>NW_023270709.1:18291742-18366033 GCF_011800145.1 Mirounga leonina
CCTCTCTCCCTCAGAAGCACCTCAGCATTGGTCTCCAACCTTCTACTACTACTCCTCTCTCCCTCAGAAGCACCTCAACATTGGTCTCCAACCTTCTACTCCTCCTCTCTCCCTCAGAAGCAAGCACCTCAGTAGCAACAGCCAAAAAGCCTGCACCGTCCACCTTGTTCCCCAGACTGTTTACTAACGTCCTCAGAAGTTCAGACTGAGCTTATGTCTACTGGAAACATGTTTTCCAGGGTACAGGAGACAGAACCACGAGGGCAGGAGGCCTGAAGGCAACCGAGTTCACTTTGAGGGGGAAGTGAGAACGTCCGTCTGAGGTGCCTCCCAGGTAGCCCAGCTTCCTCCTGCACCTCACTGGTAGGGACGAGGCTCTGAGCTCGCACCCCATCCTTCTCTTCCCCAGGCTGGTCTCGGCACAGACTCTCAGGTCTGGTCACTGGGCCAGGCGCCCTGAGGCAGCCAGGTGTTAGCTCACAGCAGAACACATGAGGAGGGCCGCCCTCCCCTCGGCCTCAAGGCTGTGACAGGGATGCCATTCTCCCCAAAGCCAGCTTCTCAGAAGTTCTGCCGCCACGCCTCACACAAAAGGCTTTGCCACAGAGTTTTCATACACGCTTCTCCTTCCTCAGAAAGCACCATTTGTTTGCGAATCCATAAATAGCTCCTGCAGAAGACACAATTGGCTCAAATGTTTGGGAGCTACGGAATGTAGTATGCTCACAGAACCAGGAAATAGCTGAATGTGAAAACAGGAACATCTCGAGTCACCTCTCAACTCTATGGAAAGTAGCACATTTTAGAGGAAAAACAAAGTAAGCGCTTTGTTTACTGTTCTCTCTCAGTGAGGAAGCTGGACTCCATACTCCGAGGATGACGTCAGCAGCCCCATTTGTCACATACTATAAAAAAAAAACAACAAAAAAACAGCACTTCCAAGTTGTAAGCATTGGAAAGGCACTCCCTTTTAAGATAGAAACAAGTTTAGAATGCAAGCCTTTTTTTTTTTTCCTCCCAATATGTCAAAAAGCCAAGTGGGCTTGAGGAACACATGCAGCTGGCCCTGAGATCTGCTTTCTCAGAGTTCTGTCCACGGGTTTTCAGACACCGCTAGCCACAGCCATGTCCTCCCTCCTGCAAGTCAGAGGGAGAAGGGGTGCCAGAGCCAGAAGTATCCACGAAACGTACAGCAGGGACAGGGAGAGTGGCTTGGACCCTCTGCCCACCACCGACAGAATCACACTAGAAACAAACAACGCGCATCACTTTCTAGGAATTTGTTAGTGGCTGGGATCACGTGTTCTTCTCTCACTCTGGCTTCTTTTTTTTTTTTTTAAGATTTTATTTATTTGAGAGAGAGAGAGAGAGAGAGCATGAGCCGGGGGAGGGGCAGAGGGAGAGGGAGAAGCAGACTCCCCACTGGGCAGGGAGCCCGAGGTGGGGCTCAATCGCAGGACCCCAAGATCGTGACCTGAGCCGAAGGCAGATGCTTAACCGACTGAGCTGCCCAGGCGTCCTTGCACTCAGGTTTCTTTTGACCAAATTTATGTAGCAAAGATGTGGCTGCGGGGCCCACTGGACTCAAGTGAATCATCTTTTCCATATCTGTTCTTTTAGTGCAAGCACACTTCAAAAGTTCAGCCAATGGCCAGGGAAACGTTTGGGGCATTCAGAACCCCCTCTGTGCCAACGTGTATGAATTTTTCAGTTCCTGACTTGAGGAGACATATTAAATACCCAGCAACATGTTTATCTTCATTAAACAATGAACGGCCTTTCAAACAAAATCCGACAGGACATAGATTACTGTTCGTGCTAATGGAAAGTGATCAAAAGCCCCAAGATGCTTTGGTTAGCTTACTCTGAAGCCTGTTCCTGCTCCAGTTTCTATGTAGGGTACATCAAAAGAATATAGATATCACTGGAGACTGGAAATGTTTAAAGTCTCTAGTACTAGTGAGAAAAGTAAGTACCCTTGAAACTACAGGAGATGCGGAACAAAACTTAAGGCCGGCTTCTCCCTTGTCCTGCAACACAACACAGAATGGTCTATTAATAGGGGAGCCTTTCTGTCTAAATACATACCTCCCCCCGAGATGACCGAGGCTCCCGATCATCTTGCTACTCCAAAGTAACCTGACTTACGAATCAAACTAACGAATCGTGGCGAATTGATGGGTATACACGAGGCGCTGAAAGGATCGCCAAGGCCACGCGTCTTCGGCGCCCGGCCGCAGGAAGGGGGAGAGCCTTTGTAGAGGGCAGCAACAGGGTAAACAGGGGGTCTGACCAACAAGGGCAGCGTTAGCATCTTGGGAGAGGCCCTCCTACTCTAGTACACATTCTGCATCTCTGGCCACAGATGCCTACTCCCACAGAGCCACGTGGAGAGCAGGGGAGAAGGCACGGCGTTAGGAGTTCTGTTCTCTCCTGACAGCATCTGTCCAGTTCCAGTCGACTTTCAGGGGAAAGAGGTGTGGGGCTGATGGAGTCCCGGAGCCCTGGGAGCCCAGGTACTCTCTCCGGCTCCTTGGGGGTAACGGGTGCTGCACGTGGGCTGCACACAGCCTCAGCCTGTCGCACTGGACTATCCTCTACCACGAGAGACCTGCACCTAAGCAAGGTGATGCAGACTACCCTCGGCAGGAAAATGGGGTGCAGCTCCTTCCTCCTCTCTGCCGTCAGACAGCATTCTTTCTCCTTTCTCGCAAATCAAAACTGGCTCTCTCTCATCAGACCGGAAGGACTGAGAAAGCGGTGCACAGCGGCCTTGCGAGGCTCAGAAGAACTGTCAGCTTGCAAAAATTTGACTAACCAGCAGAACACTACCACTCTTTTCCCAGAGCCGTGGGGAGGTTGTGTCTGAAAGCAAGGCAAGGCAGCAGGACAGGAACAGGTCTCACGGCGTGGACGGGGAGCCCTCTCTTATCAGGCGCGGGAGGCAGAATCACACATTTAATTTTACCTTTCTGGCCCACATTTAAACCATTTTATCTCCACTAGAGGGCTCGAGTGGAGATGAAATTTCAGCCTGACAATTGGTTTTTGCTGCTGATTGAAGACAATCCTAAACCTTGGGGAGGGAGGGGCAGGGGAAGGAAGAGATCGTGGAAGGGTGGGGGTTAAGACCATACCTGATTACACAAAGGGGCTTGTGTTGGTCCAAGGCTATGCCCCGGGTCCACCCGGGAAGCCCCAACTCACAGAATGACACGGTTACTTAAATAAGCCCAAAAACTAAAGAAGAGAGGGCACCTTCCACAACCAGTCAGACTAAAAAATCCAGTTACTACCAACTCCTTCCCTTCTTTTGTTTCTCATGTCCACAGATTGCACTGTGTTTGTCAGCTTTTCTTTGTAGGGAATCCCACATCTGCCCCTTCATAATGCTCCTGCATGAGTTTTTTAAAAATCTCATTTCCTTATGCCTGTAATACCCCCGTGTCTGGTTTTCTCCCCACCCTCTCATGGGCCATGAACACAGCAGTAAAGCTAACCTCACCAAAACATGGTTGGTCACATCACCGGCTTGCTAAAACATCTCCAGTGACCACCAACCCCTGGTTCAGGACCCTCTCCACAGCACTGCCCTGTTCATGTTTAAACAGTAACAGGCAGAGGGCTCAGCCCCCTCCCTCTCCACCACCCCCACCCCAAACCAGGAACAAAGAAGCACCATTTTCTAAAATTTTTTAGTGGCCGTGATCATGGATCCCTCCTTGTACTCTGGTTTCTCTTGACCAACGATTATGTAGCAAGATATGGTTGAAAGACCCATTCTTTGGTCTGACACGTGTTATGACCCCAACCTACCTTTCCAATGCAATTTTTCATTTCCTTTCTGTAAACTCTCCACTCTGTATTGAATCACACATACAGTTTCCAATTTATTTTTCACATTCAGCGGCTATGCTTTGCTAAGCACATTTTGCTCCTGTCTGAATCACTCCCCCCCACCCCCCACTGATCTGAAGGTAAATGCTGCCCATCCTCCAGGACGCCAGGATGTGAGGCAGCAGGTGAAGGAGTGTGCCTAAACCAGGAGAGAGATGGTGCGGTGCGGTCAAAGACACTTGGGTGGGAATCATGGAAGCATTCTGGACTGATTAACCTCTCCTTAATTAAGTTTCTTAATTTTTAAATAAGGATAGTGATCTCCATCTCATTCAAGAAGAAGAAGGCTAGGAAAGGCAGGCTGACACCAGACAACAACGTGGACTGTGAAATCATGCCGTGGACCATTAGACAGGGATGTGGCCAAGAGACAGGGCTGAAGTGTGAGTTCCACCACCAACGGATTTGGATGTCGCCTGCCCATGTCTTTATGATGTTCCATTCACCATGCCTAATTAATGCTAGCTACGTGGTTGCTTTTATTCATGCTTTTAATTTTAGTAAATATCTTTGACCAAGGCTGGGCTTATGGGGCTGCCATACTGTAAATACCATCAGACAGTATGGTGGCTCACTCATTCTTTCACCTTACCAATATTCACTGAACACCTACTGTGTGCTGGGAGGGAGAAAAAAGCAAAAATGAATGAGAGGGCTAGAATGATACAAGCTGTATAAAAGGCTGGATGCCATGTCTAGGACACAGTAGGTGGCATGTGTCCCTTCCGGGGCGAAGCTTTGAAGCATTTCATTGCTGGTGCAGTTCTTCAGTTTTTCCCTCTTGCCCTGTGATCATGAAGGAGACCTCCAGACGAGAGGATACAAAGATCACAGCAGCCTGCATCACAGAGCTGTGCATGGGGGACAGCTGTCCTGGAGACCCACCAGATCCGCAGCGGACACTGTATGAGTGAGAACTAAACTTTCATTTTGTTCAGTCACTCGCGAGAGTGGCGGGCTGACTCTTCACGCGGTAGAGCCCCAACCTACCCTGACTGATACAATAGCTTTCATTTTCTCTAATGTTAACCATTTGGCAAATAATCACATGTACTAATGCTTTGTGATAGTTCCGCTTACTGCCCTTTATTTCTTTACATTTCCTTAACTTGGCTTGTAATCGTGCCTCGTCCTCGCAACTAGGCTGGAGTCTCATATACAGTGACCTTGGTTTATACTTTTGGGGATCTCCTCTTCACCCTCCAACTCACATCCTCCCCTCCCACCATTTCCCCCCAAATGTAGTTGTGAGCATTACACACAGCAATGGTTTAACTCATAACTGATGACTTCATATTCTCCCTCATATTAGGAAATAATTCCCCAAATATAATGATAATTGTTGATTTTCATTAACCAATAGCACTATGCTGGCATGGGTAATTAGGAATTAAATTCAATAGCTACAGTAAGACTTCAGGGATTCACGTGTGGATTTACTTGAGCCATGGCCTCAATATTCTAGGTCAACCATGGCCCACCACCAGGTTGCTTGCTGATCATTTCTTACTTATTTTGTTGATCCCAGTGTCTGTGGCCCTATTAATAATGAGATAGGTCTGGGCTTCTGGGATTCTCAGTCATTCATTCGTCCATTGATACAATCATTCTCTGAGAGTAAGTCGAGAATAACACCTATGGAATCAGACCAGCTGTGAGAGCATCTCTTTATGCCCTTGGTTTGCTTCCCTGTAAAGCAGGAGTTAAAAATGTATCTTGTAAGGGCGCCTGGGTGGCTCAGTCATTGGGCGTCTGCCTTCGGCTCAGGTCATGATCCCAGGGTCCTGGGACCGAGCCCCGCATCGGGCTCCCTGCTCCGCGGGAAGCCTGCTTCTCCCTCTCCCACTCCCCCTGCTTGTGTTCCCTCTCTCGCTGTGTCTCTCTCTGTCAAATAAATAAATAAAATCTTAAAAAGAAAATGTATCTTGTGAAGTGATTGTGAGAATCAGACAAATGAATATATGTAAAGTACTCAGAAAGTGGTTTTAAGTACAAGATACAGCAGTTCCTGGCATGCTGTCCATATTCTGAATGCTAGTATTATCATTTACTGAGCACCTACTACGTGGCAGAGATCAGAGAAACAAGAATGAATGAGAATAAGAGGTTGTCCAGGTCCCCAGGAGTTTCCAACGTAGTAAGGGGGATGAATATACAAGCAAGTAAGTGAACTGAAGTGTGCCCGAGCCAGACAGAGAGAGAGAAAGAACACACAAATGCACATACACAGCAGATGCAGACATACACAGACACACGGACACACGCTCACACACACACGTGTGCAACTACTCACAACTGGTGAGTTAAAAACAAGAAGGTGCTCCTTCCCCTCGGAAGAAGGGAAGCCAGGAAAGGCTCTGCAGGGAGCACGATAGCTCAGTCAAGTCTTATGTTACGAGTAGGTATTTGCCAGGCAAGGGAGGGCACGAGGACGTCCAGGCACTTAAGGCGTGTGAGAAGGGGCATAAAACCCGTACATCAGTTAACAAATATGTATCAAGTGCTTCCTATGTACCGGGCACAGCGTTAAGTGCTGGGATACAACAGTCAACGATACTGATGAGGTTTTTGCTTTCACTGAGCTAACATTCTAATAGAAGAGACGAACAATAAACCCAATAAACAAATATATGGGGGTCATTTGCCCGAGTACTGAGTCGAGCGAGGAGAGGTGTGAGCAGAGCCAGAGGGAACACCATCCCCCACCTCTGTTTTCCATGCTGAGGACTTTCCCTGAACCTCCTCCCACTGAGTAGACTTAGAATTTTGAGTGTGTTTTCCTTCCTTCCTCACATAGACAGTGGCCCACAGACTCCAAATGTCCCTGCAAGTGGACTGTTCCAGACCCAGACTGGAGACGAGGGAGTGAGACGCCCATTTTGGGCTCTCAACCTAAGATACACCTTCTAACTCAGCTCACTGTTAGCAGTCACATACATGCATTTTGGCTTCCATCTGCCTTATTACGCTTGTCTTAGTTCTCAGCTGTCTCAGAACTTGGGAAGGGAAGAGAACTCTTATTATTAAGATAGAAGTTTTATACGATAAAAACTTTCCCTCCCTCAACAGACCTCAAAACTAAATTAGGAACCACTATCCTAATCTATCAAGCCT
Organism: Mirounga leonina; assembly: GCF_011800145.1. NCBI lineage: Eukaryota > Metazoa > Chordata > Mammalia > Carnivora > Phocidae > Mirounga > Mirounga leonina. The sequence continues at coordinate 18,298,754 of NW_023270709.1, forward strand.
GTTGCCTTAATGAAAAAAATCTTTCAAATCTTTTACTTAACAGCTCCAAAGACATTGCTAGGGGGGTACCTGAGAAGTCTGGCCCGAATGGTATAATAAGGCAAATTCAACAGAAGCAACAAATATCGGGGGATGGGACAAGGAATGGGATGATTTCTGCACCAGCATCAAACCCTAGAGTCCACAGGTCACCGTCGGTAGGAACGAAGATGAAAAAATGTGAAGTCTTCAGACATTCTTAGCTTTTGATTTCATATCTGCAGGGGTTTTTTTTTTAACCATGCTAGGAAAAGAATTGCTTGAATTTATCTTTGAAGAATTTAAAAGCATTCTCAATACATAAACACATTTGCTTCACAATTTCCTTATGAGACAGGATGGGACTCTAACGTTATTGGGGAGAAATATAGGTATTTGGTTACTGGTTACTATCTACAGGGCTCAGTTCTGAGCATCAGGGAAATTAAAAAAAAAAGACCAAGAATAAGATAAATGGTCCCTGACCTTGAATGCCTTACCTTCTATCCAGAAAGACTGCTCAGACCCCCCAAAGCCTTATGTAGCAAAAGAGGAAACACCAGACGCATGTCAGATAGATGGTAGAGACTTTTAAAAATGCTCCCAGAGTTCAGGGGGAGAGGAGCATCTGTTGAAATCAAGAGTGATTACAACGGTTTCATGGAGGAGCGTAGAGATAGGACAACATCAGGGACACGTTACAACCCCACCTACACACGCTGGAGAAACTGGAATCAGAGCCTGCACCTCTGGTAGAAGCTTCTAGAAAACAAGCCCTGCGTACTGCATGTCTTTGTGCAGTCCTACTGTACCTGGCATCCGGGCATCGCGTTCCACCCCAGGAAGTGTCTCCTAAATCCGAGTAGCACACCGAATGGGTACCCTGTTTGCCAAGATCTCCCACGGCTCCGTGTGGCTGCCCACTTTCCAGCCAGAAGCTGTCGGCAACTGCAAAGCACAGGACACGCTCCACCCACGGTGCTGCTTTGCCACGGGGCTGACGAGAGGCACAGACTACCGACTTTGCTTGACGAAGCTCTGGTGGCACGATGGGGCCTGCAGAATTCTACTACACACGTTGTCTTCTCCCCGGTCAAGTCCCGAGCTGGATGGGGGGGCAGGGGGCAAGCGTTCACGACGTCCTCTCTCTCTCTGAAGGAGGGCTAAGGCCGGCCAGGGTCAAGGGGGAAATGCAAAGGGGCATGTGGGCTGGGCTCCTCCTGCCAGGGATATACCGGCTGCCGCAGTCATTATATTTTTTCTGGCCGCACAGACATGTTGCTATGGAACCAATACATGCCACGGCGACTTGGCCTCTAGCAAAGAAAATCACATCACTGGCAGGAGCGTTTCCCTAGATTTCCCTTAAAGGGATACCATCGAGCAGGAGCGCAGCTCCAGCTCAGAAACAACAGCGGGATTGTTCCAGGGTCCAGCCCCCCGCAGACCATGAAATGGAGCCCAGCCACTCAAGTTCCACAAGGCGTACCTATGTGGGGCACGTGGGGCATGTGGGCCTCTGTGGTATGAACCCAGAGCGTGGGGACCAGCCTCCGAGCGGCTTTTTAAGTAAGAAAAATGTGGCTTCCCTTTGCATTTCGTTTCCCTGGTAAAAGCGAACGGCCTGGGATATTTTGGGGTAATGATTTGGTGCCTCCTGTCAACTTCAAACTACTCATCACCCCAGCAGGAACCAAAGTGGCCCCCAAGTGGTGGCCATTCAGGTGGCCCCGGCTTTACCTCTCTCGCTTCAGTCCTCTCTGGCAGTTTCTTCTTTACTAAGTGAATAGTACAAAGCAGGCATGGGATCTGGCCCTCCCCCAACTTCGCAGAGGCCCTAAATTGTCCTTTATTTTAGACTTAATCCAGCTCTTGAGTCCACGGAGACCCTGAGGTTCCCAGAGAGCAGGAGATCTCATGTCCCACTTCATACTGTGTGGTGTGCTCTGGGGATAAACCTGCTGGGTTTTTCTTGGGTAAGATGATAAAACGGAAACCCTGAAGTTGAGACCTCTAATGAATGCACCTTCACACACATCACGCATCTGGGGACAGGAGCATCAGTATTAAAGTAGGAAGCAGTCGATCGCCAGTGAATTAGCAATCCATGTTCCAAATCCCGTTCCGGACACCGGTGGAAAGCAGACTATCTCTGTCCCCCGATCAGAAGCCATCAGGCTCCTTAACAATGATTCCAGTTAGGGCAGAAAAGAAGCCCCCGTTCATTAAGTTGCAGTGATTAAGTTGACAAGTGGGATAAAATAGTAGACACAGGCTCTGAAGACTATACTTAGACCGTCCCCGGGTGAGATGAAATGTTTTGGACATGAGTGCACCTAGCTCACCAAACGAAATGAACGCGATCCAGAGCCTGCTCTTGCATAGCCATCCTTGGAAAAGCGGCAGATCAGCCGGCCTTCTAGGACTCCAGGGGACGATCAGCGTCTCACATCTCCCGCCGTCTTACTCCACAACTGCATTCTCATGTAAAAAACAGTACTTTTTTTTTTTTTTTTAATCAAGAAATGCTTCTCCGTGAACCTCTGTGACCGCGAGTCAAATCTGCCCTGCCCGATATGGAAGCTGGTAGGCACTATTCTGCAGGTGCACGCGGTCCAGAGTGGGGGCGTGCGGGTCTGCAGCTGGTCAGATCCTGCAGGTGCGCCTCACTTTCTAGCTGCAAAACAGATGCACCACCCCCGTCCGGGCACGTGACATGGCACTTTGCAAATGCAGCGCTTTGGGAAGCACCAAGGAAAATACGCCCTCTCAGGTGAGGTCTGTAGCAGAAGTGTTCTGGGTCCGTCCACTCCACCCACCCGTCTTGGTAGTAGCCAAGTACGATTACTGAAAAGTTAACTAGTTAAACAGCATCCCTCCTGATGCATGCCTTGGAGGGATGTTATCAGGTCCAACCTCCTATGGCTCCGCATCCTCAGAAAGAAAAGGGACTCGGGCGACTGGGTGGCTCAGATGGTTAAGCGTCTGCCTTCAGCTCAGGTCATGATCCCAGGGTCCTGGGATCGAGTCCCACATCGGGCTCCCTGCTAGGTGGGGAGCCTGCTTCTCTCTCTCTCTCTCTGACTCTCATGAATAAATAAATAAAACATTAAAAAAAAAAAAGAAAGTGGGCTCAGATCCAATCCAAAGCACAGACTTTACCATCTGACCCTTAAAAAAAAAAAAAAAAGAAGAAGAAGAAAAGGGACTCGAAAGACAGCTCTGTGCAGGGTGGGTCGGGGTGGGGGGAAGCAGGGGAGACCACCACACGTCTGGAAGTCAAAGTGCCTCTCAACAGCCCCACTCTGCTGCTATCTGAGAAGCCCCTAGATGGGGAACGGGAGGCCCTCTGGGGCCTGTGCAGAGGGCTTTGCCAGATGGGCTCTAAAGTCCCACCTTGTGTTCACATCCTATTACTCTCTGTCATGATATTCACAAGACAGTGTGTCATATGAACAAAACGGATGGTTTCTCCTTGCTCACGGCCGTATTTCTGTGCATCCGTCACTGAGAAAAAGAGAAACGTCCTCCCTCTTCCCCTCTGCAAGCTGGACAAGGTAAAAGCAACAATGGTAATAATTCATAAGGGGCAAAACATGTGTACAGCGAAAAGAAACGGCAGAAAAATACAAGAGTGAAACCTTCCCTTCTGAAGGGAAGAGATGTGATGAGTAGAAAGAACACTTGGGTGCCAAGCAGGAGAAAGCTTCTAGAGAACGCACGCTATCAAGCACTTTTCCTGGAGCATCATGAGAACTGGATAAAATTTTGATGTGAAAAAATATAAAATATATTTTCTATAAAATAAAATATATATAAAAAGATAAAGTGATTTATAAAATATATAAAAGGGTCAAAGGATCACTCACCCTATGAAAACAGCAGACTGGTTTCGTTTCACCCAGAAAAAGGACTAATTTCTTTGGAAAACTGGAAGAGAAAGAGATTTTAAATAAACAACATGAAATCCCGGCGCTTTGACACTTAATAGGTGCACAGTCAATGCCTGATGGATGGTGGAGATACATATTGCTTGGCCGACTACGTGAATTTTGAAAACAGAGCTTTGAACATTTAATATGTAGAAAGTAATTCTGTGCATGATTCCTTCATCACAAAATGAGAACCTCGTGACAAAGGAGGGCCTAGGGTAGTGCCTGGGAAATCATTTATCAGATGGATCTTTTCATCTATGTCTGCAGCCCCACTGTGGGGCTAACTGAGGATGTCTTAAGTAACCAGCATACGCTGTGACGGCCCTGGGCCCTTGCCCTGCACACCTTCCCCACCCCAAAATGGTGCACACACAGCCCCACGCACCCCCTGCTGAAGCCTGTGACCCCACAGGGATCTGTAATGGGCTCGGGGGGGGTGGGATGTGGACTTGGCAGAGGGGCACCGACTGAGTAATCCCGTAAGGAAGCCACGGTGTTTGGGATCAAGTGTGGGAAAGAACCGAGCTGATGTGAATGTTGGGAGCGGAAGCCTGAAAGACAAAGAGAGATAAGGGGGTGACAGCAACAGATTGTGTAATCTACATCACATAAGGAACTGAGCTCAAGATCCAAGTTTTTAAAAATTTCCAGAGACTGTTTTAAAGACGCTTTGCAGGTTTAGGAGGGGATGTGAGGCGGAGCCGGTGCAGCTCCCGAGACTGGTAAATCGCGCACGATCCCAGAGCATTCGGGATGAAGTCTGCGGGCTCTAAGAAGACCACCGCTTGTTTTTCCCCTGCTTGCCCTACGAGGAAGAGAGTGCTGTGGCCCTCGGGCAGCCAGGGACGGCCTCCTCCGCGGGATGTCCACGGGCTGCAAGTTCCCAGACCCCATGTCTCAGAATCTGCAAGGTCCCCCTCCCAGCCCCAGAGAGCAGCCTGCCTACTAGACTGTCAGGCCGGGCTAGGGGATGGCAGGGCAACTCAGACCCTGTGGTTCCGCCTCCTGAGAAGTTCAGAGCCTCACTGCAAACACTTACAGGGGCACAACGCAGGAGCAAAAGATAGTACAAGCTCTGAGCACCTCCTTTTTAAAGCAACACTTTAGAATCCGCTCACATACATTAACCTTTTCATCCTCACGGCAGCAAGATGTCTATGGTAAGAACCAGCAAGATCAGAAAAGCTAATTTCAGAGTCAGACCCGAGTCTGCATCTCAGCTCAGGTGCACATCAGCTGGGGGATGCGAGTTGTATAAACTCTCAAAACGCTTTCCCCCATGGGAATACGAATACCCACTTCCTAGCACGTGTCATGCTCTCGGTGCAGTGCCTGGCCTGTAGGAGAGACTCGGGCAAAGAAACCGTGGCACAACACGTTTCTAGGTCTGCATCCGTCCAGAAGACACAGGCGAGGTTTTTATAATTCCATAACTTGTCAAAATGTGAGTACCTCTATTATATCTTCTCTTTTGCCCAAACCCTCAAAATTAGATGGGTCGAATGAGAGCAAAGCAAAACATTTACTGTGAGTAATTAGATAATATACATGAGGACAAAACCCAAAGAAAACAAATCAGCAGGCCCCACTAATAATCACTATGGACATTTTGGCTTATTTGGCTTTATGCTCTCTCCTACAGTCAGGTACACAGAGTTTATTATACAAATACTTAAATAAATAAAATTATATACATACCTATAATTTATTCATAACATACTATGATAGTACTCATACTGTTTTGCAGTCCGATCATATTTTACTTGTTATACTACAAACCTCTTTTAATAGCAATAAATCCATCTCCATCATCATTCTTTTTTTTTTTTTAAAGATTTATTTATTTATTTGAGAGAGAGAATGAGAGACAGAGAGAATGAGAGGGAGGAGGGTCAGAAGGAGAAGCAGACTCCCTGCCGAGCAGGGAGCCCGATGCGGGACTCGATCCCGGGACTCCAGGATCATGACCTGAGCCGAAGGCAGTCGCTTAACCAACTGAGCCACCCAGGCGCCCCCATCATCATTCTTTTTTAAAAAAGATTTTATTTTTTAAGTAATCTCTACACCCAACATGGTGTTTGAACTCACAACCCCAAGATCAAGAGCCGCCTGCTCTACCGACTGAACCAGCCAGGTGCTCCTCCATCCTAATTCTTGACTCTTTCATTGAAAGAATGAACCACTAAATAAACAGTTGCTGAATTTATAGAGTCTACCGACATGCCCCCACATTTACGAGAAATGACTACACGTGGTAGCACACGGTTCTTTTTCTTTTACATTTTTGTCAAGATCGAGAAAGGCAAACTGTAATAAATATCAGAAATCTTAGCAACAAAAAACTGTTTTGGTTTGCGTGGGTGTCCCTTAGAATACAAACCGACACTAGACACCACAGGGACTATCAAAAAAGGACAATATTCGGTGAGTTTCCAACATATCAGAAGAGGACCAAATTTTAAAGCCTCGGGCTAAGGGTGGATAGAGATGCCGACGCTCCAGCTATGAAATCGTTAAGTGTGACATGACGGGAGTGTCCTATTTTCAGCGTGATCACGGTGAAGTGACTTCACGATGGAAAGGTAAACTGAAAACCGCAGAGTCTTGAGTAACCTTCAAAATTATAATCGCATTACATAAATGTTAAAAAACCTAAAAAAAAATCAGGATCGACCATATTTAGGAAACATCAAAGAGGTGGAATGTTTGTGCAGCCTCAGTATTTCTCATCTACTTCCCTCCTCAAAGGGAATGGTTGATTTGGTAAAACATATGTGATACAGTTTTGCTTGAGCTGCACGACACATCCTCGTCCTCGATTGAGAAAATCGTGCCATACCTCGAAATGCGACTGACTAGCAACATTTCGGGAAAATACCACTTTTGTGGGGGGAGGCTGAGGGAGTGAATGTATCCCCACAATCTGCAAAGAGTGTGGGGCTAATGCCTCGTCCAGTTATGAGGAACCCTTTCTAAGTATCGCCAACACCGCTCGGACCAGCCGGCAGCAGGTGGGGGACATGCAGGGAGCAGCAGAGAAAGGCAGGACAGGACTGTGGCATCAGAAAAATGCCAAATCCACTCCCAGCCAGAAAATCCTGGAGGGACCCAAAGTGGAGAAACAAAGGAGAGAAACGTTAACAGTTTGATTTGCGAAACCACGAATGGACAGGTGATGACCCCCTTGCAAGCTACCCTCCAACAAAAGTTCTCTAAAACTTCACCCCTCGTCCAGTTGGTGCAATTTTGGGGGGAAGTGACAGTCTGCGAAGGAGTCATGCTCTTGGAAGAGACTTCTACTGTTCTATTTTGACCACGTGGAAGAGTTGACATTAGGAGGTAAGAACACAGCTGTTAAATTTTAGCACTGGATAGGGCGCCTGGGTGGCTCAGTTGGTTAAGCGACTGCTTTCGGCTCAGGTCATGATCCTGGAGTCCCGGGATCGAGTCCCGCATCGGGCTCCCTGCTCGGCGGGGAGTCTGCTTCTCCCTCTGACCCTCCCCCCTCTCATGTGCTCTCTCTCTCTCACTCTCTCTGTCTCAAATAAATAAATAAAATCTTTAAAAAAAAAAATTTAGCACTGGATAGAATCAGAGAAACATCTCAGCAACTCACACCAGTGACTTTCTATCACAGAATATGGACCGAGCTACTCTTCCCAGATCTCTTTTGCTGGTTACAAGTCAAAGACAGTTAAGTTGTCCCTAGATCTGACAGTGACCCTCTTATAGGAAGGGAGCTTTTGCTTTGCTGAACTGTCTTGCTGTCAATGCTTTCTCCATGAGAAAGAACCAGATGGTCAGGCCATGTTGTGTGCTCTGCAATGTCTCTTCTATGCAGTCAAAGCTAGGGGATGCACCTCATGAAATTTGCTTTCGAAGGGTCCTTCCTATCTTCTGATGGTGTACATGGGATGGCCCAGTACATATTCTGTATAGCAGACCTGCAGAACCATGGAAAATTGTGGTTCAAATTCTAACATCTCTGTCCACTGGTGTGCCTATGGAAAATATGACCTAGCCAGGAAAACTGGGCTGACACCATATATTCCACACTTACAATATATTTTCGGACTACTGACTTTGGAAATTTTTGTCTTCTCATTTTTTTTTAATAAAGATTTTATTTATTTATTTGACAGAGAGACACAGCGAGAGCAGGAACACAAGCAGGGGGAGTGGGAGAGGGAGAAGCAGGCTTCCCGCCGAGCAGGGAGCCCGACGCGGGGCTCGATCCCAGGACCGAAGGCAGACGCCTAAGGAGAGAGCCACCCAGGCGCCCCTTGGCTTCTCATTGTATAAACATGGAGTATCATCCTGGGTAACCACACTGAATGCCTTAACATTCGCTACTAGCAAATACTGAGTGGCTATTTTGTGCCCACAAGATTTCTTCTGTCATTTCTAATCCTCGCAAACGCTCTGTAAAATAAGTTCTATTAGCCCCATTGTTCAGATGAAGAAAACAAGGTTCAAGACAAGCAACCCACCTGAGGTCGCATAACCAGTCACTGACGAAGCAAGAATGCAAAGCGGGCACCACGCATGTGGGTTTTTACAAGAAACTGCAACATGTAGCACTCTGTCAACCACACAAAAAAGAGCCCTTGCTTTCAGCAAACTAGCAGATACTCCTTTCCCAGGGTGTTGTATGGGGGTAGGAAGCAAGGACGCCAGAAGCAAAGTTATCCAGGCCACTGAGTGGCGAGCACGGCGTCAGTCGTCAACAGGTGGCAGGCAAGCATTCTCCAGGCAGAACAGCAGGACCAAAGTGCTGACAGTTGCCACGACACAAAATGTAGCCTCGGCAAGTTGGTCTAACAATTACTTTGCATCATTCTGATTATGAGCCACAAGCATGCAATCAGCAGCATAGAGACGATCTTAAATGATCTCCATCAGCATTTTACTTTACTTATCAAAGCGTGACAGACAGAACACACTCTCATCTGACCTCAACGCAATGTTAATGACCCAAACACCAAGAATGTGCTGGAACAATAATGATGCAAGCGCGCCAGCCTCGTTGGGGGCCATTGGTTATGATACGTGCGTTTTAGTTCATTCAGTGTTTTCCATCTATTACCTCAGAGTAAGAAAATAATATTTATGTGTTTCTCATCTGATCCATTTATCCACCGTCTAACTCAATTTAAAGATTCAAGTAAGTTTACAAATTCCCCAGACTTAATATCGCATGTCGTACATACCTCTACAAAGAGCACTTCCCATTTTCCGTTATACATTTCTGTGGGTACACATTCCCCAATTACGGCCCAGCTCTGAAGGCTTGGAATTTACATCATTTATTTCTGTCTTCCCAACCCCTAGCCCAGTGCCCGGCCTCTATGGCAAACATTCAAAATATGCAGAAATGAATGAATTCTCCTTGGACCGTAAATAAGAGGGCTGCTTGCTGAAAGCATGAAGGACACCAAGTTGTTCTGAGAAGTTACCTGGACTTCAAAGGGCAGGGGCTGAATTCTAAAACTTGTCTTCAAGTTGGAAAGATAACGGCAAATACATACCAAACATGAAGTGGAGAACAGCTCTTAGGGAGTAAAAATACACAAATATAAAAATGAAAAAGAAATACAGCCCTCGTACCGACTGAAGAAAATCATCTACAGAAAGACCATCCCAAGAGATCTAACCCCAACAGCAAAGCCTCTAACTGAAGAGGGAGATAGTATCTGGTGAATGGTTTCCAAGGAGAGTAATTAAAATCACTGGAGGTTAGGGACACCTGGGTGGCTCAGTCGGTTAAGCGTCTGCCTTCAGCTCAGCTCATGATCCCAGGGTCCTGGGATCGAGTCCCGCATCGGGCTCCCCGTTCCGCGGGGAGCCTGCTTCTCCCTCTGCCTTTCTCTCTCTCTATCTCTCATGAATAAATAAATAAAATCTTTAAAAAAAAAAAAATAAAATAAAATAAAATCACTGGAGGTTAGAGTACCAGATCTGAAAGAGAAATACTGATGATTAGATTATGGGGGTGTGGGGGGAGAGGTCAACTTTCCTTCTCAAGAAGTAAAGGGAAAGGACCACAAAGTTTTCAATGTAGCAGCACTATTACGACCAATGCCTATCACTTCACTGACACATCTCAGTTGGGGCAGAAAGATTCTGGGATATGGGACAAGGATTCTATTTTGCCTTTAGATAAATGTGATATCTGCAGCAAAATGTGAGCAGGCCCATCCATTACCGGGATCCTATTTGGGTTACACAAAATGACTATCTTCAGGTACTTGCTTGATGATTTCTTGGGTATCTGAGTTTGTGGGTGGGCATGAGTGTGTATGTGTGTGCATATGTGTGTGTGCGTGTAGGATTTCCAATGGTCTCAAAGAGTATTATATATAATGTAATAAGGTAATATATATAATACAGTCAATTGCCAAAACACGGCATGTAGACTTTTTAAAGGCAGTGTCCGTATACCTCAACAGTTCTTCAAGCAGTCAGCGCACGTTTATTGTACGAACAGCCAAAAGGCGAAACAGAAGACGAAACAAAATCAGCAAAACCAACAGTGCCTCAGAATTCCAAACCTGGCAATCACCGCATTGGCAAAGCTGTACCTCTGACTTGGAGGGAGGAGTGGGAGAAGCAGGATGCTACTTTCGGGGTGAAAGGCAGCAAGATTTTCAGGCTGTACACTGTCGGGCCATGACCCTGCCGTACAACTCCTCTCACTGCCGTTCAAGTTCACAGCTACTTTACCCAAGTTCAGGAGCAACAGGGAAGAGCACAGGGGAAAGGCCAGAGTTAGGGACCATGACTTTAAAAGGGCTGCCAGCCACATCTCAGGCACGTCTGGGAGCAGCTCAGGGAGTTGACTGCTGCATGCAAAGTTACTGCCCCTGTCAAATAACAAAGGCCGAAAGGACACAATTTTGGACGCAAATTTGGGAGTTCGATAAGTGATTAAAAGCTCTCATGCTCATATCTATGTGAGCTTTATAGTTTTCAGAGTGCTCACCATAGAGTGCCGGTTAACATCGTTATATATAAGATTTTTTAAAAGGGTGTCTTTTAAATGTCTACAACAAGCCAAGGGCCGGCAAATTTTCTCAGGAAAGGGTTAGATAGCGAATGTTTTAGGCTCTGTGGGCCTGATGATCTCCATCACCACCACTCAGCTCTTGCCACTGACAATCCTAGCCCAAGGGGCATGGCGGTGTTCCAATAAAACTTTATTTACAAAAACAGGTGGGGGTGGGATTTGGCCCACAGGCCAGAGTCTGTCAAGCCCTGGCCCAGAATATCATTATGCAAGGAAATGAGAAGACATACTCTCTGCTTCCTCCTTTTTCCCCAAAGAGATTATATCCTTGTTTATGTGAAAATTAATAAAGGAAACCTCATTAGAGTGGACTTGGGAGACTAGAAGGGGAGGCTGGTGAAGAGGAGTTGTATCACTGAGCATCAATCATAGGAAAATTGTCCATGACAGACCCCAAGACAAGAATCATCAGCAGGAAAGAATCCTCAATTACAGGTCCCAACAGGGAAAGACGCACATCACATCTCCTATAGTTCGACCACCCCCTCAACTCAGCCAGTGAGAAATGGTCAGCACCCTGAACCCTTGCTCTTCTTCTCCAACGGGTTTTCATTCCACACAACCCCTTCCAACTTCCTCTTTCTCCATAAAATAACATTCCTCTTCTTTGTTTGTTGGACTTGCCTATGGTTTTGCTGTAGCTTTCAGGTCCCAAATAGCTATTCTTTGCTATTCCCAAATAAACCCATTTTGCTGACGAGTAACTGAAAGTTTTATTTTTAAGGTTAATACTTAGGAAAAAGTTCGACGGTCATAACATGCAGTGTCCAAGAACAGTGAGTGACTTAGCAGCAAGGGCAGATCTTTCAATACGAGATGGAGCTTTACAGACTGGCAAGTCTCGGTGTGCTCATCTCTGCATACCTAGGTGCCAACAGAATGGGCTGCCCCACAGAACACCAGATAAATGTTCCATAGCTTCTCAAAGTCATGCACTACCCAGGTAATCAAGAGGACACCTGCACAACCACAAAAAACAAACAACCTGATTAAAAAATGGGCAAAGGACTTGAACTGACATTCTTTCGAAGAAGATATATGAATGGCCAACAAGCCCTCGGAAAGCAGCTCAACATCCCCAATCATTAGGGGAATGCACATCAAAGCCACAATGAGATCGTTCATACCCATGAGGATGGCTATTTACAAACAACAACGAACACAAAGCAATGAAAACAGAAAATGACACACGTTCACCAGCAAATTGCCTCCCTGGTGCCCTGCTGGTGGGGATGCACAATGGCGCGGCTGCTGTGGAAAAACAGGGTGGTGACCCTTTGAAAAATTAAACATAGAATCACCATATGGTCCAGCAATTCCACTTCTGGGCATATACCCAAAAGAAGTCAAAGCAGGGAGCTCAACATATATTTTTGTTCACCCAGGTTCACAGCAGCACCATGCACAAAACCCCAAAGGTAGAAGAAGCAACTCGAGTGTGAGTAAACAAAATGTGGTAGATACATACGACAGAGTATTGTTCAGCCTTAAATAGGGCTGACATTCTGATACAGGCTACGATATGCACAAGCCTTGAGGACATTTGCTAAGTGAAGTGAGCCAGTCATTAAAGAACAAATACTGCATGATTCCACCTATCTGAGGGCTCAGAGAGTAAAATCCACAGAGGTAGAAAGTACAACAGTGCCGCCAGGGGCTGGAGGGGAAGGGTGTATGGGGAGTTCCTGCCTAATGAGTATAGAGTTTCAGTTTGGGAAGATGGAAGGCATTCTGGAGATGGATGGTGGTGATGGTTGCACAACCATATGAATGTACTTAATGTCAGTGAACTGTATACTTAAAAACAATAAATCCTAGGGGCGCCTGGGTGGCTCAGTCAGTGGAGCATCTGTCTTCGGCTCAGGTCATGATCCTGGGGTCCTGGGATCGAGTCCAGCATCAGGCTTGAGTCTGCTTCTCCTCACCCTCCCCCTCACCCCCACTTATGCTCTCTCTCGAGCACGCTCTCTCTCTCAAAATAAATAAAATCTTTAAAAATAACAGTAAATTCTATGTTACATATATTTTCCCACAATAAAAAAAAAAAGAAAAAAAAAAAAAAACCAGCTTTGTGAACACTTGGCCCTCCGTGGGAGCTTTTCAAGCGATCTATTTGGACCAGGATATCCCAAAGACGTCCAAGTCACTCTTGCTTGAGATGGCTGATTTATGGGAGGCAGCTAAGGAAATTGAGGGTTCTAGGAAATCAGTGAAAATCTGAGAGCCTTCCCATCTAGGAATCATTTGGACTGAAAGAGAATATGACTCAGAGTGAACTCTGCACAGATTCACGATATGGCCAGGATGCCTGCCATATTCTCGCTGAATGCTCTGTCCCCAGAGATTCCATTTGACAGTGCATTGGGAGGGAAGTCAACTATAGGCAGGAATAAAAGTTAGGGAAGTTTACCTACCTAACGGAAGGCGCAAAGCAAAGTAAAAGAAATCCCTGTAAATTAAGGCACGGCAACTCTATCTTCTTTTAGGATCACAGTGAAAAACTCACCATCTCCAGGTAAGAGTAAGTCTCTCTCTCCCCCTAACCTTGCTCTCCTTGGTCACACACATGTGACCACCGTTAGCTGACCAGCGTGAAATGTAAGAGCCTCTGAATCTAATTCTGCATAACACTTAATACCATATAGCATGCATAAGAGGTGACTTCTCGGAAACTGTCTTTATTTAGCATTATTCCATGGATTACTCGAATATCATCCTTGCAAAAGTCACTCTAATAGAAGGCTGCATTACCTACTACAAGCAGAATGATGCGGAGTCATGGTTTCTCAGCTGAAGGGAAATGAGACCACTTCTTCCCATATTTTTGATAAGAAATAGGAAGATACCTTCAAGCCAGCCCAACCCTAAGAGAGGAGAAAAGTCCTATGGCCATGCTGCTGATATATGGCATTGGTGATTACCCTTAGGTGATGACAGATCTTCCCACATGGTACAGATAAGATAGAAGGCTGTGCCGTTTCCAATTCAGTTATCCAGAATGGTCATCACAGTGTCCATATATCCCAGTTAACCGCAACGTTTTCTGGCTCTCAGAGTTTTAACCAATATATAGGAAAATGTAGTTTTCCTTGGATGGCACACATATCTCTTCTAACCATTTTTGACAGTTTTTGTCAGAGAATTCAAAGTATTGAACAAAAACGTGTATATGAAAAAAAAAAAACCTACTAGAGGAAAAAAAAAGAAATTCAGGGTCAGGATTTATACCAGATTTTGAGACAGCTAAAGCCAGCAATGTGCAGGAAAATGCTCAAGAACTAGCTGGAGGGACGAGGGGAGCCCTGATTTGTAGTGTTTGCAGATGTCCATAGTCTAAACATTCCCACCACGGCCGATTTCAAGCTAGCAACACGATGCCAACCTGCGCTCGAAATCCCTCACGATTGAACAGTTGGCTTGCGAGAGCCGGTGAAGCTGCCCCAACATACCATTGGCTGAAACCCATCTCCCTCATCATCCCACCGAGATCAATAAACCCCATTTCATATCTAAAATAACCCCCCAAGGCCAAAGGTGGTCAGGAATCAGGCCTCTTCCTATCCACCAGAAGATATCTGTTCCCCACATCCTTTTTTTTTTTTTAGTCTCCTCATCTGGAATAAACCACACTCAAGTCCGATGTCTTGTAAGAAGCCTTCTCCAACTGCTCTGACATAGTACTAGCTCTTCTCCAGTGGGAACGTCTCCAGCACTTCGAGTCTACTGTCCTCCCATGGGATTCTAGAAGGCTAGGTTCCGTGAGGGCAGGGGAAGTTCTCACAGTGCTAGCTAAGCACAGGGCAGAGTGTGACCCGGCCTGAACTGAAGGAAACCCTCTGGCTTGACTGGTGGGGCTGACTTGTGTGCAGGAAGCTCCAGTGGGTTAGCTCACCATCTGTGCACGCCTGTTCATGCCCAACTCCCACGAAAGGGGGGGAGGGAAGTAATAATTTGTTGAGCATCAAATTCCTGCAAGCCCCTGGGCCCGGAAGTTGGTCCCTAACACCATTCCTCGAGTCAGGATTCACTAGAGAAATGGCTGACTCCAAGACTAGGGCAGGGAAGAGTCAAGACGAGCATGAAGGAAATGCTCTGAAACAATACCACCATGATGGGAGTAGATCAGAGGGAAACAGGAGATAGTATCCCTAATATTCTTTTTTTTTTTAAAAAAGATTTTTATTTATTTATTCATGAGAGACAGAGAGAGAGAGGCAGAGGGAGAAGCAGGCTCCCAAGGAGCAGAGAGCCCGATGCAGGACTCGATCCCAGGACCCTGGGATCATGACCTGAGCCGAAGGCAGACGCTTAACCATCTGAGCCACCCAGGCGCCCCCTAATATTCTTGAAAAAGCTGCCAATGGCCCAAATTGGAACGACTTGCACAACAAAGTAAATAGCAATGTACTAGCTTATAACCTAAAGTATACAATAAATACCCACGAGTTCACAGAGATATAAAGAAATGACTGAATAAATAAGTAAGTGGGGGAAGAACAGACCAATCTCCCGTGTACAAGAATTCTGAATAATCTGTGTAGATACTCAGCCTGTGTAGGAACCTAGCTCCCCTCTCCTTAGACAGGGTTCTTTCCCAAGAAGGGGGCATGTGTGAAAAGAGTACCTTTAAAGTGTTGAAAACCTGAGCCACACCACCTCAGTAGGGCGATCAAGGGCCAGAGAGCCATGGGAAGTCACATCGACAGTATGAGCCCTTGGTACGTACGCTCTGAGAGAGAGATGGCAATTGACCAACTTCGAGAAATACTCATCAGTCATTTGGTAGAATGTCCCTCTACTGGAGCTTTTCTAATCATAACAGAAACAGAGGAAAAACCCCAAATGAGGGACATTCCACAAAAGGACTGATCAGCACTCCTCAGAACTGTCAAGGTCATCAAAACACGAGTCAGAGAAACTGTCACGTTGAGAGGAGCCGAAGGAGACACGACGGCTAATGGGATGTGGTTTCCTGGAGGGATCCTGGCACAGAAAAGGGATGTCAGGTGAAAACTAAGGAAATGTCAACGAAGTAGGGACTTTAGTTAATACTCCTCCTACTACTAATAATAAATTCTGCCAAGCACTCCAGTAAGTGACTTACATATGTTCTTTTGCTTAATCCTCACGACGCTGTAAAATAGCTTCACTCGCACTTTACAGATGAACACGATAGAGATCTAACTCTTTTGCCCAAGACAAGAGAGTCCGTAACTGGAGGAATTCAAGTTGACACTCACATTGAATTGTTCCAAGACTCTTAGACGTTTGAACTTCATTAATCCTCTCAACAACCCAAGATAGCCAAGTAGCACTCCTATGATTCCCTGTCCCAGTGAGGAAGCTGAAGGACAGGGAGGCTGGCTGAGTCACTCAGGGGGACACAGCAAGTAAGTGGCATAACCCGAATCTGAATTACAACGCACTTCAATGCCAAGGACCAAAAACAGCACGCTTGGCCCCTCCATGGAGAACTTGCCCTAAGGCGCCGATTTCACAATGGGCTGTTGAAAGTCAACAATAACCGTAACAATAATAAACATTATAGAGTGCATAGTAGGTGCCAAGGACTACAAATACTAACGCACTTAGCCTTCCTTCCCAACAAACCGATGAGATAGGTTCTGTTATTATTCCCATTGTACGGATGGGAACACTGAGGCACAAAGGCAGTTAAATCGGGCGAGTATATGCGTATTAACTCTACAACTCACCCAACTTCTCTGTATGTTTAAAATTATGCTTAAAAAGTATGTATATTTAAAAAGTCTCTCGTGAATGACTGTGTATGGTCATCATAAAATGGTTTCTCAGCAACTGTTTATTTGACCCCAATATGTATGTATCTGATTATTTTTTGGCATCACACGTTTTAAAAATTAGTTTCCTGATTTCTCCTTTTAATGTCTTTCACCTAAAAACTTCCTCCCACCGTCCCGCAGTGAAAGACAGCATTTTTGCCAGCCAGTGTGCTGGGCTTCGGCTGTTAAGTAACAGACTTGAGGCCCACATTTATTAATTAGCAAAAAGCCGTATATTATATGAGCTCCAGGCTCTGCGGAACTTTATATTCCACACGGACCTTCCAATCACTTCTGCGGCCTGGATGGATTTCAACGCTTGTACTTATCACAGATCAAAAATACATCATTATTCCTCTGGTCAATAAACAGCTCAGAGAAAGGGCACAGGTAGAATACGTTTATTTCTTTTATAATTTCCATGGACTGGCCGACTGACCCACTCCACCTGCAACTCTTACTTGGCCTCAGCTCCTACAGGACCTTTTCTTTTGTTTGCTTAACATGAAGTCTTTCTTGAAATAGGAGTTAATTAAATGATTTAGAAAAAAAAAATGTGCCTCTTCTGATTCCACTGATCAGATTGTTGCTATGTTTTATAAGAATTAAAAATCTCATCCTGGCTCATCGGTCCTGAGTTTAGACGCTTGACAAATTCACTGACGCTGGCAAATATCAAAGCTGTCTAGGGGACTGTCCTGAGATTCTACGCTGCAAAATCAACAGCCTCCCGAACTGTTATAGGGGACAAGTGTCTCTCTCCTGCCAGGTGAAGCCACCACGGGCCAGAGCCATCTCTCTGCTTACCCTCTGACGAGGGCTCCAGCACGAGAGGACCTATGGATTGGAAATGCGCTCTAATCAGAATACAGGCACGGTCCAGGCCAAAAATAGACTCTGCCTGGGAGAGAGAGTCTTCTCAGCAGTAACGTGCAGAGTCTGTACCATATCTCCTGACCTGGTCATGGTGAGCAGCTCAGCAACTTACCGCATTAGTACATTTGGCGAAAACCCTTTGGAATAATTAAATTCCCTTGACCTGCACAAGACATGTGCCCACTGGGGACAGGAATTCCCTCTTTCTCTGCAGTTCCAAGACCCTGATTCCCCATGGCAGTGAAAAGTTATAAGTGGTCAGGTCACCAACTCTGGAGCCAACACTGAGGGTCTGAAGACCTTGGACGCATTTCTTAACCTCATTCTTCAAGACACACAATTTGTAGAAAAATGGTGGTAAAGAGTAAAGGCGTAAAAAAGCAGTCACAAGGGTCCTGCCACGAAGTAAGTACTGTATATATACTAGCAGTTGCTATTATAGACAAATGCCAAAACAGTTCATTGTTACCAGTGATTCCCAAGTAACGAACCCCACCCACCCGACCGCCAAACTGCCCCCTTCACCTGCCCACCCACCCAAAATCTGCTCATTGAAGACCTGCACATATTCCAATGTCATAAAGGCCTGGTCACCCAGAGCAGCGATGTGAGCAGGCAGAAACTCTTATTTGCAAGACTAACGTTGTTTATCCAGATTAAATGTAGAGTTCACTGTGCCATCCACTTCTCCTTTTTTTAATAAGGGTTTTTCACATGCAGATTTTATCAGTATGCTTTTACTTCCTCTCTTTTCTTGCAGTATTAAAAATCTTTTCCTTTTCCGCTCTGTCCCACCTTCCTGTTGAATTTTAAAAAAGGGAAAGAAAAAGCAAACCAGCCAACTAGCTCAGAGGCCTGATCTTTTGCTCTGAACTTCACACTGACAGTCCACACTGTCAGGGCCAACTTAACAGAGAATTGGAATCCAATGAAAAAAGATAAGAGGGGAGCACAGAAAAAGGAACTCTTGAAAATCAGCCCCCCCCCCCAATCGTGTCACCAGGCCTGGTGGCCTCGGGGTTTATTAATACAGACTGCCTCTCAGTAAGGGGCAGGCAATTCACTTGCAGTCAGTTCTTTAAAACTATTAGTCACCCTCACATCGATTTACCTTTAAACAAGGACATTCTGTAACAAGGGATCCACCTATGTGGCTTAGTCATCCGATGGGCCTCAAGGTCGCGGGCTTGAGTAACACGGTGAGAATTACCTCATTCACCTGCTATAGAACCGTTACGTCACCGATCGATACAGAGGTCCATACACATCACCAACACAGCCTTCTCCAGGGAGCACCCCGCTTACATCAGACACACACTGCATCCTTAAAGGCAGATGACACGCGGAACACAGACAGATCCTTTGTTTGGTCTGAGAGAAGCAGCCTTCCAACCTCGAAAGCAGGGAGGAGACAAGAGAGAGAAGAGAGAATCCACACAATAGAAACAAAAAACACTTCTCCCACCTCTTGAACACAGGATGCGTTTTCTGAGGATGCACGGGGCAGGAGGGAAGACAAAAATGGAAGCGTAATCGCTGGGGGCCCCGATGCTGAGGACCAAGGCACAGCACGCCTGGCCCCTCCAGCAAGAACCTGCTGTACTTGGGACGCCTGGGTGGCTCAGCGGGTTAAGCGTCTGCCTTTGGCTCAGGTCATGATCCTGGGGTCCTGGGATCAAGCCCCGCGTCGGGCTCCTTGCTCAGAAGGGAGTCTACTTCTCCTCTGGCTGCCGCTCCCCCTGCTTCTGCTCTCTCTCTCTCTGACAAATAAACAAAATCTTAAAGAAAAAAAAAAAAAAAAGAACCTACCCTACAGCACTCATGTCACAATGCATTGGTGGAATGATCAATAACAGTAACAATGAAAGACACTGGAGAGTGCTTATTATGTACTAGTCATTGTGCTTTTTTAATTGACAAATATTAACTCATTTAGCCCTCCCAACAACCTGATGCACGACAAATATTAACTCATTTAGCCCTCCCAACAACCTGATGCACTAGGTTCTATTATTATGATTATCCCCGTTGCACAGATGGGAACACTGAGGTTCGAGGAAGGGAAGTAAGGTGCCTGACGTCACCCTGGTAAGCGGCCGAGTTGGGATTCAAACCCAAGTAGTTAGGCTGCAGAGTCACTGCCTTGAACTTTGGTTCACGGCAATACCAGCCACCACAGTAAGAAGTTTTCTTTGGGGTTTTTTTGCACACGCTCTGCCCTTTCCTTGGTGTAACGGTCCCACATATTTACTCACGAATTTCTCTCCAAACCAGAGCCTTGCACAGGAGAAGTGCTCCATATATGTTTGTGGAATGAAGGAATGAGTAATTGACTTGAAATTAATCCTTAAATCCCTCTCGAGCAAGAGACTCCAGGGACAGGCAATGAACCTTGGCTTCGGGCAAGAAAAACGAAGTTCAGGGAAAGCCATAGACTTGTCTAGGGTCATATTGCTCTAAATACAAGCTCTTCCCCAACTTACCAGGGGCTTTTAAATTTTCCAAAGCCGTGCGACGTTTTTGGGAAAACAAAATCTTTTTATATACACTCAAAATATAACAGAGTGGAAGGAGGAACAGCTGTGGTGGAGACAGGCTGGGTCCAGCCCACCACCACCCCACGCCTACCTGCAGCCCTCGCTACCACTGTGGCACCATGCAGGGCCGCCAGGACCCCAGCCGGGAGCAGCCCCCTGGAACTCCAGCAGAGGACAGCCAAGCATTTCCAAGTCCCATGGGTCTCCTGCTCCACGGGCAGGAGGTACAGGATGGCATTCCCTCTTCCCACTAACCATCAGCGTTCGGGTCCGGTTCTTCTCCCTCTCAGCAGGGGTGGGGCTCAGAGACACCCATTCTTGGCCTCCGTGCTCATGCATTTCTTTTTGTTTCCTTCTTTGGAGCTGTTCTGCATCTGTTCCTTTTTCAGCCCTGGGGGTTTCCCCTACTGATAACTGGAAAAGGGGCAACCTCTTGTGACCTACTTTTTCATCACCAACCAGAGCAGGAGAGGGCAACGTGTGCTCAGGGGCTTTGCCAGAGTCTCCCTCGGACGGGGGCACCTTGGATCAGATCTGGGGTTCTTTAAAATGGCAGACTCGATTCCACAGTGGTGGCCAAGGTGGGCAGGGAGAGGGAGCAAATTTTGCAAGAACAGGACTGCAGGCAAACCTGCATCCTGTTGCCCTGACTCTCAGCAGGCAGGAGGCCCCGGGCATCACGGATCCTCAGAGCCAGGCGGGGACCTCTGAGGCTGCAGTCCAGCCTCCCTATTCAACAGAGAAGCTGTGTCCCACCAACATACAGTGACTTTGCTCTCGGTTCACAGTGGCACAGTTCCAACTAGGGATGTCTGCCTGCCTGCTCCTGAGCACCCAGAACTATAAGCAGCAAAAGGAGAATGCAAACTGAAAAGGGACAAAAGGACTCTCTTGCAATGTCAAATGATGCAAGATGGCAAGATGCTCAGGTCCTGGATCTATATATGCATCTGTGCAAAATTCTCTCTGAAGGCCCTCTAGGAAAAACATCCTACCCCCCCAAATCACCCGAAGGTTTGTCTCGTGTTGTTTTTTTTTTTTAAGGTTTTATTTATTTATTTGACAGAGGGAGAGACAGCAAGAGCAGGAACACAAGCAGGGGGAGAGGCAGAGGGAGAAGCAGGCTTCCCGCAGAGCAGGGAGCCCGGTGCGGGGCTCGATCCCAGGACCCTGGGATCATGACCTGAGCTGAAAGCAGACGCTTAACCGACTGAGCCACCCAGGCGCCCCTGTCTCAAGTGTTTTAAGGCCCTCTGATGCAAAGGACAACATTGAAAGATATTAGAGAAAGATAACCCTTTCTCTGCTGCCCACGTGGCTCTGGACCATGTAATGGGTGAATGCGAAAGAGACAGGAGAAGCACCCAGGCCTCCAAAGGGCTCCCGGCTTCTGCTGGAATGTGAGACACAGCCTCTTGATCATTAGCATACCCGATTTGCATTCACTCCAGATGAGATTTCATCATTGCATCATATTTATTCATCCCTTAATATAAATCTAAATTGCTCTCTTCAAATAGCAGAGAGCACTGTGCTTTGGTAAGGGAAAGAGAGATGATCACGGTAAGAGATGCACAGCGTTTTCTTCTGCTCTCCCTCCCCCGGGCTGCACCCTTCCCTGGATCACCCCAGGGCTCAGAACACACAGCTCAGTCTTCGGTATCTCATGGTGGAGGGCTCTCGGTGGAGGGAGACTATGGTAGCCCTCAACCCTCCCAAATACCACGGGAGCGCCTAGGAAGTCCTGTTGAAGGGGAGCCCAAGCGCCTTCATGGCAGCCAAATAGAACTTGCTACAAACAAAAGACTACAGCCTTTTAAAGAAGACAAACATGTGTCTGAACCTGGAAAAGTGTGCTTGGAGATAAAGAACAATTTTTTTTTTTTTTTTTTTTTACAGGAAGTGAGGCATTAAACTATGGATGTCCATAAATGATCTCTGGGAATGGCGGCACACAGAGTCCAGAAAACGAGTAACAGGCAAAGCACACGGGGCCACGGTGGTTTCTGCTGGTCACTTCCCACCGTGGCCACCAGCTCATTTTGTGGGCGAAGCAGCATGTCCCATCAGCACTGCTTTTCCTGATGAGAAGAAATGTATGGTGCCTTTTCCTGTGGAAGGAAAAGTGGTCTCACCATCTAGAAGTGTCCATTCAGAAGTACTGTCTCTAATTCTTTTCTTTGGGGGACAGGACATGACCCCCTGCCCCACCAGTGTGTATTTTTTTAAATAGTAAAAATCTTAAATGAAATCCCTTTATCGGCTTGCGCATACGCTAAAGGAAGGTTGGCAGAAGACTCCTTCCAGGAAGGCATGCTAAAAGAAAAAGAACGACCCCTTCCCTATCAGTTGAACTCCTAACTGTGCCTTGAACCAGGGCATGTGCGACAGATTTTATCCAGTAATTCTGTTGTCATGTGTCCTAACCTCTAGGACTTCAGCTCCTTTCTAAAGGAAGAGTGTCTGCATGGGCAGGGCTCAGAGGAATTTAGATAGTTTCAAGCATCCCTACCTGAGCGCTTTCAGCTTCGTGCTCAAGTTAAAGACGGGCCCTTAAAAATGAACCCTAACTTCTGGGTTTGGGGCTTGATGCCAAGGCCTTCCCACAGGGTTACTGAAGATGCTGTCAGCCGGCTAGACTTGTCCTGTCCTGGGGTTGCTGAAAGGACTTGAGCCAAAAGTAACAGAGGCTGACACACCCCTGAACCCCAACTCAATGACAGCACTTGAAAACATTATGAAATACGACGTCTTTACCCATAATTCCTTTTTACGATGGGCCTGAAACATTCAAGACGCTCAAAGACACATTAGGGTATTTTGGACCAGGAGTTAGAAGAGTCCAGTCTCCTGGGTCTGCTACCGACTCGCTGAGGGGCCTGAGCAAGTCACAGGACTTCTCTGCGCCCCGGGTTTTAAATCAAGGGGAAGCAAGGGAGTTCATGGATTTCTACAGTCATCCGCATTCTCTAAGCCTCTGCTTCCATGCTCCTTGTCTTTCCCTTTTGCCAGCAGGGACTAAGAGTGTTAGAAAGGTTGTGCCTTTGACCCCAGAGGAATGTGACAAGGGTTCCTTGCATTGTTCCCACAGTAACCAGAGCCAGCTGTCCAGGCAGGCCAGCCAAGTTATGGCGCATGATCCCACACCACGGGGGACTGTGCGTGGAGGACCCCACCTCCAGGCTTCCCCACTTCCTCTGGGCCCTGGTCTGCAGGTCAGCACCCTCCTGGGAACACAAGAATGGGTCTGTGATCTTTAATAAATAACAGTTGATGGCTTACAATCTGGAGCGTAGCCACAATGGCCTGAGGCTCCCCCTAAGCACGGCAAGAGGACACAGGTATGTCCTGGCTTCTCTGAATCTTCGAGCCTACCCCTAGGGTGGGGGCCATCGGGGCCAGGGTGCCTAGAAGATGGCAGGTCTCTTTCTGAGCATGGGAGGACGCTAAGTCCTGTTCAGAGAAGGGGACTCAAGTGAGAGTGAAAAGCTAAGATGAGACTTTCATCACAAAATCTTGGGGTGAGCCAAGCTTTGTAAGCATGGGCATGCCGATGAAGGGCTTCCTTTCTGCCTGCAGCCTGCATCTGAGATCCTAATGAGGGAAGATCACTGGAAAGCATTACCATTATTTTTAGCTTTTCTAAGGGAGGGAGGAGTGTTTGAAAGGGCAGAATAGAAAGGAATGTAGGGCAAGGGTGTGGAGGGTGGGGGAGAAGGGAAGGTTAGGAAAAATTAGGACTTGCAGGACAGAGAAGCAGCTCCTTCTTCCTTTCTCGATAGATGGCTGTGGCCAAAACCACATCAAGGACATCAGGTCCAGATATCTGGAGACAAAGAAGTCTCTGGAAGAAAATCATGTTTCTGCGAGCATGGCAAACGTGCACTTCAGCTTGTGGGATTTTTTTTTTTTTACTTTCCAAACATAGCAGATGAGGCCCTCCTAGAAAGCCCTTCTCGGAAAAGAGTTTGATAATCCCTTTTTGGATGGGAAAGCTGCCTCAGCTAATGCGAACCCCCAAGAAATACCCTCTCTGGATGTACAGAGATCATGAATGGTCCAGATGAAAAGGAGATGAATGGATTCCTCCTTAAATGACAACTTTAAAATAGCAAGGTGGAGCCCCGCAGCTTCTGGGGTGACCAAATTCTGGGCCAAGAGCATAACATTTTGAGGGAGGATTTCTATTCTTTTTCTTCTGCGCCCCCCCCCCCCCTTTTTGGCAATAGATGGTAAAAAGTCTCCTTAATGAGCTGCAAAAGCCAAGGCATATATTCTCTTCCTCAATTCAGAGGCCTGGTAACTGCTCAAACACTGTCCAAATGCCACGTCGTTCATAAAGATCCTTACAAAACACAAACTGCTTGATCACAAACTATTTGCCTGCCGGGATTCGTAAAGCAAGGTTGCAAAATGTTTAAGTCATTAACCCTGCGGCATGGTCGACGGGGGCCGGGAGCTAACAAAGGAACACTAGAATTGGTTTCCCACTTCCAAAATAGGACCTAACGAAGTTGGTGCTATAGGAGAGGAGTTGCTGTATTTTGTTTAATGGAACTAAATTTGTGCCCATTTAAATCATGAGCAGGTGGCACTCGGTAGCAAAGAAAGCCCTGAAAATATTCACATTTCGTGAATGCAGTTGTATGTATAATTAGCCGAAATTTATTTTAAAGTACTCTAATCTTTTGTACTGTTTTTTTTTTTTTTTTTACAATTCAAACTGGTGAGAAAAGAGAGCAGCTTTTGAATTTATTATGAAAGCTCAGCCACCGTATTATCTGTTAAAAATTTTTTTGAAAAATAGGGAAGGTGTCAGAAAGTCTAATAGGACATATGTTAGGATCACACAAACGGAAAGGGCTTGCTTGCTTTCACAGGAAAGAGTCTGTTGTTTGGGAGAAATAAGTGAGCTAAACAACAGCATCTAGTAAAAGAGTAGATGGAAAAGCATCAAAGGTATACATTTTAGAAGGATAAAATTTTCTCTTAACTGCTTCATGGAAAATTTCAAATGTATCCAAAGGACTTGCAAGAGGGCACGAGATACACATTACCCAGCACCCATAATGATCCCAACTCGTGGCCGATCTCTGCCCTCCAGCAAATCCCAGAAATACCATTCACTCCCTAAATATTTCAGTGTGAAGCACAGGACTGTGAAGCTCCCTCGTTTTCTCAAGGTCCTGAGAAGTCAAATGCCCTGGGGCCGGAACCGGGTCTTCCCACCTGGGGGGCCAACTGTTCTCTCTCCTCCAAGCACCCCTGTCTCTCTCGCCCTTGCAAACCAACCCCCCCACCCCCAGACGGCAGTAACATGAGGTTAGAAAACAAGCAACGTGCTGGGTTAGAAATCATGAAATCCTCCATTTTAATCTAATTTTCATTTTCATTTGCCACTTTACTGAGCCTTAATTGCCCCAGCTATTAAGTAGAGCTATGAGATACAATTACTTATGACATACTTATAAAAGTCATTTCCAACTTGCAACAGTTATTTTTAATGTGTTTTCGTGGATTTGAGGATGAGCTGTGAGAAGCCATCAAGCTCCGGAAACTCTCGTGAGGTGAGGTCTCCGATGTGAAGACGGTGGGGGATATATATATTACGTAACTACATAATTATTACGTAACTGTACCCCGAGAGCCTTTTCCATGACACGTTTATTTATTTTTCACATATAAATTAGAACCAACTATTTCAACATGTTGAAATGAAAGTTTCTATGAAAAACAAATGTTTCATATAATATAAATCAACATTTCCCAAAGAGAAAAGAGGCAGGCCCTCTCCCTGGGGGAATTTGAGCATCTTTCAGAGAAAGAACAGGCAAGCCCAAGGAAAGTGAAAAGAAAAAAAGAAACATTCCCTCCCTTTGTCATGGACTTGCCAAACCCCTAACTGAAGGGGACTTACAATAGAAAACCAAATATTCTCAAGGAAGTGTCCAAGCCTGGAAAAATAAAAACTGAATGCAGAGTTTTGTGTTAATGGACTGAAATATGCTACTCAATTGCACCCTTTTTCCTTCTCAGAAAAACACATCAAGCTCCCGCGCAGGGGAGGTTATGGGAGGGAAGGTCGTTACAACGTTTAAGAAACCCCATTCAATGTCAACCCCAAACCTGGAGCTGAGGCTTTAAATGCACTTGTTTTCAAAAGCCAAACCACAGAAAATCTTGTCATTTTTTACTAGATGCTGGCAACACATGCCTTCCATGTGTAACCTCCCAAAAAACCCAAACGATGGGCCCAAGGTCACAGAGGAGAAGCTGGGTCTGGGGAAAACGGCATACCTGCCCGTGTTGATTTTCTGGGACGGCCGTAACCAAAGTACCAAATGCCGGGGATCTTAAACAACAGATGTTTATTTCTCACAGCTCTGGAGGCTGGAAGTCCGAGGTCAGGATGTCGGCAGGGTTGGTTCCTTCCAAGGCCACGAGAGAAGGATCTGTTCCAGGCCTCTCTCCTAGCTTCTGGTGGGTGGCAGGCCATCGTTGGTATTCACTGGCCTGTCACAGCGTAACCCCTGTCTTCACGTGGCATTCTCCAAGCATCTCTGTCTTGATGTCCAAAACTCCCTCTTTTTATAAGGACACCAGTCCTGTTGGCCTAGGGCCCATTCTAATAATGACCTCCTCCCAACTGGATCATCGGCAAAGACCCTATTTCCAAATAAGGGCACATTCATAGATACTGGGAGCTAGGACTTCCACATCTTTTGGGGGGCCACAATTTAATGCATAACACTGCCTTATCCCCACCTAACTTAAGAGAGGCATGGGAGGGAAGCCGAGCCAGTTCTCGTGAGGTCCCTCTTGTCCCACAGAGGATGCCACCGTGTTTTAGCTTGTCCACAGCTGCTCAGAGGAACACTCAGGAATAGGCACACCATGCCTATGGATAGACCCTAGCAAACCATCACTTGGCTTTATCGTGTTAGCAGGGCCCATTTACACTGCCTTCCCTCCTGCACCTGTTCTCAGCTTTGGCCATGTGGTTACTGTGCAGTCCGCACATCAACTTGGTCCCTTTCAACCTCAGGATTGGACAGAAGTCATTCACAGCGTCTGCCAATTTTACATCCTCTGCTACATGTTCTGCTCTCCTTTGTCCCTTTTGCATTTGGGACGAGCCAAGAGATATCTTAGAAAAGGGAATCAAAAAATATTTTTGACCTATTTCTACAGCCAGCAGAATGACTGGACCACGATGGTCACTGTTAAATATGCTCTTCTGGGGCGCCTGGGTGGCTCAGTAGGTTAAGCGTCTGCCTTCGGCTCAGGTCATGATCTCGGGGTCCTGGAATCAAGTCCTACATCGGGCTCCCTGCTCAGTGGCGAGTCTGCTTCTCCCTCTCCCTCTCCCCCTGCCTGTGCATATGCTTGCTCTCTCTCTGTGTCAAATAAATAAAATAAATAAATATGCTCTTCTGCAGTTTTAAAAGGGGTCTTCCAAGGATGAGATGGTTGCACAACATAATTATTCAACAATTCTAATAGGCAGTGACCGCATCAGGATTCCCAGTTTATAGAGGAGTAAACTGTAGCTCTAAAGGGTCAGGTAATTCAGTCATGGACACACAGCTAGTAAATCACAGAGCCCGAATATAGACTCACCTCTTCTGACACCAAGTTCCATATTCTTACACAATACGTAATAGGACACAGTCGATGTGAAATTATCAAGAAGGATTCAAAGCTTTTTCTTGACTGTAAGCGGTATGGTAGCAACTATAAAGCCTTCTGCTTATAATTCCACATTTTGAGACATTTTTCAAAATGTTTCAATTTGAGGTTTTATTTATCCTTCTCAAAACCAGGTGAGTTACTCTTAGGCCCATTTTATGGATGATAAACGAACGCAGAGGTTATGTAATTTGCCTAAACAAACCAATGAGTGGACAGTGGAGGGGAATAAGAATTTCTGCATACTAAATCAGAAACGGGTGTGACTTTCCAAAGAGGGTAATTCAACATCAGCATCCTTGGAGACACGGAGAATGGAGAGAAAATAATGTAAATCGAGGGATACAAAAAAAACTGAATATCTTTTCATATATTTTACTGCAGGAAGAAGCAGCACATGCATGTGTCATGGGCATCAGAGTGGATGCCCGCCCGCACCTCAAGAGAGGCCAGTCTACGTTACCTCAGATGTCCCTTAACATGCGTAGAAGGCTCTTCTCAGCAAGTCACATGAGATCTGTGACTGGGGAAGGAGAATATGCTTTCTCGATCACGACAGACTGTAAGATTCCCTGTGGTCTTTCACAACCCGAATTCATGAGAGCAGGCTTCCAGAAGGAAGTGGAGTGTCAACTAACAGCTTTAGAAAAGACAGGTGACGGACATGCGTGTCCCAGTGCGGTCACCAGACCACCGTGGTTGGAGGTGCGCAGGTGGGGAGGCAGCAGTGGGAGATGAGGTGGGAAGGCAACGCGGAGGCCACTTTATGGAGGGTTCTCAAAGGTCTTTCTGAGTGACTGAGATGATTCTGTGAAACATGAAGGTGCTTCCAGTGGGTGTGAGCAGGGGAATGACCTCATCAGAGGCATGCTGCCTATTGCTTCTAAGGGAGAGACTCTCAAACCCACAAGTCCGGCCCTGACCTCTCTTTCCAAGATCCAGGTATGTTTTTCAGAATGCCCGCTGGGCATCTCTATGTGGTCATCCTGCTGGCACTTCCAACTGAGTATGTTAGATTTCCACAGTCTTTTCCAGATCTAATGTTCTGTGATTCCACCAAAAGTGGCGAGTCTGAAAACCTGACATTTCCCTGGAGGAGACGGAACATAAACGAGGAACAGAGAAATCCTGTTCAAGAGGCAGAGCAAAAAGAGCAATGTCTTTAAATTGGGGGGAAAAAAAAAAAAAGAATATCCGTGTTAGTCATTCCTTGCTAACTTGTGCCCGGGCTCTTAATGATAGGAGCCCGGAGAGGGGCGCGAACGTGCACATACACGGTGGGAGGCCTGGGGCGGCGTGTTTAGGCACCATCCAAGGACACAAGCTCTCAGGGACAAGCCAGAATGGCTTTCTTGCCCATCAGAGCTGCTCCCTTTGCACCTGCAGAGGCCAGCTCTAGAAACAACAATTAAAGCACAGAGTAAAAATCTTGAATTGCTAAATATCTGAAGCACCCCTTGCCCCTGGACCCCAAACGACTCAAGCCAACTCACTCTATTTCTAAAGAGCAAGTGGCCCTTGAATTCTTAGGACGCTACGTAGTAGAGAGTCCCATCCCCCGCCGACCCGAGATGGGTGAAGAACCTCCACGAGACCCTTCGATGGGACTAAATGTCTTTTCCTGTTAAACCTTCCCTCTGCTCCTTCAAAAGAAACAACACCGCGAAAACCTTTGCTTTCCCAGAGAGAAGCAGCAGTATATCCATTCATATAGTGTGTTTGGAAAAAAGCAGCATCTATAACGTAGAGGAATTCCGCTTCCCTTTTCCGGACACAGCTTCCAAACACAAAAATCCTGAGTGTAGGTGGGCCGCCACTCCACATGCTGAATTTAGAAAGACACTCATACTCTCCAGAAGCCTACCTCCTTCGGCCCACGTTCAACGTTTATCTTGGCTGTGACAGAGACCACTGCGGTCCACTATGCAGGATCTGATCGGGACGACATCTCATGGGGCGGTGTCCCCTTGATGTCTCCTCCTGCGGGTCCACACTGGTGCTGTTCAAATACACTCGACATGTCCCCATCTGCCTGACATCCACTCATGCTCAACACAGCATCTTGATCACACACCGAGTTCTCCCTGAGAGCAATCCGACCCAGGCTTCTCTATCAAAGAGTGTGGCCCCTCCGTGTGTTCCAGATGATATAATACTAAATTGTTAAAACCACACAGAGCGGAACGGCTCCTGAAGCTGGAGCTACCCACCCGTGGCAACTGCACATACAGCGTGACCAGGGAGATCTCTTCCGAGATATGATCCAGGTTCTGCTCTTTCGGGCCATGGGCCTCAAGGATTTGTGCTTCTTGGACAACTGACACGGTCAAGACACACAGTCAAAACAAAACAAAACAAAACAAAACAAACAAACCCTATAGTTGGGGTCTGAGAAGACCACTGGCCCTATTGAGTCCCACCATGGTAGCCAAGCATACATTCCAGATACTGCACGGCTCAAAGGCGATTTTGATGGACTTACTAAAAGTCCATAATAAATCCATAGCAAAATCCACAATGCTCCAGTTTTTTTAGAGATAAAAAGTATCACCCCAAAACTCTCTAAGATATATCTCACTCCTCTTCCTGTTTAGGAAACTCCCTGGATCTTCATGGTGGTCTCCCATGGCCTCCCAAGGGAGAGTCGGGTGCCCCTTCCTCGATGCTTCCACTACATTCTGTATATCGCTCTCATGCCGGTCTATCCAAGGTATTGCAATAGACTAGTTCCTTGTTCAGCTCCTGTACTACAATAATGATAATGTATAGTGTCACTGAGTAGGGACCATTTGCTTGGGCATCTTCAGTCCTTAGGACCCTACTTGGCACAACAGTGAATCTCAAAAAATAGGAGTTGACTGATTGAATATACAATCCAATGTTCTATTTATTCATCCAGTCCATGGTAAGTACAACCATCTCTCACTGTATCTGGCACAGACCGTGGCCCTCAATGGCCTATGCCCACAGTTAGTGCCTGTGGCCATCCTAACTAGGAGAGGATCATCTCCCCTGAATGAGACAGTGAACTTGCTCTGCTTGAAGTCAATCAGGAACTAACAGCTTTTATAAGCTCTCTCCTTTGAGACAGCCAGGAGGCTTGAAAGACTCTTAAAAAAAAGGGAAAGCTTTGAAAGAAAGAGTGAGCAAAGCCCACAGCATTTAGGGCTGGGAACAATTATCCCTCTGCACATAAACCACTTTTTGGTGGGAGAGGGCAACACTGCGAGGAGCAATTTTTCATGCAGTTTGAGGCTAGTGCCCTTTAAATAAGATCTCTTTGACGACACGGACATTTGCACAGTCCACTGGGAGTAGATTAGGGTATGTTTGTGCCATGACACGTGGCTTAAGATAATTCAGCTGAGGGCGAAAGATAATTTGGGGGGAAATGATCACATCCACATGAGACTAATCTATAAATGGTAAAGCAAGTGAATCATGGAGAGGATGATGCCGGACAAAACAACAGCTTTTGTTCAAGTCCATCCAGAAGTTTTTCCTGAAAACCTACTATGTGCTCGGCACTGTGCCGGGATTTCTGGGGAATATGGAAGAAATCATCACCATGGTTCAGACCCCAGTCCCTCCCTCCAGTTTCTAAACCCGCCCCGTAAACCCTGCTGCCAGGTTTCCAAAATGTGAACGCAACTGTGCCCTCATGCTTCCAGTCACCCCCATTGTAACCATATTCCAGGCATGACAAACAAGACCTTCTTCAACCCCAGGTCGGCCAACTGCCCCCTTCTCCCAGCTCGCAACTTCTCACCACCTCAGCCACAATCTCTTACTCACGCTTCCCTGGGTTTAAGGCTCCTTGACTCCCTCAAGCCCATGCCTTTGAAAATGCTGTCCTAGAACATGCACTCCCTAGAACATGTTGCCTACTTAGTCTTCATAACTCATCTCTCAGAGAAATCTTTCCAATAAATACTTCTCTATCCCCGTCCTGATGGGATTCTCTGTATGAGTTTCCCCAGCACCCTCTGTGTATCATGGCGCCTGTCACATGGAATTCTTCCTTCTTTCCCTCTCCCCGTTGCCTCCTCTGGCCCATCTATAAACATTTACTGAGTGATTGTTCTCTGCAAGGCCCTGCGCTGTGCTAGATGGGTACAACATCTCTAATAAATCCACACAACTCCTGAATTGTAGGCATGACTTCAAATGAGCAAGTAAGCTCAGAAAGCTTTAGGAACTTGGTCAAGGTCACACAGCCAGCAAATGGCAGAGCCAGATGCTCTTGCTCCAAGCCCTTGTTCCTTTCTTCTTAGCACACCACTCAGTAAGAAGGTGAGAAGACACACGAGACACGTGCCCAGAGCCAGTGACTCCTGAAGTGTGAAAGTCACATCTGGGGCTCTGACCAGCCAGGGGTGCGCATGTCCTCCATGCAGTTTGTTCACTCCCCAGGACTATCTCTTTCTTGCACATCATACGGATGAATGCCTAGTGAGTCCCCCAAAATCACCCATCAGTTTCTCTAGTTTGTGGAGTCAGCCTAAACTTTTGTTTTTAACAACAACCTATCAGCTCTGTATATTAAATGTTTCCAACAAGCATCAAAGCCTCAATTGTCACTGTCTTCTGTTTGTTTTCTAGCTCTGCTAATGCAAGGGACAGCCCGTCCTAGTATTTATTACTAGAATAATGTCAGGTTCAGGGTTAGCACATAAAATACCTCTCCGGTTTCTTTGCAAGAGATCAAAACACTCTCTTAATGGCAACATCAAAAAGAAGCAACATGTAAACATGTTTCAACAGGAATGCCTTTTCTCTTCAGTGATTTCTCAATATTTGGAACTCTTTATTAGTCAGTTCTGCTTACAAATAGTAGATTTCACTACTCTGCTAAGCCTCTTCTGAAACTCTCCATCACATTTGCTGACAATTCGTGTTTTGTGCCATTCTTTTGCTAATAATATTCTGGGCGGGGGAGGGGGGGCAAATGACCCTAGAAGTCTTTCGGTTTCTCACATGGCTTGATTTGGTGGGGGAAAGGGACAGTGAAGAAAATAACATTTTTACTTGTTCTTCCTTCCTATCCCTTTCTCCCTCCTCTCTTCCATTTCTCCTTTAGCAAAAGTCCTTACCTAATCCTCATGGATCGGTAAATATGATGCTATATATTCCTATGGCTCCTTGGTCTTTTCACTTGATTTGCAAAAGAAAAATAGCAGGAGATTAGGGTATAATTGCTACCTTCTTCCTTTCCAGCATGGACTTCCCACTCAAACTCCTCAGTGCCGGTGAGGAAAATCAGCCTACCATTACATCACTGCAAGAGAATTGGCAGAGCAGGCTTTACCTCTGCAAACAATTCAGTGAGACCCAGCACTTTCCACACTGCTCTCTGCTCATAATAAAGCCCTGCAAACCCCAAATGGACATTAACCATGCCCAACCCCAAAGGCAGCGTCACTGCTAATGGGGGAGACACAAGAAGCATTCCATTAATGTCAGAAACACCACCAGGCTGTCCACCATCATCGCTGTGATTTAATGCTGTTCTGGCGGAATTAGCCAATTTAATTACAAAGGAGAAAGGAAGAAGGGGTATAAAATTGGAAAAGAGGCAGTAAAATCATTATTTGCATTTGCTGTGGCTGCAGATCTGAGCGAATCAGTTAAACAGCTCCCGTAGACAATTAGAGAATTCCATAAGGTAATTAACAAAAGTCATATGCAAAAATCAATAGCGTTCCTAAATGACAGCCAGTAAAAAAGATACCCCATTTTAAACAACTAAAATATAAAATACTTGGATGATAAACTGGATGAGAAATACGCAAGATCGATGGAAAAAAAATTTTTAAACACTACTGAGGAACAGAGAAGACAGGAACATCTGGAAAGCTCTACCTTGTCCTGAAACAGGAAGTCACTATCAAGAAAGACAGTAATTCTCCCCAAATGAATCTTTAAACTTGATACAATGTCAAACAATGCCATGAGGAAGTTAACTCTTAAGTTCGTATGGAAAAATAAACAGGAAAGAATATCCACAGAAATGATGCTAAAAGCAATAAGGAAAGACTAGCATAGCAGTAACAGGAATATTAATAAAGCCCCAGAAATTACATCAGTGTGCACTGGCACATGAATAGCAAGTAAGATCAACAGGAAATACATAAACTCAAATACATACTGAATTCAGTGCATGATAATGGGAGAAGGAACTTTCAATACTTGGATAGCCACCTGGAAAAACTCGAATTAGATCCCTAGTTACCGTCCTACACTAAAATTCCAGAGTGACGGAAGATTTAAATGTAAAAACTGAAAACATAAAAATACAGAAAGAACCTTGAAAACACGATGCTAAGTAGAAACAGCCAGTCACAGAAGCTACATATTATATGATTCCACTTATATGAAGTGTCCAGAATAGGCAAATCCATAAAGAAAGCAGATTAGTGGTTACTGGGGGCTGGGGGGGGGGGGGGGGGAGTGTCGGCTAATGGATATGGGGTTTTTTTGGGGGGGTGATGAAAATGTTCTGAAATTAGATTGTGGTGATGATTGCCCAACTCTGTAAATGCACTAAAACCACTAAATAGTACTCATTAAAAGAGTGGATTTTATGGTATATGGATTCTATCTCAATAAAGCTATGATTTAAAAAATACTAAGCACAACTATGAGACCATTTTTTAGATAATGTTTGACTGGAGAAGGCCTGTGTCTATCAAAGAGTGAAAAACCAGAGAAAAAATATGATAAGACTACATAATTTTAAAAACAAACCCTGCATGAAAAAAATAGGTCAAAAATAAACGGGAAAATTAAAAAAGTACAAGGCAAAAGGACTAATTTTCTTGAGCTACTAAGTGCTCCTAAAAATCAATTAGCTGGAAAGCCCAAAAACCCAGGAAAACATGGGCAATGAACGTCAACATACATTTCTTAGAAAAGCAAATAGGGGGGCGCCTGGGTGCCTCAGTCGTTAAGCGTCTGCCTTCGGCTCAGGTCATGATCACAGGGTCCTGGGATCGAGCCCCGCATAGGGCTCCCTGCTTGGCAGGAAGCCTGCTTCTCCCTCTCCCACTCCCCCTGCTTGTGTTCCCTCTCTCGCTGTGTCTCTCTCTGTCAAATAAATAAATAAAATCTTTAAAAAAAAAAAATTAAAAAAAAAGAAAAGCAAATAGGAATGACTCTTAAACATGTGAAAACATATTCAATCATCGCTGTAATGAGCGAATTCACATGAAAGCTACCAAAAGATAGTATTTTTTTCACCTCTTCGATTGGCAGAGACCATGAAGTTTAATAACACTGTCTGTGGAGAAAAGGCATACTCACACAGTGCTAGTGGGAGCATACATTAGTACAGATGCCAAATTGGAGGGCAATTTGGCAAGGTTTACCAAAATTAAAACTGCACATTCCTTTTGATCCAACAATTCCACTTGAGTAATTTCTCCTCCAGAGATCCTTGCTGACATATAAAATGCTATTTATAGAAGGTAATTCACCCAAGTATTGTTCATAGTAGCAAATAATTGGAAACAACCAAAAGTCCATCAATGCGGGGTAGAATACAATGTAGCAAACTCATTCAACTGAATACTATTTAGATACTAAAAAGAGTAAGGCTGCTCTCTATGTTCTGACAAAAAATATTCCAGGATACACGTTGGGTTAAAAAAAAAAAAAAAAGTAAAGAGCGGAACAGTTTGTATGGTGTAAACATTATTTTTTTAAAAAAACAAACATATTTTTGCTTATATAGTTATAAAATATCCTGAAAGGTGGGGCGCCTGGGTGGCTCAGTCATTAGGCGTCTGCCTTTGGCTCAGGTCATGATCCCAGGGTTCTGGGATCGAGCCCCACATCGGGCTCCCTGCTCGGCGGGAAGCCTGCTTCTCCCTCTCCCACTCCCCCTGCTTGTGTTCCCTCTCTCGCTGTGTCTCTTTCTGTCCTATAAATAAATAAATAAAATCTTAAAAAAAAAAAAAATTTCCTGAAAGGTATTTCAGGGTAAGGGAACAATAAGGAAAGAAAACAGTAATGGAGCTTGCCTCTAGCAGTGAATTCAATGACGGAACAGAACTAAAAAAGTTATTTTTCCTCGGACACCTATTGGGGAGAATTAGTTAATTCTCTTAGTTAAAAGAAAGAAAACAAGTATGGCAAGGACACTGAAATATGAAATAAACAAAATATGGGATTTAATTTTCGAGAGGTCTGGGGTTATTTTAATATATTTTTAATTTTTAAAATTAATTCTAATATATTTTTAATATATTTCGGAAAAAATTAATAATTAAAGAAAAACCCTCACAAGTGACCATCGAGGAGACTGACTCAACTTTTGCAAAACAGATGCATTCAGTGAAGCTTCCTATGAGTGGGGCTTTGGTAAGACCGCCCTCCCCCCACGCACCCCTACACCCCCAGAGTAGGCAGGACTACCCTCCAAGCCCAGGTGGATAATTCCATCTTCATAAGTCATTCAAATTTGGCCAATGCAACAGCTGGACATCTCCCAACTAGGGAGGTTTGTTTAGATTTATCCTCAGGACACAAAAAGGCCAATTTTGCCTATTTCTACTTACCTGATTTATTAAGTCTCTCATTGGCTATCAGTTAAATTTAGAACAAAAGAGCTATAAAAATGTCCTGATAAACACGGCAGTGATTTCATCAGACATGCCCTTAATGCGCTGGTTCTAAGGGCAGAGGGGGGGCGGGTACAGATAGGAGGACGGAGACCAATCTGTACCCACCTGGCTCCTCTCCGACTCCCCTCTGAAGGAGCCCTGGGCGCTCAGGCAGAACGGACCGGTCAGCAAAAGTAAAGGGCTTCAGACTCAAACAAAACTCTTCATTTTAACCCTCTCACAGACATTGCAGCAAATCCCTTTGTTTGTCACCTCTTCTGTCAAGTGGAACTTTCTGGATTCCCTTGAAGACACAAATCTCTCATCACGAAAGATCTGGCAAGGCTTATTTTCCCCGCTTCATGACCTTCTTAGCCATTAGAGGCCTTTTTTCCATTGTCCACCATTGTCCATTGTAGGCTGGAGGGCAGAGGTGGCTGAAATTCACATGTAATCCCCAACGTTATTTTAGCCCCAAACTTCAACCTCCTCTCCTATATAGGTGAGAAAAATGACCCTTTCATGTTCCCTTCTCCTGCATTCCAAAGGAGAGAATGGGAATGAGCAATTAGTATGGCTTGTACATAACTTAGAGAAACTCCTGGAAACGTAAAATCAAAAGAATTTCAAGAAACATTCTATAAAACTCAGGCTTCCTACCCAACCGGCCTCCAAAAGACTCCTCCAAATTCCTGATGTCTCGCATGTCTGGTGTGCAGTGTATCTGATCCTGGAGGTCAGCCCCACTTCGTACATCTGAGGCCGGGGGATTGGGGCCATGCACAGAACCTGCCATGAGACAGGTGAAGGATTTATGTCTCGAGATTTTCAAAAAGCAAGAGGAGTAAATATTCCTCTGCAGAAAGCCGGAGTGATGATAAGTTTCGAAGAAAGTGGGAAGGGAGGGGCAGCGGATGGGAGGAAAATGCAGGGGACTCCAGGCTGTGCCCAGAGGACCGAGTCGCAGAGTTTGAGGTTTTCAAATGTGGACGGGTGTAAAGCATGTTGGCTCGAGTGGATAAACAGGCTGTAGGTGTGGCAGGATGTGTGGGTCCGGCATGAAGGAGGTGAAGTTCAGGTGAGGAGACAGAGAGTGGGGGCAGAGCATAAGAAGAGCCAGGCTGGACTGAGCCCCTCACTCAAAGAGGAGAGAAATGATCACTTTGTCCAGAGGGAATACTGATTCCTGCTCCAGGTCCACGGGCATATGATAAAGGGTCTTAAACCACATTCCCTACTTCACATGACCAAATCAGATGGAGGGGAGGCACATGAACAGAAAGAGAATTCTCTGAGAGGTGAACAAGTAGGTTAATCTTAGGATGAGGAAGATAGCAGAGAGCACTGTAATGAACAGTGAAATAGATGTGGGTCCAAATCCCAGTTCCTCCCACTTCCTGGCTGAATGCTTCAGGCTTTAGGAGCCCATCTAGACCCCAGCCATGTGGCAGTTGGAAAGTGAGGACCATCTGAGAAATGCTTCACCCTAAGCACTGGTAACACATACCCAGAGAGAGTCTGGTGGTTGGGATCAGTAAAAAATTAATTGAGGTTCTTAATCTTCCAACAACCACCTTCTCAAGGAAAATTATTTTTAGGAAAGTGAGATAGGTAAGAAGAAATAGTAATGAAGCAAACAAATGAGAGGGGAAAAAATCATTTACTGTCTTGATTTATAACTGCCTACAAATCAGCTACACAGAGAAATGAAAACATGCCCACCCAGAAGCTTGTTTGGGAATGTTCATAGCGGCATTATTCATTATAGCCAAAAAGGAGAAACACTCCAAACGGCTATCAACTCACAAGTGGATCAGCAAAATGTGGTACATCCATACAATGGAATATTATTCAGTCTTAGCAAGGAATCACTGTGGATACCTGCTAATGTGGGGACGGAGCTTGGAAACAGTATGTTAAGTGCAAGAAGTCAGACACAAAAGTCCATGTATTGTATGATTCTATTTATATGAAATGTCGAGAATAGTCAAATCTACAGAGAAAACAGATTACTGCTTGTCAGGAGCTGGGGGTGAAGGGCTAGGGGAAAATAGGAAGTGACTGCCAATGCATATTGGGTTTCTTTGTGGGGTGGGGACAAATGTACAACTCTGTGAATATAGCAAAAATGAAAGACTGTACATTTAAAAATAAGTTAGCTATACAGCTCTTAACGCCTCCTGCTTCCCATCTCCTGAATAAAGAATATTTGTCTTCCCTGGGTGAGAGGTCTTGATGGGTAGAGCATATGTAATGCAGAATTCCAGCAATTTCTTTAACTGTGAATATCAGAAGATATCGATCCTCTTCCTCTGGAGACATTGTCAGGTGGGTGGCCAGAGAGATTGTTTTGCTTTTTCTTTCTATCTGCTTCTTTCAGTCCTGGCTACTGCATTTGGTTTCCCCATCAGCACAGTGGTTAAAAATCAATCTCTGCTTGATCTTCACAGGCAAAAGCTTTAAGTGGACAGGCCTTTTCACACCCAGTTCAAAGCTTATAAAAGAAATACTGATGGGGTGCTCTGAGGCCTCGGTTTTAGGCTTCTCCAAATCATGAGGACGGGGGACCTAAAAGCAATGGTTTCTCCAAACTACTCCAGTGAAGAGGCAACATGACTTTCTTTAGGGAACAAATTGCAAGGATAAGGTACTGGAAAACCACTCTCCATGGCCCATTTGATGTTTGATTTATCTGATAAACATGCCAATAACTGCCTACAAAACAACCTCATAATATTATGAGGTTGTTCCAGGAAATCAACCTTTTTCACAAAAGTCAACAGTGTTTTTAAGGGAATACCTACGTTAAAAAAATCAGAATGCCAATTTATTCATTTGCAATCATCATCATCATCATCATGATAACAAAAAACAACAGCAAAGAGTATTTCTGCACTCTGAAAGTCTCTGGATAATGCTGGCTTTTGACCACAAAAAGCACACTGCCTATAGTCTTCGAACATTCCAGGAATCAAACACGAAAGCGTTTCTCAAAGACTTCCCACGAAAACCATTTTACTACATAGGGTTAATCAGGTCTCTTTAAATGTCAATAAAGTCTCTTTATATGTTTTGGCTTCAATGTTCAGGACTGAAGGCACAAAAGAGATGATGAAGTGCCTTGTTTTATGACAGGTTACTCTGGTCAGTGGCATGTCAGCTGTAAAACATAAACTTCCACGGAGACAAGCACATTCAGTGACTATAAGTAGCCCACTGGGTCCAATTTTCATGAAGAGGTGCCAACCCCATTTGGTGTGTATAATCTACAAATGAATCCAAGCACTATCAGTGCTGAAACCTGCAAGACTAACTGGCAGGGCATGAAGGGGGGGGGGGGGGCGCTCCTCCAGAAAGAGAGAAAAAGGATTCTTCATGACATTGGAAGTTAAGAGCAGATTATATAAGATTTAAGTTGAAATCATAAAAATAAAACTTTCATGGATCGCCAGATATCTAGAAAGCTGTAAACTCAAGCTGGTCATAAAAGAGAAATCCAGTAAACTAAATGATTTCTATTCTACATTCAGCATTTCATGTTTTTTGCATCCAGATATGAGAAGTACAACACCCTATTCTGCTTTTGTTTGGCTATGGTTGAAAAATTCAGATGGTACCATGTTTCTTGTGGGGTCTTAAGGAGGGATCTTCCAGAGTTCTCCCTTAATTAACGACTTTTGTTGGCATTTTAGAACTCTGGATTCCCCCAAACACTCCCTTGCTGGATTGGAGCAACTTCTAGCTACTCTTGGAACATCATAAGCAGTGTACTTATGGGGAAAATATAAATTGCCTTTTACACGTTTTGACAGTCAGTGCTCAGTAATAACCTGACAGTATTGAATTATAATGCCCCACTTTTCTATAGTACTCTACAGTTCATAAAGGGCTTTCTTTCACACTCATGTAGGCTTCTTTGTATTAAACCACAGCTTTGCAGTTCAATTTCTGTTAAACCCTTCCAAAGGTATTAGTCAATTACTGATCATTTAACATAAAGGTGCCTGAAATCTATGAGGGCAATTTGGGAGAAAGTGATTGCAGACTGGGGAGGGGGAGGACAGAAAGATCATGACATCAACATTGTTCTCATAGTTTTGACTAAAGAAAAACCAGCAAAAGATACAACAAAATGCATAAAACTTGAAACTAAAAGGAAATGTTTCCAGCAACTAGGGCCACAGTACGGATTTAAACAGAAGGGGAAGACCATTAAACCTGACTGCTAGTCACTAAATTTTAACTACACTAGCAACAGAATCTGAGCCTCAAGTGCAAATCGGAGTAACAGCTGAAACAGTTTCTTACCAGTGCAGGGGTGTATGCGTGAGGGGGGAACAAAGTATTCTTTTTAATGCAACAGGACATCACCCTGACAATCTAACTATGACAAGCTTGCACCATCCTGGGCATTCTATTTCTGCTTCCGAACAGAAGAGCATCAGTAACATTTGTGATCATATTCTGTCAGCTGCTCGGCTAACAGAATTTTTCGCTTGTATATGGATAGTAAGCTCCCTAAGAAGGAGCAGCTCCAAGACCAGGGTTCTACCTTTTTTTTTTTTTAAAGATTTTATTTATTTATTCATGAGAGATAGAGAGAGGCAGAGGCAGAGGGATATGCAGGCTTCCCGCAGAACAAGGAGCCCGATGCGGGACTCGATCCCAGGACCCTGGGATCATGACCTGAGCTGAAGGCAGACGCTTAACCGACTGAGCCACCCAGGCGTCCCAGGGTTCTACCTTTTTGCTTTACAATAGGATGCCAGCAAGAGTAGTTCTGTGCAGGCATTACACCCATAAACAGATTTGAAATAAACAAGGTTTGTCATCTGCAAAATTGGCTCCTTGGAGCAAATAACTGATTCATCAGATATTTGTAAAAGCAAATGTAAAATCCGTGAATTATGTCTCTGTGTCGACAAACTATAAACTGCTCAGAACTTTGATGTTAGCAAGGCATTTTGCTTTGATGTGCTGGATTTTTCCCGTGTATGTGTGGAACACATACACAAAAGAGAATTATAAACTTCAGCGTTCTTTAACCTTTACAAACCAACACAGTAATTATATTGCAAGATATCTGACAACCCGGGGTAATATGAGCAAAGAATTCTTTTTTTCCCCCACTTCCTTAAAATAGTTCTCAATTTTTCTACAATTTACAGACTCCCTGGGCAAAAGACTTTCATAGCCATGAATCGTACTAAAGATAAATTGGTAGATAAAATAAAATCGCTATTCCAATTCATGAGAATATTTGAGGCACCTCCAAAGGAAATGTTTCTCCAAACATAAAGACGGTATTAAATTTTAAGAGCAAGGCTATCATTAAAATGAATGCAGAAAAGAGTAAACATAAGTTAACTTGACAAGCCCATACTGATAAAGCACTGATAAATGTTATCTCTGGGTTACAAGCCCAGTACAGGCTGTCCTCAATTTATGAATGATCTGTGCACAGAAAGTTCATTTGTAAGTCAGTTGGTTGGAACTCCAAACCCATTTTCTCAGAGAAGCGAAGTTTATAAATAGTGCTTCGTTTTGTAGGAAGGCAAACAAGAGCTATTAAACCCATAACGTTGACCAATTCTAGTACTAACAGCTCTCAAACAAATTGTCCCTATGTTGAGCAGGGAACACCAGGGGCAAAAATCAAGAGGAGGTGGGAAGAAGGTTTCTCCTTCCTCACCTGGACCTTCCAAAGTTTTTTCTGGCATCTGCCTGCCTCTCTTTATAGACTGCCTCCTGGCTCCACTTTCATTCCACCCCCTCTATCTAAACACTTCATCCCAACCCATGGAATAGATCACCAAAATAATTTTATATAGTTAACCCTCACCCCCCTTCCCCAAACTCCCAGTCTTGTGCTCAGATAACTGACTAAAACTTACGGAGAGTTTAGTTCAGTAAACACTTGTTTCAGAGTTTGGTGGGAGATACAATCTCCGGAGAGTGCAGTAGGAATAAACCAAGCTCTGAGTACAGAACACAGATAATGAGACATTTGGAAGGACTGGGATAATTTCAGGAATTCCTTTGGAATTGAGTTAGGTTAACAGCAACAGGACCCAGGAAGAAAGTTGGAAGAACTTAAGGAGAAGCAGTTGCCTTACCAATCGGCACAGATTAAAGCCCAGGATGGTGACGGGGGTGCCATCTCCTAGTGGCGGTATTTAGAAGGTTCCCTGCCTTTCCATGTGGAGCCACACATGATTGCTTGCTCTTTTTCCCACTGAAGAGAACATCAGGGAGTGGGTGTCCAGAGGAAGATGGGCTGAAGAATAATGAGTCCTGACACGCTGACTCAGTGGGCTCTTGATTTTCCTGGGACAGAGCTGTGGTGTTCTGCAAATAACTGGGTACTCACCCAGGTATGCCCGAGGGTGCGGCTGGGATGGAGGTAAAGGACGACATCAGGCTCAAGAAGGTACCCAGTGAGGCTGGTTAGTGGCAGAGGCTGGTTAGGGTTCCACAAACCCGCTTCCTTGTCCTCCCAAGGCATTAGAGGCTGGCACTTCCCCCCTTTCCCGGCTGTTCCGTATGTCCATTTGACTAAGTCTGGCCAACGGAACGTGAAAGAGAGTGATGTACGCCTCTTCCATTAATAAATCTCCAGTGAGATCTTTCACTCTTTCTCTTCCCCCCCAGCTGCTGCAGAGGAACCTCCAGGTCTCCCAGTGACCTTAGGGAATGGCTGAGCCATGAGATGGAAGGACCCTTGGGTCTGGGGATCTCCACCCTGTGGATACCTCCACCCTCAACTGTGAATCCTGGAAGTTAACGCTCACCAGGTGGCGGTTCTTAATGCACCATTCTTGCTCTCTGTGCCTTCTCCTCTTTGTGCATCTCAGGAAAAGGTCCTTTATGTTCACCTACCCTGAATAATCCACTAGGTTGGTCTGTCTCTTAAAATGAATGGCCCCACCCCCGCTGAGATTTTATAATGCTTCCAGTTTTTCCACTTCCTTCACTGTGGTCAATATAGTTAACACTCAAAAGCCCCCTTATTCCTTTTAATCTACTTGGGGAACCGGTTAAGTGAACTCATTACATCATTAACCTTACTCTCAGTGCCCTGCCTGGCCTTCGGGGCTCTGGGTATCTCAGGGCCTCATCCGCAGAGTCAAGGGTAGGATTGTTTTGTCGGTCATTCTTCTCCTTCTTGAGAAGTCTTTTTCCAACTATTTGCAGATTTCATAAGTAGGTTAGGGTCGCAAAAGTATGTGTACTGGATAAGAAAACTAGGATCATATTCTTGTTATGACAAATTTCACAGAAGTGACATCATGTGAAACGCCGTTAAAACAGCCCGCTCACTTCATTCTTGTTTATTCACTTTACTTTTCATGGGGAAGGGATGAAGAGAAAACTAGAGAAGAAAAGATGACAGTGAAGAAGGAAGGAACCCGTAACCATGCTACCTCTTACTCTGTATGTATGCCCCTACTACATTATTGAATGTTACAGGGTACGGTGCAAACTCTAAATTAAGATAGAACTTCAATTTTGTTCATTCCTAAAACTTGGCTTTCTATGCTTGCTTCTTCCACGGCAATTTTCTGGCAGTCTCCACCCTCATCTCTTTGTTGCATTTCTGAAAGCTCCGCTAGGTTAAATGACCCTCCTCACTCATGCTCTCTCTCTAAAAAAAAAAGTACCTTTAGATGGAACCTTTAGATAGAACCATTGACTATAATTACAATTTAGAACTATGCTCTCTATGAAAAAGATACTGAAGTACATGCAAAGACCATAACAAGATTATTTGGGGCGCCTGGGTGGCTCAGTTGTTAAGCATCTGCCTTTGGCTCAGGTCATGATCCCGGGATCCTGGGATCGAGCCCCTCATCGGGCTCCCTGCTCACAGGAATCCTGCTTCTCCCTCTCCCCACTGCTTGTGTTCCCTCTCTTGCTGTGTATCTCTCTGTCAAATAAATAAATAAAATCTTAAAAAAAAAAAAAAAGATTCTTCATCCCCTGAGTTTGAACATAGAGGGCACCTCGTGGTCACTCCATAGAGTGTCACTGCCAATATCCACTCTATGAAAGATGTCATTTCTTTT
Organism: Mirounga leonina; assembly: GCF_011800145.1. Classification (NCBI taxonomy): domain Eukaryota; kingdom Metazoa; phylum Chordata; class Mammalia; order Carnivora; family Phocidae; genus Mirounga; species Mirounga leonina. The sequence goes on from NW_023270709.1 coordinate 18,343,345, forward strand.
TAATTCTACACAAAACATCTATTCGTATTATGAAACAGACTGCCATTTAAACCATGTTTTAAATATACCATAGGCAATTCATAGTTCATGGAGAGCTCTCATCATCAAGAAGATATTGGAGCTGAAGTTTACATGCTGCAAAAGTGATACACAACGCTTCATTCTGGACTAGAATCAGACCCACCACAACTGCACACTTGTAAGAATACCAAGCAGTTTCCATGTACAGTTAACCATAAAAGGAGTTAACATGTTCTTCAGTTTCCTATTCTCAATAAAATGTCTATTTATTGTCTATTTTTGTCTAACCATTGGATGATATCAAAAAAGGGGTGGGCGCCTGGGTGGCTCAGTTGGTTAAGCGACTGCCTTCGGCTCAGGTCATGATCCTGGAGTCCCGGGATCGAGTCCCTCATCGGGCTCCCTGCTCAGCAGGGGGTCTGCTTCTCCCTCTGCCCTCTTCCCTCTCGTGCTCTCTGTCTCTCATTCTCTCTCTCTCAAATAAATAAATAAAATCTTTAGAAAAAAAAAAGGGGTAAGAACTCAATTTTTAAGAAACATAACTTAAAATGTTGAATGTGAGAGGAATGGAAATCTTCAAAGACCTGCATGCAAAGACCTTTAACACGTAAATCCAATTTCTACCAGCCATATTCAGATGCATAAGTCCAAGTGGGCACAAAGTGAATACACCCACTCTTCTGCCCCTATCCTGACGTTACCCAAGCCCCAAGACTGATTCCGACTGTGTGGGATAACAGCTCATAGCTACTGATGAGGAGGCTACCAGCTTGTTGCAGAGATAAAAAAAAAAAAAAAAATATATATATATATATATATATATATATATAGACACACACACACACATATATATATATACACACATATATATACACACACATACATTTATGGATATGTGTGTGTGTGTGTGTGTATATATATATATATATACATGCATATATATAGTCATCTTTGAAGCCGAAGTGGAAAATTGTGAAATAAATGATGAAAACAAAGGAATAAAGGATACAGAAACCCTTTGCCAAGTAACACAGAGAAGGGGCAAGCCAAGAGAAGAATAACATAGCCTAATCTGTCCAGAAGAACATTAACCAAGAGTCTGCTCAATGGGCACCATTATATAAACCAAGTCCAAAAGACATAGTGTCTAAAGATCGGGAGCTTGAAACTTCAGCACACCAGCTTATTTTTCTATTTCTTCTGTAAAGTTCCTTGTGCTTTTATGGTATTTTAACTTTCGTGTTTGAGACCGTTGGGATCCAGAGATCTCTATCTTGGCAGAGTTAAAAGAGTATGTGTGGGCTTTTCCTAAGCAGAATGGTGATTTAATAGGTTTTTTTGGTGAGTAGACTCTGAACGGTAGGCTTGACATCTTTATTAAGCATAGAGAAATGCCAACTTGAAAAAATATCCTAACACTGTTCATGGTTGCTGTTAGGAAGAGAACAATTCCCTCAATCCCTTCCCTTCTTTTCATTTGGAGGACAGGGACCACCACCCCCTCCCCCCAGTAGGTGGGTCTGAGCTGGTCATCTACGAAGCCATTCAGTCCAGCTCAAGCCATGGGCTTTTTTCTGCTCATGTTTCCTTGGCAGCTTTTTCATCCCCCTTCTTTGCCTAGAATACATAATCCCCCAATGTAGGCCCTCAAATATCTGCTGAAGGAATTATTTCACTTACAGACACCCACATCACCTATCTGTCCTGTAAGCCTGACTCGGGAATCATCTTTGACTCCTCCTTCTTCATGCCCCACATCCATCCATCACTAAGTTCTGCAAGTTTACCTCTTCAAATGCTTTTAGATAGGCTATCGCTTCTTTTTTCTGACTCGCCATCCCAGGCCCCAGATGAATAGCGTCTCATGACCTCTTATGAGAAGAGGTCTGTTGCTGTTTGCTTTTTATTTCTTTATCATAAACTTAACTCTGCAATCCAGCTAGACTTGGAGGGGAGTAAGGAAAATATGGATCCGCAGAACTGTAGTGAGAACACAAAGATTATAGGACATTTCGAGCAGTTATGGGTGACGGGGTACTCTCCCAAGCTACAGAAGGAATGGTCGGGTGCTTAAGATAACACGGAAGTCAAATTTATTAGATTTGTCCACAGTCAGCAATGGGGATCTTCTTGCTGGTCCTGCCACTCCAGGACCCAAAGCACTGCATGGTGTCCACAATATTCCTGCCCTTGCTCACCTTGCCAAAGACCACACTCTTGCCATCCACTCAGTCTTGGCAGTGCAGACGAAAACCCTGGAACCATTTGTGTTGGGTCCAGCATCTGCCATGGACAAGATGCCAGGACCCGTGTGTTTCAGGATGAAATTCTCATCATCCGCTTTCTCCCCACAGATGGACCAGCCGCCGTGCCATGATGGCGAGTGACGTCACCACCCTGGCACAGAGAGCCCGGAATAATCCTGTGAAAGCAGGAAGCTTTATAACCAAATTCTTTCTCCCCGGTGCTCAGAGCAGGAAAATTCTCTGCTGTCTTTGGAACTTTGTCTGCCAACAACTCAAAGGAAACGCAGCCCAAGGGCTCACTGTCTCACTGCCAACACTGAAAAACACAATGGGATGGACCATTGCTGGGAGGCATCTGCAAGGCCTCCTTACCTATTTCTCATTCCTAACTCACCTGCCCTCATCCTTCCCGAGTCCCAGCCACCTGGATATGCTTTCGCCAATTTTATATATGTACCATCTCACTGTGTCACTTCCTCAAGCAAGAATTTGGAACCGTGTCACCTGCCCCATGAACTTCAAACTCCGATGCCACATCTCAGTGGTCCTCTACTCCGCCCTCCCCACAGGGGCCCAGCTTCCTTTCATACTGATCTCCAGCAACAATGCACACAACCCTCAGCCAGCCTCTCCACCTATCCCACAGAGGCCGTCTGCATCCCTCCCTCCAGTCTTTGTCCCTGCTGTCCCTGCTCCTAGACCCTTCCCTGTTTTTTGTTTTTTTTAAATATTAATTTATTTATTAGAGAGAGAGAGAGTGCGCAGGGGGGGAAGGGGCAGAGGGAGAGGGACACAGAGAATCTTAAAGCAGACTCGCCACTGAGCACGGAGCCTGACATGGGACTCGATCTCACGACCCTGAGCTGAAATCAAGAGTCGGACGCTCAACCAACTAAGCCCCCCAGGTGCCCCCCAGACTGATCCCTGTTTGTCCCACCCATCATCTCTACACCTCCTTTCAAGGTGCTTCTCCTATGAAACTCATCCTGACCCCTCTCCCCCAGCCATACCCCCTTCCTCTCAACACTCACTGACCCACACTTGCCCCCCCCCACTGCAAATTCTTGGTTGTATACTGTCATGTATTGCTCTGTAATTGCCTCTTGGGGAATGGTACTGTGTCCTCAGCTAGATCTTCATAAAGATAATTTTAGATTTATAGACAGTTGCAAAAATAGTACTGAGGCAATGCCTTGTCCCCAGCACCAGGCTTTATGTTCAAGTCTTACATAATCATGGGACAATGATCAAAACTAGAACATTAAGCTTGGTCAACACTACCAACTAAATCATGGAATTTATTAGGATTAGGATTTCACCACTTTTTCCACTCCCGTCCTTTTTCTGTTTCAGGAGCCCCTCTAGGTTTTCACAGGGCATGGACACATCCTGTCTCCTCCAATCTGTGCAGTTCCTCAATCCTTCCTCATCTTTAAGACCATGACATTTTCGAAGAGTACTCCTCATCAGCTGTTTTTCTAGAATGTTCTTCAACTGGGGTTGGCTATTTTCTCTTGATGACAGTGGGATTACACAGGAGTGGGAAGGACACCACAGCAATGATGCGTCCTTCTCAGCATTTCCCACGAAGGGGCACCCAATGTCAGTATGTATTATTGGCGATGTTAAAACTTAATCACTTAGTTAAGGCGAGTCTCTCAGGATTCTCCAGGTAGAGTTACATATTTCTTTTTGTAATTTACTAAGTATTTTGGAGGGAGATACTTTAAAATGCTACAAATACCCTGTTTCTGCTTAATCTTTCACCCACCAATTCTAGCATTCATCAGTGGAACAATGCTGTGGCTTCTAAGCCTCTCATTTATTTGTTTACTTATTGGAATTCTTCCGTAAGGAGAATTCTTTTGCCCTACTTACTTATTTATTCAATTATTTAGTTATATCAATATGGACTCATGGAGATTTATTTTATTCTTTGGGTTGTAGTCCGCTATTACTTCATCACGCATGCTGTTCTAACCCCCAGCTAGATTTTATGCTGCACCACAGCAGAGATGTGACCATGTCTTATACTTCTTATTCATCTCCCCTCGTGTCTAAGACAATGATAAGGACACGGTAGGTGTCTGACTCATTCATTGACTGACTGACTGATTCAGTCCCTCAACAAATAATGTTCGTCGCCTTGCCTTAGGTGCCAGAGTTACAACAAAATAAAAATTTCTTATTTCAGGGGGTTTGCAGACTAGTCCACAGAGACTCGGGTGTATATCTACAAGTCCCTGATAAAAGTATTTGGAGGAGTAATGCAAGAGCTCAAATGGGAATATATTAAACTCTACCTAGTGAAAGAAGAGCAGGGTGATAGGCAGAAAAAACTTCCTTAAGAAAAACAGTATTCCGTTCCCTTTTTACTCCATTGCTCTATAATAATAAAAATAAGTGGGCATATAAAGTATCTAGAGACAAATACCATAACACAGCAGGTATACCCTGCCTCTGCATCTTCTTTTTTTTTTTTTTTAAAGATTTTATTTATTTATTTGACAGAGAGATAGAGAGAACAAGTAGGCAGAGAGGCAAGCAGAGGGAGAGGGAGAAGCAGGCTCCCCACTGAGCAGGGAGCCCAATGCGGGGCTCGATCCCAGGACCCCGGGATCATGACCTGAGCCGAAGGCAGCCGCTTAACCGACTGAGCCACCCAGGTGCCCCCCTCTGCATCTTCTAAGCTAATTCTTAAAATCAAACCTCAGGGGCATGATTTTTAGGACGATTTAATGTAGTAAACATGGACTCTTTATACAGTGACTATATGCTTTACTAAGAAAATTGGAAAGAGCTAAGGTAAAAAAAAATCTGAGGAGCCATTTGTCTTAATCCAGTTTCCAAATCCAATTTCATAGTTTTTGTGCCTTCACAGGGAATAATGAAGAGCAAATAAGAAGCATCATCAATCAAAGATGGACTCTCTAAGTTTCTTTACTTAATTCAATTTTCTTGTACCGCTCCTACTGTATTTTTCAAACAAAGCTGTTCTTTTCTGCGTGTGATAGTTCAGACCTGCAAACATCCTCAGGAATAATAAACAAACAGTCGGGGCACATTTTCTGTCACAAATTACACTCTGTAACATTCTTTATCCAAAGCATTTTGGACTCACAGCAAGCAGAGACGCATCTAACGCACAAAAATACCCTGCCTTATTGCAAGAGCTGCAAACAATAGAGAATTTGTATTTTTAGACACTTCTTGACACTGAAACCTGTTAATATTTAACTCCTACTATTGTTCTAAATGATGAATAAGCAAAGGCTCTCCTGCACAACCAATGTTACATCACGCACTCTGGTTGCAACAGTAAATGCTGACGTTTCCTATCGCCCTTTCTAATTATTGTCAATGTGTCTTTTCCATGTTAGGGTATACACAACAGATGCACCTGTGCGTTGCATCTGTGGCCATCCCCACGCACGTATGCACGGTTGCGCACACAAACAGGATCATAGGCATGCGGATTCATCCCCATGTTCATATCCACTTAGAAATCTAGCTTGCTCGGCTGCCTGACATGTCCATGAGCACGACACACACCCAGCATGCAATCCAGTGGCTTTCCTTTTGTTACCTTTGGTAGGAGATTAAGATAGAAAGCTTAAAAAAAAAAAAAAAAGAAAGAAAGAAAGAAAGAAAGCCAAGAAGATACTTCATGGCGTCTGTGATTAAGAGACAGAAGCCAAGGAGACACTTGGTGAAGATTTACCTCGTTTCACCTTTCCCGCTTCAAGCCTTCTTCCTTTAGCATCCTACTTACCTTCCTCTTGTTCCTAGCCCACTGACCACCCCGCCCCATCTCTCCCCGGACCTCCGGAAAGGAGCATTATTAAATGAAGGAAGAGAGCATTCCTTTTCGTTAGGCTGTTATTCAACGTTGACTCAGAGAAAAAAATTTACTACAAAATGATGTGGTGTAAAGCCCAACGGAGAGTGGACAACTCTGTGACGGAACTCCCTGGAAAATTTTTGGAAAAGTCCCATACACACAGAAGGATGTCTGGGCCAGAAAAAAAAATGGGTAGCAGGAAAAAAATAATAATTCATGAATATTTTTAAATGTTTTCACAATAGATTTTTCCTGTCCATGACTGGTTCCCCAGGGGGTATCCTCATAGGTGATCACCGCCCCTGACGCCTTCCCCATACGGTAAGCACGGTGCACATCGACAGAAACAGCATGGAATGGGAGTCAGAGTTCACAAAACATTTCTTATGCACGACCTCACTTGATCTTTTTTTTATTTTTTAAGATTTTATTTATCTATTTGAGTGAGAGAGAGAGCACAAGCAGGAGGAGAGGCAGAGGGAGAAGCAGGCTCTCCACTGAGCAGAGAGCCCAATGCGGGACTTGATCCCAGGACCCCGGGATCATGACCTGAGCCAAAGGCAGACGCTTAACAACTGAGCCACCCAGGCGCCCCTCCATGTTCTTATTCTAATAGTTATCACAGTGGTTACTTCCACCCCAGAAAAAACTATAAGGAGTTCTACATTTTTATTCAATTGCTTTTGTCTAGCATGCACAGTTCTGGAATTTTCCTTTCTGGCCACTGTTATTACAAAGACCCTTGAATTAAACAGAAGGGTTGTTTGCCAGCTCATCCTTCCTGAGCCATTCAAAAGGTGCCTTAACAGAACTTCTCTGCGTAATAACACTCTGATGTCATAAATGCCGAACATGACATAATCCTACGCAGGAGGGCAAAAGGAAAAAGTAGCTCTAAACAGACAGATCCATTTCTGTGCCAACACAACCTGATAATTAGACCAGTAGGAAAAGAGAGAGAGAGAGAAAGAAAATCCCCAGATGACAGCTTAATGGGACATCGGGTGAGACCCCTCTTTGGCGTGTGTGAAGGAGAGTCTTCACTGCGGTCAGCATAGAGCTTCTAGAGCTGCCGGCCACCCTCTCTCAGGCGCAGCGATGATCCGACTCCGGCGTACCACCCCTCCCTCCTTGCCGCCCAACTCTGCTCTCCTGCTGTTTTAATTGGATTATTTTGGAATCTGCTATTTCTGTCTCGCTCCTTTCCCCAAACTGTCATGTAAGTACTGCAGCTTGACTATTACTCAGCTGCCAAATTTCACTCCCAAGATGGCTGTATTTCAGCGGCAAGTGAAGTGATATTCCCTCCGTGCCATCTGAACACTAGCTTAAGGGGTTAAGGGTTAAGCATCGGCGGGGGGGGGGGGGGGGGGGCCTTTATGCAGGAAAGGAGTATTTGTTTTATTCTGTCTCATCATCATTACTGGAGGACCAGGTCATCAGCTCCACCTGAACGGGGGAACCTTCCAGAAAACACTTCACGCAGATACGCAAATGACGAGGACTTTTCCCAGGTTCCTTCCTACAGGGACCGCAAAACCTCAAAACATCCAGAACGTAAGATGATGATCATTTTTAGAAGGGACGAAGCCTCAGAGAGTAATCCATTCACTACAGATATAAAATGTGGAGGCGCAGGGTACATGGCCCTGCTGATCCCCAGGCCAAGGGCGTTTCCCCCTGAACTTGGGTTCAGCCACAGACGCACGCAGCAGATCACATCTCTGCTGTGGGACCAAAGACAGCCCCGGCTTCTAAAACATGTGATATCAGCGCTAAATTTCTTGTTCTGTTTGGTTTACGCTCATTCGTTTTAGACACTCGGGATCTAAAGTTGATCTCTAGGAGCAAGAAACCAGAGTGTAAATAGAAGGAGAAGCAGAGTAGAAATAGTAGCAGTAAATAGCGCCGGGCCAGGAAATGTGCAAAGGTTTGTATGTCTATAATCGTCACGGTGACCTGCTGTCCTCACTTCAAAGAACAGAAAAAGGAAGGATAGAGAAGACAGAATGTCTTTGAAGAGAAAACAGGAGGGACCGAATGTAACTGCCAAGTCATAGAAGCTACCTTCCCAAATTTTACTAAAACATTTAGTGAAAACCTAAATTGGAGGGGGCCTTGAGTTAGGGGGGCAAGGGGACTAAATGATCTTCAAGTTCCCTTCTACGTCCAAACACTACCACATCAGAAGCTATAACATCTAACATTCTACAATTTAGAAAACATATTTAAATGCTTCATTTAAATGACAGACTTGATAAAAACTCGATGAGAAAAAAAACACTAATTTGAAAGGTAGCACAGAATACCGACCCTTTGATATTGCTCCTTCTACTCATTGCTTAGACTTGGAACAGTGCAGTATGTCAACAGCAAGAGCAGCCTCCATGTAGTAGAGATGACAGAATCTCTGCAGCATTCCACCTTAGGGTCTCAGAGACAAAATGGTAGGCTTTGGTGTCAACCTCCATCGTGTTTTTTCCATGTGTTTTCCTCCATCAGGTGACACAACAATCTACCTTATTTCCTAAGGTAAAGGAACTACGTGAATGTCTGCACACTGACACAGTCCATCACATGATTTATGAGGCTTTCAAAGAATAAAGCGCTTCTGGTAAATTTAGAAACTCGAATATACTCCAAAATCATTTTGAAAAGCTATGGCTACATCTAAAACACTATGTACTCTTGAGTCTTTGTCTCTACGGTTTTTATTTTGCCACGAAACACATCATTAAGTGTTTCAAAATAAATACCTTCCCCCAAACTGGCTATGAATTATGGAGACTTTTTTTTTTTTTCCAGGAACTGGAGTGGAAAACGGAAGAACGTATTTGTGCTGAAAGATAAGTTTGGAGGAGATCTCTATTTTAAATATCTAATGAATATCAATAGGGTTTTTAACCGTGGAAACGTATGTTGCAAAGCCCAGAAAGCACAGTATATGCATGTGTTGGATGGTTGGGTGGGTTGGGTTGGGGAGTGGGATAAGCAACTAAACTGGGTGTGTCAAAGAAAGAAGAAGCATTTAGGTAAAGCATATGGTAGAGGTTTGAGCCCCAAAAGAAAGCAGTTGACCAGGGAAAGGCAAAATAGAGAAAAAGCCACCCCCCCATGACAGTCAATCCAAAGCCAGAAATACAGCCTTTACCTAACCCATGCTGAAGGCCAAAAAAGACAAAAGAAATCTCTGAGTGGATTTTATTATTTAAGAGACCACTAAATACCTAGGAATGGAGGGAAGAAGGTCAGAAGAACCATAATCCCACAAACAAGCAGAGTGGAAAGGCACCAAATACTGGAGAGGCCAAGATGTGACGACCAGAGAGACTATTTTGATATGGAACTTCTATCCATTTCAAGTTAACCAAGTAAAATTAACTATGCTTGTGCACAGAAGGTAGAATTAATTATATACTTAATCTCCCCCTATAAAATGAACGGCGGTGGATAACGAAGAAAAGGGATGTGGTTAATACAAACTGGAATAAGGTACACAGGTTCTGGTAAAGCAACCACACACCTCCCCGTCCATTCTTTGGGTGGTAGCTGAACAGAGAAAGTATCTCAATATACCATGCGTCACCCACCCTTCTATCTAGCATGTTCATAGAGTCACAACTGCTTAAAATATGGCTTGCCAATCGCGGGCACTATTTAGATTACCTACGTTGAGATCAACAGCTCCCGGAATGTTCCCGGCCCTGACCATGCTCATCCAAGCAGAGTTCCACAGCTGTCTTCTCTCTTTACTTTCTACTCCACTCCCAATCTGGTCCCACTGTCAATAACCACAACCTCACTGCCAAATGCCGACTGTTCTCTGGTTCTTTCTGCCTTTCAGATCAAAGGGTCTTTCGCCATTGGCTTCTCTCATTTCAGATGCATTCTCTGCTTCCTTGTAGAACGGCCCAGTTCAGCTCCATGTTCACCTGAACTAGGTTATAATGCTGTCGACTACACCTCCCTTGGAAATGTGCACTCCATTAGGGCAGGCCTCCTGTCCGTCTTGTTCCGTTCGCGATCTCTAGTGCTTAGAACTGTACCAGTGCATCGAAGCTCCCCAAAGAGGTATTTGCTGAATGAATAAATGGGTAATACATGACTGAATGGAGTTAGAAGAATTTAAAGACACGGTCTCAGCCTCTTACAATTCGAAAGCTGTGCCTCCATTCTGTACCAGCAGAGTCCTAACCACCCCACAGGCCCTGTGGGACTCTACGAATTGAGTTTCCAACAGTGGTCTTGGCCTGGTCTTGCAGACAGGTTTCCTCCATGACTGCGAAAATGGTTTGGTTATGGAGACCATCAAAAAGTGCTGGACCATGGGTGTGAGGCTAGAGCACAGTTAAATAGGGTGGAATATTCCCGCACTCTTCTGCCTCCCTAGAGACATTCGTTCTGATAAGGCCCTGGATAATCCACACGTCTGCATTTCTGCACCCCAGCCAGGGATTTGCAGGAAGAGAACTCTTTCTTCCTCTCTGTTTGAGTTCCTATTGATTCTGTAGTTTAGGAGGAGTCCAAGTGCTATCCAAATACCAAATGTTCCATATGGTAGTGTTATTACCATTCTCACTACTGTAACGTCCAGCTTTCCTATCTACCTACACTCGTGAGGTGCCTCGCTGGAGTCTGGCAGGACACTATGAACTCTTTTCCTGCCCTATATTTGCTGACGCATTTATTGTCCTCTCTCCCTTTATGAACTTACTCATTTAATCAAAATAACAGATGTATGTGTGCAAATACAAGTTGCATTTCCTTATTCGCTCTTACAATCATTTATGGGAGAATAATTTATGAGTCATTAAAGAGAAGTTCTTAGGCTAAACTGTTTTAATTAGGAATTCAGATGTTCCTCCTCTTATTGAAAAATACAGAGCTGTTCAAGTTAGACTGTAAGTGTGGGCCAAAACAAACATGCGGATTTACACACAACGGTTGCAGAATAGCCAGTGAAAAGCGCTAGCCAAAGCTCACCGAGTGGCCTTGTGTTTGTCTCCTTAATGCCAAATAACCCTTTGCCTCTTTTTCCTTCTATTTTTCAACTGTCTGATATAGCTAAAGGATTGAGGAGCCTCACAACCCCACAGGTTTCCCTTCTGTGTTTATGTGGGATGAAGCATATGTTTCCTAAGAGCTGGGCGGGGGGCGGAGGGGGGCGTCTCTCACTCTACCTTCTTGTTCATTTAATTAGGGAAAGGAAGCTTGTTTATCGTGGGGGAAGAAATGAGGCTGGTAGCTCACGCACCGAGCCAGACGGAGACTCTCCATGTGCAGCTCAAAGAGGCCAGGAAGCCTGCCTGACCCAAGGTGCTCGCTGGGGTGCAGGAGCAAGGCAACCTGCTCTCGCACAAGGGCTGTCTCAAGGGGCCCACGGGCCAGGTGACATCGACGGATGTCACGGCTCTGTGCTCAATGGGTCTCTCTGACTTGCAGGCTTCGGTCAGACAGTTTCTCCAGAACTGTGATGACTCCATTAATTCAAATTAAAGCCATTCAGAAATATATTAAAACAATTTTTTGGGGGGGGGGATACCAGAAGAGGATGAAAAGAAAGAGGCAGAAGAAAAAAATAATAATTTTACAAGACTGGGATTACACTACGTTTAAGCGTCATATTTTGCTTTCTTTTTACTTTTATCATGAGCGGTTTCTGCTACCATTAAATAGTGTTTTGAAATGGGATTTTTAGTAATTTTCAACATTTCACCTCTATTTTGTTGCCACAACATCCTATGAGATATATACTATTATTCTATAAATTTTATAACCTTAGACAAGATGTAAAGTAACTTGCCCAATGTTCAGGAGAACAGCAAAACTGGAATTTGAGTCCAAGCAGTCTGGGGCCTGCAGTCTTGTCTACAGTGATCTGCAGCCTCTGAATCATATGGAGCTGCCGTAATTATATTGAATCATGCTCCCAATGTTGGACAGGTAGGTACATACACAGATAGACACACACATACATATACTTCAATTTCAGTATAATTTCAGATCCATGTTTAATGTGGGCCATTTATTAAATACTTTTACTCTTATTAAGAAACGAAAAACTATGTTTTCCGTTGAAAAAGTATTGCTACCCAGTGATATTGTGGTTGTCTAAAAATACTTGGCCGGAAAAAGGGGGACAACTCGAAATTCTCTAGGACCCTTCCACGCCTTCTTGATTTAAGTGTTATTTCTCAAATGTCAAAAACCGGTAAGTTTTAAGCATGCTACTGTCTATTGGAGGAAAGTTCTTCAAAATAGTATGATTTATAAATTTACAAATAAATGCCTCCCTGCAAAAAAAAAAAAAAAAATGAGACACGAGATACCATTTCTCATAATCAATTGGCAAGACTCTTTGTTTTCAAAATTCTCAGCCCTGGCAAAATTACATGGAAACAGGTACTCTCATATACTGCCTCTGGAAATATAAACTAGTATGACTTTATAGAAAAATAATCTGGCAACACATAGTGTCAAAAAGTCCTAACACTTGAAAACTTTTAAACTCTCCAATTTACTGGTAAGGGAGTTATCCTAAGGAAATCACTAGTAATGGCAACTAATACAAAGCTATAAGAACATTCATGGTAGCATAAAAGCCAAAAAAAATAGAAACACCCTAAATGTCCAATAGAGGGGATCAATTAAATATATTTTAAGATATACATTCAATGGTCTACTATATATAATCCTTAAAAATCATGCTGTAAATATACATCCATTGTTATGAAAAGATATTCATTATTACATATTTAGGAGGAACAAACAAGTTAGGTAATAGTGTATATTGTATTATTCCCTACTATCATCTGATGGTAGTCTCTCTAGCTGAATTTATGAACACCACGTCATCAGAATTCTCTCTTTCTTATCAATGCCTTATCATCCATCCTAATCAGTGATCTCAAAATAATTAGAAGCTATTTTCTTTCCCACAAAAAAAGCAAGGGTTCCATTTTTATAAGACACAGACAGAAGAAATAGCTGGAGAATATGCATCTCTAGATGTATGTTTATGTGGTGTGTTTGTGTGTGTGTGTGAGAATAGGTATGCATACATCCCCACCACTCTCTTGGGAACCTTACACTAAAGGACGGTTATTTTTAGTTAAAGATTTTGGAGATATTTACCTGTACCATGTGCTTTCATCACACTGGAGAAACATAAGCCGTCAGTTCCTTCCCAGTGGATCTTTCCACACAGATTTTGCTGGAGTGGAGGGGGCGGCAGTAGAGAAATTCAGTGTAAAATGCCTAGACCTGTAATTATAAAAACAATTTCCCACTGAGTTAGGCAGCTTTCAATGGCCTTCATTCACATTAGCTGAAGTCACAGAAAAGAGAAACATAGTTGCATAATCTCTCTCTCCCTCTCTCTCTCTCTCTCTCTCTCACACACACACACACACACACAATTTTTATGGCAGAATGTCAAAAACTCAGCAAGCAGACCCACAGCAGGTCCTCATCACTGGGGATGAGAGGGTTCTGGCCAGGGGTCACACCCCACCCCATCTTCTAACTTCAGGGATATCACCATCAAGATGATGTGGTCCCTTCCCCTCCTTTCCTAATGATTCTAAAACTTCAGAGCAATAAAAAAAAAAAAAAAAAAAATAGTTCTCCTCCAGAAAATGTCAGCAACATTACTGAATTTGATGGTATCTTAAGATTCCTTCCAGCCACAAAGTGAAGCAAATTCAGTACCTGGTTTTACCATAACAGCCTGTGTCCACTTTCACAACTCTATGTGCCTCTCTGTTGATGACTCAGGTCCAGCATCGTATTGGTGATAAAATTCAAAGTCATCACTAACATTTACTGAACACTTAATATGTTCTTGGCTTTATGCACGTTACCCCCACACTATTGCACCCTGTAAAGTAGCTGGCAATCATTACTATCTCTGTTATTGACAAGAAATCTGAGCGTTCGGACAGCTAGCAGATGTTAAAGCCAGGATTTAAGCCAATATGGTTCACAGAGGCCATGTTTATAATTTCAGTATTGTACCATCTCTCTCAAATTGATCTTGCTATCTGCTATCAACACGCCTGTATTTATTATAAAAACATTAAGTATAAAATTGACATCACCTTATTTTTTCCCAGAGTTGATATGTTACATAGGTCTTAGCATTACTAACTCTTTTTGGATGTGGCTGCCCTTCGATTTTAATTCCCAAGCTAAATTGAAATCAACATGTTGCTATTTCAATCAAGAGTAAATTCGTAGTTATTTTAGTCAATTAAAAATGCCAACTAATCCCAAATCCAGATGCGAAACCACAAAGGAAAAACCTAAAATCCAAGTCCTCCCTAAATGGCTACATTTTATTGGAAAGAAGAAAGATTAACAAAATCAAGAACCATATGTGAATACCTAATTTAAGATATGGAAGTAAAGAAAGGAATTTCTATATATTATGTCTATGGTTTAAAAAATACTTAGACATTTTTACCTATTTACCTATTTACAAATTCTGTATACTACAGGTTTTCGAATCACTGCAACACAAAATAGATATGAGCCTATCAAGAAACCAACAGTTATTTATGGGTCAATATTAATTTCCCTTTTAGACGTGTGTGTGTGTGTATATTTCTTCGAACTATTTTGGTTATATCCCTCTGTGTTTTTATGCATGCCACTCCCTTTGATTAGCATGCCTTTTACTACTTGCCAACTAGAAAATGCCTATTCATTCTTCAAGGCCAACCTCAAACCTCAATTCCTTATGATATCCACTCCCCCCAGTCTGATGTTTCCTGGAAATCCAAGCAGTGGATTCTGCCCTCTCCTGTTTTCCTAGCTCAGCAATGGCCACCAACATCACCCTGACATCTTCCTCTACCTAACTATGCCCGATACCCAACCAACCAGTCATGGATTCTATCACCAGCACACGGCCCTTCTAACTCTCCCCTACACCATCACCCCTGCTCTAGGCCACCAAGTAGCAGGACTCACCGGGACTATTGCATTGGCCTCCCAAATGGTCTCCCTGCTCCCACTCCTGCCACCCTTCAGCCCATTCTCCTCCTGCCCATCCTCAGCTCCTGCTTACAGTAATGCAATGGCTTTCCATTGAGCTAGATTCTTAACATGGCCTCCAGGGCCCAGTACGGTCCAGTCCTTGTCCTCTTTTCCAGCCTGCACTCCAGCTTTTCCAGGCTTACTTTTAATTCCTAAGGAGCACTTTGCTCTCCTAGGCCTCAGGGCCTTTGCACATGATCTCCTCTTCTCCCCAAATCACCCACCTTCTTCAGATGACCCTGTATTCTCTTCTCCTTCAGATCTCAGTTCAGTCCTCTCCCGCTTGGGGGAGACTTTCCTGACCTCCACGGCCAGGTCATTACCTCCTACGACATGCTTTGAGGGAAACACTTTCCTTTTTTATACCAGTCACCTTTATACTTTTTTTTTTTTTTTTTTTTTTTGCTGGATTCGTTGATTAATGCTTGTTTCTCTAACTAATTAGTAAGCTCCAGGAAAGCAAAACTGTGTACATTCTTGTCCACCCTTTTATCCTCAGTATTCAACACATGCTTGGCACATTATAGACATTAATTTGCTGATGGCTTTTCAACACAGAGAATCTGCATTCCTCTGGGCAGTATGCGAGGCTCCTTGAGATCCGACCCCAACCTGCCATGTCTCTGGTCCAGCTGCCTGGATGCTCAGCACTTCTGTCCCTGTGGCTTCCTGACCTCACCATCCCTGCCTTGCTCTTGCTCATCTCCACACCCTCGTCTTCTCTGTCCCCTCTGCACGTCATCGTTTCAAACTCATTCACCAAGTCTCAGAGATAGGACTCCTTTCTGCAAAGACCTCTCTGATACTTTCTAGGAAGCTGATGCCCTCTTTCCCTTTTTTTCTACAACACCCTGTACTTTCCCTATTAAAGCAATTATCAGGGGCGCCTGGGTGGCTCAGTTAGTGAAGCGTCTGCCTTCAGTTCAGGTCATGACCCCAGGGTCCTGGGATCCAGCCCTGTGTTGGGCTCCCTGCTCAGCGGGGAGCCTGCTTCTCCCTCTGCTGCTCCCTCATGTGCTCTCTCTCTCTGTCAAATAAATAAATAAAATCTTTAAAAAGAATTAAGCAATTATCAGATTTTCTTGTACTTTTATCTTAAATGAGTCCACTTCTCCCAATACACTGGAAGTCCCTTAAAGGCAAGACACTGTACTATCTCCAGATTTTAGCACAGCAGCCTATAACATGTAGTCTACAAATCAGTATTTGTGGATGAACAAAAGAACATATATCTACATATACAAACATACATATGCATATATGCATATGCATATATTCATATATACACAAACATACATATGCATATATATACTTATACACACATATCTACTATATATACACAGAAATTTCACATGGGCAAAGCTTCAGATTCGAATATTTAAAATATGTTTGTTTTTTTTTAAGCTTTTATTTATTTAAGATAGAGACTGAGAGCACAAGCAGGAGACCCAGGGAGAGAGGGAAGCAGGCTCCCCACTGAGCAGGGAGCCCAACGTGGGGCTCAATCCCAGGACCCTGGGATCATGACCCGAGCCGAAGGCAGACGCTTACCCGACTGAGTCACTCAGGCGCCCCTAAAATATGTTATTAACATAGCAGTATATTTTAATTATTATTAAATGTGAGATATAATGGTTATAAATTCATCTGTAAAGTTGGCCTAAGAACATCTCCTTTAACTGAGTAGTTGGGGAAATTAAATAATAGTAAGTAAAATGTTTAGCAGAGAGCTTAGCATTCTAGAAGCACTCCATAAATATTAATTGCATAATCATTATCACTATCAACATTGTCATTAGGGCAACCAAGTTGAATTTATAATCCATGTTTCAAATTTAACAGTTTTACTGGCCAACATATTTTCCTATTAAAACATTAATTAGCATTACTATCTCTATAAGGCCATAAAAATGGCTAAAGTTTGCATCTAGCAAACTAGGGATAAAAAAGAGTCTTACTCACTATAGCTAAAGGACAAATTATTATTTCAGTAATCTGCCATATATGTGGAGAGGTACAAAAGCATCAACAGAAGAGAAGTATTTCTGTATAAAAATTATCTATAAAATCTAAATGATTCAAACAACAAGTCTTATCTTTCCAATGCTATAAACATTTGGCTGAGATAATTAGAAGTGCTTACTACAAATTACTTCTTTTGCTAAAAAAAAAAGATAGAGATACATATTCGTCCCCCCCCCTTTTTTTTTTTAAGATTTTTTATTTATTTACTTGACAGAGAGAGACACAGCGAGAGAGGGAACACGAGCAGGAGGAGTGGGAGAGGGAGAAGCAGGCTTCCCGCGGAGCAGGGAACCCGATGCGGGGCTCGATCCCAGGACCCTGGGATCATGACCTGAGCCGAAGGCAGACGCTTAACCGACTGAGCCACCCAGGTGCCCCTCGTCCCTTTCTTTTAATTACTGGACAGAGTAATGTGACTTGATAAATATGTATTACATATTTGCCTAATGAATATGTCATAAATGTTTGAATTAATAGCAAATACATTTCATGTGTCACCTATTAGATGCCATTCTGATTTAGAATTGCTGAAATTTAAGGACCTAGACTATGCAAAGGAGGGAAAAACAGGCAAGGCAATTTTGCAACAGTGTTTTGGAAAAAAAAAAAATGTGAGAACGAACTGCTTACAAGTGTTACCAGTACACACTGGAGCAGAATGAACTGGTAATAATTTATCCTACAAAGCAAACTTTTAATTTGGCCCTTTATTGTTCTTTCTCTTGCATACTGGCCAAATGTACATAATGAACACTAAAGTACTGAAATGTAACGGACTAGCATCATTGCATTTTGAGATTTCTGTTTTCAGTTCATCTTTAGTTCTGTGACACAGGAAAGCAAGTCAGATTTTTAATTGGGGCTCACCTATTTTTTGAAACATACTAGAGTTACAGAGGGAAAATAATATAAAAAATGCTAAATTCTTAACTTCTAATTGTTTTACCACTAGAATATTAAACTACTTTTAAACTGAGTTATAATTCTATTCATTGGCCGCAACCACTGGGCACTTCAACATAATGCAAACACGTTCTTTACAACATAGTTAAGAGGAAAAAAAAAAGTCTCAATTTACTTAGATAATTTTTATCTGAATTTACTATTAATTTCATTATCACGATGCTTGTGTTCATGTCATAAAATCCGGTGAAATCTTAGGAATTTATAAGGCAAAATTCCTCTTTATGCTGGTGCATCATCGGTTGGGGATGCCCTTCTCACTCATTCAAATGTTATTCCTGCTTTAAGATCTGGCTCAGATATCACTTCCCCGGTGACACGCCCCCACACAGACCCTATTTGTCCCGCGTCCCTGTCGACTGTGAGCCCGTGAGTGTCACTGACCATCTCTCCGCATTTTCCCTAACAACCTACACAGTTGCTGGCGCATAAAATATTCTCAGTAGCTACTGGCGCGATGTGTCAGTGAATACACACACTTTGATACTCTCCACACGGTGGTGAAAACGCCACTAATTGTGATCTAAAGTTAAAGGTTAAAGTAAAAAAAAGAAAAGAAAAAATTTCCACTTTTAGTGAAATGAAACTCTTAGCATTTTCACTTCCAGATGCATTGACATTACATAAATGATGTCGAAACTATTTTAGAAAAGAGCCATGCTGCACATTTTCCTGTCTGAGAATTAGTCTGAGAAATACCACGCTACACGGGGGGCCTCTGGGTGTTCTCGTGACCCATGTTCAGTTGGGTATTGATTTCACACACTCATTTAATGGAACCCGAGAGCCGGGCTCCACCTCCGCAAACCAGCTTGTCACACCTTCTTCTGCTCAGCTGCTTAAGACGAAGCTGAGGATTCCCTGGAGACAGGACCTCCCGACCCTGTAGCGAGGACGCATCTCAGCAGCGGAGAACTTCAGGACTGAACACTGGCGCTGGTGTGCATTTTCCACTTTGATTGTAATTCTTACTCCCACATGGACCAATTTCTCGCAGATCCGCTGTTAATTCTGCAAGAGTGAACCTTTGAGCCGGTGACACTTTGCCTGGCTGCATAACAGATTACATCATCACACACATGCCAAATCCTACCTCACTCAAAAGGCCATATTTTGTTCGGGAAAGAACAGTGGGCAGCAAAAGAGCAAGTTTCTCGTAATAACCTATCCACGCTGACTGTCCACATTTGGAACCATTCGTCACTGCTGGGGCAATAAATATGGATTTTCCAAGAGGTCACCAAGCCTTGCTTGCTGGGTCCTCTTTCCTCCGTGCCCCAAGATTTTCTGGGTGTTCACAGGAAGGGGAGACCTGGGGGTTTCTGTGTCTTCTAGCTCATTCCACTTAGTGGTTACTGTCAGCCTCGCCCTATACCCCACGGCCACCCACAGGACCCCAGGGATTTCACTGTCAGACCAGACCTTCCAACCACTCCTGTGTGATGTCAAGACTCTGGGGACTCTACTATGAAATGGGTAGAATGTAGAAGTAACAAGAGAAAAGTCTGGCTTACGTTATACATTATCACCTTAAAAATATTTGTATTTTTAACAAACTATAGTTAACTATATAGTTTGGTAACTATCGTTAACACTGCTCTATAATATATACGAAAGTGGCTAAGAGAGTAAACTCTGATTTCTCTTCACAGGTAAAAAAATATATATATTTTTTCTTTCTTTTAATTTTTTGTATCTACATGAGGTGATGGATGTTAACTAAACTTATTGTGTTGATCATGTCACGATATTCGTAAGTCAAACTGTTACGCAGCATACCCTAAACTTAGACTAGTGCCGTATGTCAAATTATATCTCATGAAAATGGGAGAAAATTTTCAATCCAAAAATATATACGTGTATTACGCCACAATTTGAAACCTACACAAGAATGCATGCAATGTGTATATAATCTATGAAGTGTCACAACAGAATGCTCACTTTTAGTTTCTAGTGTTATTTTTAATTTTTTCCCCCCTCTTCGAAACAATGAGGTTTCCATTAGAAGCAATACACAGAAGCCAAGTTTCTCTGGGGTGCAGCCTAAGAATGGATTGGCTGGGTCACAAGGTACGTGAACATGCAATCTTATACAACACTACCGAGCTGTTTTCCAAAATGGCTATGCCAATCTATGCTCCTACAAGCAGTGTACATCATCATTCTTTAAATCATATTAAAATCAAGAAGGAGATCTATTTAATCTAATGCTGTTTTTTTTTTTTTGTTTTTTTTTTACTTTATAGGCCCAAGTTATGAATATCCATAAAGAAATAAACATCCTACACCTCTCTGTCACATTGGTGAGTTTATACTTTGGTCCTCACCAACCGTAATGAATGAGAGCTACTTCCTAGGTTTATTTCTCCACCTTCAAATGTGGCATTAACTGATGATTTAGATTGGACAAGGATAAATAATCTGAAGGTTCCTCATGGCTTTATTTGCCAATTGTTTAATTCTTAAGCACGGTGGCTACTAAAGGTGTCAAAGAATGCTCTCTAGAATACATTAGGTTCCAGGGACCAAAACTGCCCACTTGGAACAGGAAGTCATGTAGGAACCTAAAAGACACAAAACTAGGGCAAATTGAGAGAATTCTTTATTTCCTTCAATATTAGAGAGAAACAGAACAGATAACCAAAAGAGATGAAGAAAAGCTTTATTAGCTTTTATTTTAGAATAGCAAAATTTTTAAAACCTTTGTAATTCAATTTTTTTTTTTTTAAGATTTTATTTATTTATTCGACAGAGAGAGACACAGCGAGAGAGGGAACACAAGCAGGGGGAGTGGGAGAGGGAGAAGCAGGCTTCGCTGCTGAGCAGGGAGCCCGATGTGGGGCTCGAGCCCAGGACAGTGGGATCAAGACCTGAGCCGAAGGCAGACGCTCAACGACTGAGCCACCCAGGCGCCCCTGTAATTCAATTTTGACAGGTATAGGCATGGAGGCAAAGGTTTCTTCCCTCTCCAAAAGACCAAGATCAGAGCTTGAGGCTACTGACCTTTGGTCCTGGCTCAGAGTGTGAATGCCATACTACCAGCTTTGTATCTTTCCCCATCCAGCAGCAGCAGACCTGGCTGGGTCTCCGTGGAGAGTGAGCAAATAAAGGCCCTGAGGAGAAGCAATGAAGACATCGAACAGAACCTCTTATTGCTGGAACAGTAACAAGGGGCACCATAACTCCATAGCAGACAGTGATGTGAATCCCGAGAGGAAGGAGTCTACCTTCGATAACTTACATGAACAGAGGTGTGTGAAACATAGCTTTTGGCCGATACTGTTGTCAACAGCTTTCTTCCCCACAGCATCCGTTATGGGTAGTAACCACTATCTGAATTTTAAATCATCCTGACCATGTTTCTGCGTTTTTTTCTCCATTCTGGTCTCTTTCTTACTGGTTAACCCCAACAAGCAATGAAATGTGTGAGAGGCAGGCAGCCCTGGGGGAGAAGAAGAATCAGAGGCCTTCAGATGGATGTCTCTGAAACACTAGACGTGATAAAAAGTAAAACACACAACCAATGCTATCAGGGCTCGTTAAGTCACCTATTAGAGTTCTGTGGGGTTTTGTTTGTTTGTTTGTTTGTGTTGCATCTACAGTGAAGTCTTCTGCTTATTATATTCTCTGTTTTAATTAAGTAGGGTCAAAGGGCCTTATATTACTCACACTGGTGGTGCCTTCACTTTTTAGGCCAGTAAGCTGGAACCTAGCCAGGCAGTGTAAAAAAAGAGTGAGCCTTTCCTTCTTGGTCAAGAAAGCCCTCCGACTCCCATTTATTTTCTACCAAAAGCGTGGTAAACAAAGCAATCCTATTTTGGTATTTAGTATCTGGTGTTGGATGCCCACAAACAGGATGGGGTAAAAAAAAAAAAAAAAAAAAATGTGTCTGTAATCTCAGGTGAAACTCCAGATTATGAGACAACTTTCAACATGGGCAAAAATATTAAAATTACATTTTACTTTTTTTTATTTCTTTTTTAAAGATTTTATTTTTAAATAATCTCTACACACAAAGTGGGGCTCGAACTCACAACCCCCAGATCAAGAGTCGCATGCTCTACCCATTGAGCCAGCCAGGTGCCCTGAAA
This sequence comes from Mirounga leonina, assembly GCF_011800145.1. Lineage (NCBI taxonomy): Eukaryota > Metazoa > Chordata > Mammalia > Carnivora > Phocidae > Mirounga > Mirounga leonina. Next base: position 18,365,571 of record NW_023270709.1, read on the forward strand.
ATCCTATTTTAAAGGATCCCTTTGTAACACCATTACGTAAAGACCCTATTAAAACACAACCATCTTCCCCAACTACAAAAAGCTTTTATTTAAAATGACTCTGTATTCCGATGTTGCAAGTGTGTCTGGTTTTTATTCCGCGACTAGATTCCCTTTTCAGGAGAATTACTGTACTTCGTGGTAAGTGCTTAATGAGGGACTAATTAGTCCTCCTCCCATCCCCTGAAACTACGGGGAATGAGGTCAGAGCCCACTTCCAGGCCCACAGCTGCAGGTGATGGTTGCCGCAGCGACACAGAGGAGCCCCTTTCCCAAGGTAGAGCCTGTATGAGGACACATCCCCAGCAAGGGCTATGCCCTTCACTGTCAGGCACAGAGTCCAAAAAAAAAAAAAAGCAAAGCTCAACACTTATTGTAAGGTCTTGCAAAGGAGCTGTTCCAACAAGCGGGGCCACCCACCCAC
>NW_023270709.1:18366433-18430546 GCF_011800145.1 Mirounga leonina
GGGCGGGGCGGGGCGGGGCCGGGCCGCGGGGCGGGGCCGGGCCGCGGCGGCTCGGGCCTCCCTCCGCCCGCCCCATCTGCATCCCAGCACCCACGAGGGAGCGCCACCGCTCTCTGGGACGCGAGCCCGCAGCGGCTCGGTGGCAGCCTGCCAGTGGCTTCAGCTCCTACCCCTTTCTACAAGAGGCATGGTGAGCAAATTAGAGGTTATAAACACCGCCGGTGGAAGGAGGAAAATTCCTTTGGGCTCTGCAAGGGAACTTCGTCAGCGGCGGGAGTCTCCAGGGTACAAGACGGATGTGCTCGCCCACACCCCTTAGCCCTGCTGGGCATGTAGGGACCGCACCTTCTGCTGGTCACCATTACGGCAGCGGGGCAGGAAAATGTTTCTTTGGGAGGACTGTCTCTCGCGGGCCCCTGATAAACAACATAAAGCTACTTTCAATGGAAGGGGAAGCCTATTCCTAAATGCCAAATTCAAATCCACCGTGAGAGAGGAGGCTGGAATATAAAATATTTGCGCTCCCAACATTGGTTCAAGTTTTATTAGGCAACCAGGAAAGCACACATCTCTGGCCAGCACAGCCAAGAGAAGCAACTGAGTTCTCCACAGGGCTTAGAAACAGAAGCAAGGAGGCTAGGATTCAGTAAAAGAAGTAGAGTCCATCAAGAATGGTGCTTTGATGCATGTGACAGGGCTTGTCACACCTTGCAGGGGCTGGCTGCTAGTGTGGTATGGTTTTAAGACCACAGCCCTCCAACAACTCACTGATACCTGAAACGCTATAATTAGAATCTTTCCTTTGGCTTAAAGATTCTCTTTCTCTTTAAAGGTAGGAATAAACCTCGGAAGTGGAATATTAAAAAAAAAAAAAAAAAGGAACACACACACACATACACACACACTTATGGAAAGAGAAAAGATTTTGAATCAAAGCTGAGTATTAATCTTAGTTTTACCACTTTCCAGCTCTGTAACTTTGGGGAAGTTATTTATTAGCTTGACTCTCAAGTTCATCAGCTGTGAAATGAGACAAACACCTGTCTCAGAAAGTTGGTGCAAAGCTAAAGTTCAATTATGTATATAAAAGTATGTGGCCCAAACCACACAGGGAGCAGACATTCGGACACTGGTTTTCCTCTCCTTTTGTACAGAGCAGGTCAGAACAAGGGAATAAGTGAGAACAACACAAGGACGCTGGCTCCTGGATGTGGAAATGATGCGAATGTCAGCAAAGATGGGGATGGGGGGCAGCGGGAGAGCAGGGGACCTGGGGCCAGGTAACAGAGTCTGTTTCCCAAATGTGCGATCAGCTCTGCTCCAGGGCATGTGGTGGCTGCAGGCTGACAGGTATTTGCAATGCTGACTGGCTGGCAAGAACATGAACTTAGAAACTGGCCTCCACCAAAGAGCCACACCTCACCCCTCCCAAGGCTCTCCCTTGCTTGGTGTCCAGCTGGGGTGATGAGGTGTTGGGGCGCATCTGAACAGCTATACTACAGCATCACCTGCAAGGGAGAGGAAGCAGGTGAAGCTCTGACCAGATGGCAGGCGGGCAAGCCAGCAGAAGGTACCAAGTGCAATTTCCAACTTGCTGAAGCCCAACGATGGCAACCAGATTCCACTGACCTGCAGGCCAGGTGAGCGGGGCTAGAGACCTTCCTCCTGAGTTACCAAGGACTGGCCCCACACCAAACGGTGGCCAAAGATGCTTTTCTTTTCCTGTGTGTCCACACCTTCATGCTTACGGATCATCCCTTTTCTCACACTGAAGAGCCAGCCCCATCGTTGGTTTCCAAAGCACGAACTAAGCAATTTCACAATCTCTCAGGTGAATGAACCACACAGGGCTAAAAATGGTAGGAGGGGAGGGGCTCTAGAGCAGGCTGATGCAGAAATATATTTTTATGAGGAGAAGACCTTTGAAATCCAGAAGGCCATTATGCAGAAGACAAACCCTCCAAAAATTCCCTTCTATAATTGCTACCCATTAAAAAAAAAGCTTAGCCTGAATAACAAAAAGGGAAGAGGTGTTTTTAGTAATAAACAGTAACCGCTAACACAAGTAACAGTGACATTATTTAGAAACATTAATAGGTCAAGACTCCTATAGCCCTTCTCCTCCCCCAAAAGGCCTACCTGGAGCCCCAGCGGTATGCACAACATGCCTTGGAGGTCAGAGATCTGACAGCATTTACTGCTGCCAGGTTACTGGAGTGACTTAAGCAGGTTTGCTTCTACAAAATTTCAGAATGCAAAAGGAGGAAACAATAATAGAACAGTACACAGAGGGGACATCTGGGTGGCTCAGTTGGTTAAGCGACTGCCTTCGGCTCAGGTCATGATCTCAGGGTCCTGGGATCGAGCCCCGCATCGGGCTCCCTGCTCGGCAGGAAGCCTGCTTCTCTCTTTCCCACTCCCCCCTGCTTGTGTTCCCTCTCTCGCTGTCTCTCTCTCTGTCAAATAAATAAATAAAATCTTAAAAAAAAAAAAAAGAACAGTACACAGAAAACTTGTAAGTGGTTTATTGTGGGTTTTTTTCTCCTTAGGCAATTGCAGTGAATGAAGGGCCATTAGTTTCTATTTAATCATCAAGATGAATAATCTTGGGATCATTCATTCTGTGTATTATCTGTAATAAATGTTTTTAATTCCAGTTGACCTTTCCCTAACCCCCTGATACATTTTTGGGCTTTTCATCCTTCCTTTCTATGATCAGCTGTGTGCACAAAGAATGTGTCACAATTTGAATGAATACTAGTCTGAGCAAAACCATAATGGAAGGTAAATAAGAGCATCCTACAATGGTTCCCAAAGCCAAGGGAAATGATTGTGGAGTATACACATCGCTGATTATATTCCATCAGTACAGATAATTAAAAGTTGACTATATAATAATATTAAACAGCAGGCACAACTTTTTGAAAATTTCTCCCCAGTATTAGCAATGCAAAAACACCGACTTGAATGTTCAACGCTAATCAAATTCATCTCTTCTTAAGAGCGGTGTATAATAAATGGGTAGCCTAAAAGGAATGCTTTGAACAGAATGCTTCACTATTGTCTGATTATTCTAAATTTAAAACTCCAACAAAGGAAAGGATTATTCTTCTCGACGTTCAAGATTCACGAGGATTTGGTAATGAAATTCCTTTAGGAGAGCAAATAAAAAAGATTGCTATCTACAAACTGCCCCGTGTTTTATGTCTGTAGTGTTTTTAAATCAAAGTCACCATTCATTCAACAACAAATGTTTGTTTGAATAAATGAATGAAAGAAGAGGGCCTCCAAATACTTTACAAGTGTAATCACCTATAAGTTATGAATCAGGCAGCCACTTTAATCATCCCCAAGTGCACAGGCTGAGACAAGTTAAATGTCAGCTCTCACCGAGCAGGCCAAAGCCAGACCTGGAAACTGAAGCCACGTCCTTTGATTCTTAGAAAATGACCCAGCTGTTAGAGCCTGTTGCTTAGCTGCCTCATTGCAAACTCTCAATTCAATCTGGAATGCATGTTATCTAGGCCAGGTGAGGTAAGATTAAGGAAGCGTAACAAAGTCAGGCTTGTTCCTGAAATTACACAGGTAGTCCAAAAAGGAAAAGAAAAAAAAAAGGGAAAAAAAGAAAAACCCCCATCAAAAGGCTAAAACTGAACACAAAATTCCTAATATTAACGTCTTCACTCTAATGAGGCACCGAGAGCAAACTAGAGCAAACTGCTCGGTGGCAGCATTGATTTTATACCAAGAGAAAGAAAAAAAAATGTGCCTTTAGGATACTGGATGAGACATGGAGTTCCAAGGTTCCCCAGGGGGCTTCGAGTTTATTCTTCCAGCAGCACTGCTAACACCCATCTTTTTCCATTCTGACCTTCTAACAGGATGCGGTGGAGAGCCAGCCAGACACTTAAAATCTATTTGTTTCAGTAACTCAAGAGGAGAAATACAACTAGGGAGATTTTGTCCAAGTGGAATCTATTTTGCAAGAAGAAAATTCTCATGCATTTCAGAATGAGGGTTCTCAACTAATCCATAAATCTTAAAAGTTTTCAAAACCCACGCCAAGGGAATTCAAGGAATGAATATTACCCCCACACTAAACTGTCCTTTGTGAGTTAAGCAGAAGCCAAGGAACTGGCTTAATGTCTTTTTTCTGATCCCAGGGGAAGGTGAAGCAGAGCTGTCCTGACCCAAATCGTAAAGTAGGTAAAGTTTGTCTACAGGATCCTTCCCCTCTGGCCCCCCCAAGGTGCCTCCCCTTCAGGCCCCAGGGGTTTCTGCTCTGAAACTCTTTCCCACTTCTACCCTGTCAACATTAACACCAGTGAAACACATTGTTTCAATATGAATATACTCGGGTCAGTGTTTTGCCCTCTGAAAAATACTTGTCCTTTAAAACTTTTGATTTTTTAAACTGAAGAATCGAAAGTTTTACTTTCCTTTAAATTCCAGCATAGGCCATCATCAGCCAACATTCTGAATCGGGAGATAAATTACAGTAACTCTCTTATTTTTAAAAGCTGATTTCAAAAAAAAAAATAAAAGCTGATTTCACTTCATTTTAATGCCTACCATAATGACAGAAACACGTTGAAATCACAAGCTGGGGTCATACTCTGCTATGACCATGGGCAAACTCTGGGAGCCTTAGTTATGCCTTTGTGAAGTGGGAATTATTATAATACAATGTAATATGATATGCTAATTATGAGATCATAAATATAAAGTGGCTGGCACATTGCTATCTTAAAGACTATACACTGCCCCCAGAAGGAACACTGGGGTTCCCCGGTGTAGGTGGGTGCAGCCCCCCGGGGCTGATGCCACCACATCTAAAGGCCATCTACCCAGAATCACAGGGAACTGGTAAGGGCCTGGTTCTCACCAGTTTCAGAATTTGTGGCCCCAGAGCCAGGCGCCCCCTAAAGGCAGGTCTGGGACTAGTCCTTCTCTCAGATGCCATTCTTTTCTCTGGCTCTTTTCCTGCCTGAGGGCATCTAAACCCTTCTCTACACCTCTCCTCTCAGGCCCCCATGCCCCCCGCCACCCCGGGAAGCCAGGATTCAAGGGATACAGCACCAGTCCTCACGGCACCCGCTCCTCTTCCCAGTCTCCACCTTCCATCCTGTAATAGAATTTTCCGGGGGGTACCTCCAACAGCCCCACAATTGAGTTTAGCCAGCCTTGAGCCTCTGGCAGCCAGAGCATAATTTAAAACAAATTTCCACAAGGAAAGGCAAGTTTTGAGATGTGCAGGTGACCCAGCAGGAAGAGAGGCCCCACCCCACCATAAATGGGGTGAGCTCACCGAAGCCCTAGGCTTGACTCAGGCTTGTTGGGATGTCTGAGTTGAGTTTCACAAATCACATGTAAACTCTGTGGCAGAGGTTTAGAGAGGCAGGAGAGGGCATGACCACAAGAACAGAACAGGCAGGAGAAGTAGGTGAGGCTTGGAATGCCAAGTGGGGCAAACAGGATACCAGGGAGAGGAAGTTATGGGGCAAAGAGGCATCCAGGCTGCAGAAGGGATGAGGGCGGGGGGGCACCCACAGGCAAAATTCAGGGCAGGCAGCATGTGGGATGCTTGCAGGCAACACAGCTGTAACATGAGGGACATGGGCTGAGTCCCCACTGGTCCCTGGGTCTGCTCCAGGGTTTTCTAGGTTGGCATCAGGAGGCACAATCTCCCCCAAAAAGAACAGGACCTGGTGGGAAGGGCCATGGAAGCTGAATCCACAAACCAGGGGTCTCCTTGTCTGGTCCTCTCCTAGGATAAGACTCTGTGAAGGGGAGATTGGTAAAGGCCCTTTAACCAGATCTGAGCAATGGGGAACAGCTGCAAATGCTTCCCAAGAGCCCCTCAGTAAAAAAAGATAATAATGGGATAAAGAAAATGCTTCACACTTAGGTATTGGAAGAGGAGGATATAGAGAAGCCCACCTGTTAGAAGGTGAGACCCAGGATGTCTAAGTTATATGTAAATTACACACATAGACATTATGTATCATATCAGAAGAAAGAAAACCCACTAATTATAGACATTAGTCAACAAACCAAGGAGTGAAAAATAATTTTAAAATGTTTTAATTGTGTAAAAGTAATACAAATTATAGTCACTTATGTGAACTGCTCCTACTAATAGCCAATTACCATGGGGCACAGTATCAGTGAATTGTATCATGAACCATGTGTTCCATTAACTCACTGTGTATGTTCCATTTTATGACAGCGCTAAATTCTGTTTTATATTGTTCAGGCTTCCTATTTTCTGGTGCATATTAACTGCAGAAGCTGAGCACTAGAATGGACCTGAGGGAGATCCCTTACTCTCACCCTTTCACTTCACAGATGTGGAAACGGAGAGGGTATGGCTTCCCCAAAGCCACAAAGAACTAGCTTCGAACAGAGCTGGGGATACAGCTCATGATCCCTGCACTCCTTAGGGGCTTATCTTTACAATGCTCTGTGCTTAGACAACACTGTGGGGACACAGTCCCCTCCTCCTCCTTCTGGAAGACCATTTGCTCACAAGTCAGGATTATTCAAGACACATGGGAAACAGGTATGATGTTTGGGGAAAGGGATAAGCTCAGGAGGAGAGATGCTGGAACTCTCAGTTAAGCGACTCTGGGATGACATGATCTTTAGAAGAAACTTAGCCTCTCTTCTGTAAGAAAATCGAGTCAGTATGGTGCAGTAGGAAAAAAATCAAGTCAGAGACCCTGGGATGAGCCTCCAAGCTTACTAGCTATGTGGCCTAGGACAAGTTACAGAAACTTTCCAAGTCTATATTCGCTTAACCACAAAACGGGCATGATGATACTTACTCAAATGAGTTGTGACGAGATGAAATTATATATTAAGAACACCTTGCACAGTACATATGCTCAATCAATATTCAGTAATCAAGCAAGGCCACTAAGAAAGCCGCAGCATTAAACAGGTGGTGGATACCTGGATGTGAAAGGTGTTTCCAAGGCCAGGGATGTGTTAGTTCATGGATAACCATGGAAAGCAAATTCCAATGTGTCACTGTCACATTCATGTGCAATTTCAAAATATATTGCCTGTCAGTGTCTGGGGTGGGAAATCCAAGGGGGACTTGCAGGAGCCAGGTGTGTTTCCATCTGACATGTCAAAACACACAGAAATGTCCCCATCTGCCTCATGCAACCATGGTCTATCATTTGGTACCACCCCTTGCCTTACATCAAAATGTGTTCACAGGAAACAAAGATACCCTAGGTCAAAGGTATCCCCCTAATCATTCCTTCTTAATCTGTAATGATGGCTCCTTGTCCATTTTTCCCATCCAAAATCTCAAAGACATCAATCAGGGATCCTAAGGTGGTCAACTGCAGGACTGCAGCTCACAACATGTGATTTTGGAGATCCATGAGCTGGTCTGACGTGCCAGGCGGCAGAGAACAGGAAGCAGCTCACTCTATAGACAAAGGCCCCTCAACCCAGGGTGAGGGATTGGTGCAACATTCTTCGTCTGTTTTCTTATCACGTCTCCTTCCCATATATAATTTTATCAGTAAACAAGAGATTAAAGTCTCATAGGAAAAAAAATCACGAGGCTGTGTCTTAAGCTATAAATGGATCTCCAGCCCGAACTGCAAGGTGCACAGTGACATTTCCACAGCATTGAGTCCAGGTCCTTCCACAGAGCCCCAGCAGGCTGCCCTCCCTCCGTTCTAGAATTGTCTGTGACCTGGATATTCCAGCGAGCAAGCAAACCAGCTCTACCTATGTCTTCTTCCACTCCCTCCCTCTCTGTCCTTTCCTCCCTCCTTTGCCCTCCCCTCTCTCTCTCCAAGCTGTCTCTTTTTCTGAGCCATCTTTGCTGACAATGATTGAAGCTGGATCAGTGAAAGGAAAGAAAATGCAAGTCACTAAATAAAGTACCTTGGATCCATTAAGCCCCTGGCCCATCCATCCTCTGCCCCTGTGCGCTTTGCTATATTTTGTTGCTTCTGACTACGTTGTGTTCAGATGTGGAAAGAACGATTTCTCCACTCTTATTCAAAGACGTGGGACACTACTGTTCTTTGTTTCCTTAAAATATGCTGGCATGCTTGCTCTCCCTAGTAGGAGAGGTCCTGCAAGGATCACTGAAGCTTCTGGGGTGAAGCAATCACGTTCTAGGCTGAAAAACCAGAACCTATGCTGCCAGGAAAAGTCAAAGGGTGAAACGAGCATTATCGCAGGGGAAGTGACTGGCTGCCACTCGGGTGTCCTTCTGTACCTAACTGGAACAATCAGCTTCACACTTGTGGGGACTATTACGGAGATACAGGTGTAGATCACGATAAACAAAGACTGTGTGTCTGACAATTTACATGTAAGCCTAACTTTTATAAATTACTTTATGTGCTAGGTGTCCTGGGGAAGTTCATTATTTAGGAGAACTTCATAAATGTTTTATAAAATTCACAGTCCTCTCCATCTGTGTTTTGGAAATTTAAATTTAGGTCTTTAAATTTCAGATTTCCTTTTTTTTTAAGATTTTATTAAGATTTTATTTTTAAGTCATCTCTACACCCAACGTGGGGCTGGAACTCATGACCCCAAGATCAAGAGTCACATGCTCCACCGACTGAGCCAGCCAGGCGCCCCTAAATACCAGATTTTCTTCAAGAAGGCTCTCCCCCTGCCGCACTCTGCATCAATCTCAACATCACTAACCAAAGAATGTAAATATAGGAGAAAACATGCACAGTCTGTGCTGGAAAATAGAGCAGAGCACCAGACACATGCCATCATTTTAAAGACATTTTTGCTTGAATAGAACATAAAAAGTGTAATGTAAAAGGCTGATCCACAGATGGGACTTGTGATTCTCCTTGAGATAGTACTGCAGCACTGTTGAGGAGAAAACAAGCACAGATTCTGACAGAAACTTGTGAGTACCCATCCTAAACTGAAGGAATGAAAGCTGGTAGTGACGGCTGGTAGGAAACAAAGCCACTAGCTGGGCTCTGGATCACGGGCAGTCAGAAGGTATGAGAGTAGAAGAACCTAGCATTAGCACCACCATGACCAAGGTTACCCTACTTGGGTGGGAGGTCTCCCTGCACCGCAGGGCCCTGACACCAGATGCATTCAGTCAGCAGTACACAGGGTATGTGGAGTGAGAGTAGAGTCAGGGAGAAATCTAGGACCAGGAAACTATCTCATTCGGTGGCTTCACCCAACACAAAGCAGAAACCTTGCAAAGAAGAACAACAGAAAGTGCCCATGGCCCCAGCTCCCTCCCAGTCTGCACAGCTGCTAGACCACATATGTCACTTGGTAAATTTTAACCAAGCCTCCAGCTTCCAATTGAGAGAAGGAATCTTATCTTTTCCAGAAGGTATGGGATCTTTTAAGAACAAGTTCCAGGCTGGGCGAGACCTTTAACCATTCAATGATGAGTAAGCCAAAACTATGCAACATTGGGCCAATAAAGACTTGTTGATAATACAACATAAAACATCCGAGAAATGAAGGAAGAAGAGAACTTTGAAAAAAAGTTACTACTGGAAATAGAAATAAGTTTCAAACAAGATGTGATTTTTGCTTGGGGCACCAAGGATCAGGTCATGATCCCAGGGTCCTGGGATTGAGCCCCACGTTGGGGGAGTCTGCTTCTCCTTCTCCCACTGCCCCTCCCCCTGCTCATGCTCTTGTGCTCTCTCTCTCTCTCTCTTTCTCAAATAAATAAATAAAATCTTAAAAAAACAGATGTGATTTTTGCTTGCCAAAAAAAAAGGGGGGGGAGGGGGAAGAAAACACAGACTCTGGAACAAGACATGAAAGATTAAGATAAGAGACCAAAAAGAAACTGACTGAAATAAAAAAAAATAATTAGGAATGTTTTCAATTGTTAATTTTCAAACGTATAATTTAAAGCTACCTTAGGGCCAATAACAAGGAAAGACAACACTCAAAAGTCAAATCAGTGACGTGAAGAACAAACTTTAAAAACCATACCAAACAGAGAGCAAAAAGACAAAAAGGTAGATTATAATGGATACTGAAGACGGAAGTGGAAGCCAAGATATAGATATTTGTGGTTCCTGGAGTAATCAGAACAAATATCACAGAAGCAATTATTATAGATACCATGTAAGAAAAGTTTTCTGAACTGAAGAAATAGCTGGTTCCCAGACAAGGGAAAAAAAAAAAAGCTCACTCTGTACGAGAAAACAAAGGAATGAAAACAGACATAGGTACATCTACATATGCACATATATAAATTAAGGAAAACTGTCTTCTATTTACTTTACAGTGAAACTTTTAAATTCTGAGGTCAAAATAAGAAGATCGCTAGCATCACATGAGGAAGGAAAAAAATATAGGTACCCAGGTAACTAACATGGAAGAAAAATCAGGTTGGCCTTAGACTTCTAGTTGGCAACAGAAGAAAGCAAGCAACAAACTGCATAGCTCTGACAGCAAAGAATGTTGATACAAGAATTCTAACAAGGGGAACGTGGGTGGCTCAGTCGGTTAAGCGGTTAAGCGTCTGCCTTAGGCTCAGGTCATGATCCCAGGGTCCTGGGATGGAGCCCCATGACGCGGGGAGTCTGCTTCTCCCTCCCCCTCTGCCCCTACCCTGTCTGTGCTCTTTCTCTCTCTCTCTTGCTCTCAAATAAATAAATAAAATCTTTAAAAAAAATATGTAATCAAACCATAGAAACGGCAAACAACTGAATGAATATAGTTAGAGAACGATGCAGGTTATCTAGATAATTCTTACAAGAAAATTTGCAAACAGTTAAAAAATAATGATCAGCTGAATCAAAATATCTATATATCTATTTTTTTTAAAGGAAAGAAGAACCCCAAAGGAGAACAAATCTCATCTGTCACAAAGAGAAGGTATGGTCAACAAGCTTCTGGACATTGTTCATAGAGAAGAAATACAGGTCATTTTTTTTTTCAAATTTAAGAAGAGAACTGAAAAATTAAACACTGTAACTTGAAAACTGTCAGAGAATATCTCTTATCACATGGAAATGGAAAATGGTGGAAACATTTAGGAATCATAAAAGGAAAAAGAATAAAACTATGACAAGAATGAGAACAAGTAGATCAACACTGAAGATAGGTATTAATTCTCTTTTAAGAAGCAAAAGAATCTCTGGTGCAGTCATAAATTAAGAATGACTTCTATGCTTTCTGCAAGAAACCTATAATAGTGAAGAGAAAGACGACTGAGGCAAAGGAACACTAGGAAATTGCACATTGAAAAGCAGTATGTTAGGGGCACCTGGGTGGCTCAGTGGTTAAGCGTCTGCCTTGGGCTCAGGTCATGATCCTGGAGTCCCGGGATCGAGTCCCTCATCGGGCTCCCTGCTCAGCAGGGAGTCTGCTTCTCCCTCTGACCCTCCCCCTTCTCATGCTCTCTCTCTATCTCATTCTCTCTCTTAAATAAATAAATAAATAAATAAATAAAATGCTGAAAAGACATTTAAAAAAATACTCTGTGGGAAGGGGTATTGAAAATCAGAATAGAATGCTACTTATTTGTCACAATAAAAGATACCTGCCATAAACCAATAGCCAACATCATATTAGAAGTTAAAAGAAAAAGTCAGTAATTAAATTCAGGAATGAAGTCAGTGTACCTGGATCTACCATTGTTATTTAACATGGCATTGGGATGTTCTCGAAGGAAAAAAAATGAAAATTAAAAACACTACAATGTAAGAGACAATATTTTCATTATTAGAAAAGCTATTATTGGGGCGCCTGAGTGGCTCAGTCAATTAGGTTTCCAACTTTTGATTTTGGCTGAGGTCATGATCTCAGGGTTGTGAGACTGAGCCAGGTGTGCAACTCCATGCTGAGCTGGGCATGGAGCCTGCTTGGGATTCTCTCTCTTCCCCTCCCTCTGCCCCTCCCCCCCAAAAAAAGAAATGCTATTATTGCCTATTTAGACCATCTGAGGGAATTAGCAGAAACACTACTGCAACTTTGTGAGGTCAATAAGATGGCCAGTTATTAGGAGATGTACATGTACACACATATTTATATATGTGTTTTATATACATACGCATATAGAGAGAGAGAGAGAGAGAGAGAGTTTTCCTATAAATAAGCAATAAACTGAAAACATAAGAGAAATAAAGACCAAGTGCACATTTGTAACCAACACTATAAAATCTCTAAGGAAAATTAACAAGAATATTCAAATCCTATGAAAATAGACAATGCTTGACTAAGGCAGGCAATACAAGTCTTAAGTAAGACTAAATACATGGATCAAAACTTGCAGAAGTATAAAGACTTCAATTCTCTCTAGATTAAAATGTAATCTATGACCATTAACGTTTATTTTGAAAAGATATGACCAAATTAGCCTCATGTTTACATGGCAGAATGAATGAATAAATCGGTAAAAATAGATAAGGACTTTTGGAAAAAGAAAGTCATATGGAGGAATCTAAGATTGCACATGTTAGTCACTATGAAAGCCATAGAATCCAAACTAAAACGCCAAACTACAAAGATGGAGAGAACAGAATATAAAGCTCAGAAAGATACCAAGTTCATAAAAGTACCTAGTACATAATAAAGGTGGTGTTTCCTATCAGTAGGGTAAGAGAGTATTAAATAAATGGCGTGCGAAAACTGATGAGCTATTTGGCAAGATTCATCTGATCCCCATGCCTGAGATCACACATCAAAATAAGCTCTAAATATAAACTATGAGACAATAAAAGAGCTAGAAGAAATTATAGGTGAATATTTATCTGACCCTGGTGCATGGAAGGCTATTTTAGGTATAAAAGAAAAAAAAATGTTTGACTACACATGCATTTTCAGTATCTGTGTATCAAATTCACCATGAATAAAAGTCAAAGGAAAATATCAAAGTGGGAAAAATATTTGTATCACCATTAACAGAGTTAACAACCTTATTTAAAATGCATATATATATATATATATATAAAAGTAAAAACCATATATCCTAATACAAAAATAAGCAGAGAACATAGTTTTTAAAAATACATAAAGAACACAGAACATGAGAAAAAAAAGTCCCACCTCACTCAAAACCACACGCACCCAAAAGAAAATTAAAACAAAATGTAATTTTCGACTTACAAAATTGACAAGATTTTTGTTTTCCTGTTATTTAATTACAGCACTTAGTGCTAACCGGGAGTGCAGACACATGGACATTCCTTTTCATGGCTGACTGAGTGCTAAAATATAGTACTTTAATCATATGTATTAAAACCTTATAAAGGCCCCTACTATTTGAACCCACAGTTCCCGTTTTAAAAATGTATCCTAAGGGGCACCTGCGTGGCTCAGTTGGTTAAGCGACTGCCTTCGGCTCAGGTCATGATCCTGGAGTCCTGGGATCGAGTCCCGCATCGGGCTCCCTGCTCGGCAGGGAGCCTGCTTCTCCCTCTGACCCTCCCCCTCTCATGTGCTCTCTGTCTCTCTCATTCTCTCTGTCTCAAATAAATAAATAAAATCTTAAAAAAAAAAAAAAAATGTATCCTAAAAAAACAAGCAGAGCTGTCCAGGAAAGATACATATTTGAGGAAATCCAGCACAGCATTACTAAGAATTGCAAAATCTCTGGAGAATTAAATGCTCAATACATCAAATTATTTGTGTAAATTACAGTTACCTACAAGATGGAAAACTATATGGGCAATACAATCACGCTACGCAGGACTGAAAACGGCATGGGGACGCGTTCCCCTTTCCATGGGCCAGTGATAAAGGCAGCGTACCAATGGTACAATCAGCATGATCCAAGTTAAAGAGGGTATAGGACTGGAAATACTAAAGATGTTCATGGGTATCTTTTGGGGGATTTGCCTTTCACTTCTTTTCCGCATTTCCAGTTTTCTAAAATGAATATACACCGTTTCTGTGATCAGGGAAACAATGAAATAGGCTCTGGAGTCAGACTGCTTAGATTCACATCCAAAGTGTTGTCATTCTCAGCCTCTGCAACCCTGGGCACATTGTTTATCCACTCTGAGCCTCAACTTCCTCCTCCATGAAGTGGGACTAATAATAATAACTACCTCGCTGGGTTGCTGTGGCGATTGAATTTTACACTGTATGTAAAGCGCTTAGTATGGTATCTGGCCCATAACAAGGGCTCAATAAATATTAGTATTATTTTGACTTCAAAGCAACAGTATCCACCTCCAAACTTTTACAATAGAAGAGATTTTGTCTGGGCTTATTCCTATGCCAGAGGAAAAGCAGAAGTCTCCGATGGCTGTACACCCAAAATGCTCATTATTCATATTCATTCCCTCTCTCCTCTCTCTTCCTCCCTCCCTCCTTCCCTCTTCTTCTTTTTCTCTCCCTCCCCCCTCCTTCCCTCCCTCTCTCTTCTCCTCCCTCCCTCTCTTTCTCCCTCTCTCTTCTTCTCCCCCCTCTCTCCCCTCTTCCCTCTCTCCTTCCCTCTGTCTCTCTCTGTCTCTCTCTCTCTCTCTCTCTCACACACACACATACATACCAAGATTAAAATCCTTGTGTCCTAGGATTCGGACAAGTTTGAGCAGTAGTTAATATGCAGCCTTGACAGAGATCATTTGAGCTCTGCGGGCAGTCCACCATGGTCAACCAAGGTCAAAAAGAGATGGCTTTGATAAGGAAGCCGGATGATCTAGGAGAACAGAGGCTGCTGATAATCAGATGGCCAATGTGTGGGCCCAGCAAAGGCTTTTACTCTTCTGTGGCACAGACAGACTTACGGCTGGGTGAGCAAAGCACTCAGGGAAAGGGAAGGCAGCTGGGCTGTGGAAGATGCCCCCAAAAGGGAGCCGGTACACCCAGGTCCTAGGACCACCGCCCCCTCCACCCACCAGCCGAGCACATAGTCCTGCAAGACTACACTCTCCTCCCTGACATGGGAACACTCGGTGGCCCCGTCAACATCGGAGTTTCTATTACATAGGATGAAAACTTCAGCTCCTCACGTTAGTCGTTTTATTTTTAACTTGAGAGCCAGCTCCAATATCCCCAAACAGGTCAGAGAAAATTAAAAGAACAAAACATCCCAGGCCATCCTAATATTTATTTCGCTTTTCCCATCCACGTTATTTTAGTGAAATCTAGCAGAAAGTGACAAAATCTAGAAAGTGACAAATGAGTGCAGATTACCAGGCAGCACATGCTCAGGCAAGGTCATTAGATGCCATCAGAAATGGTCTAGGGACACATGCATTTAGGAGATAAGGCAGTTCAGCGGGTTATCTATAAATCGTTCCACTCCGAGTCCTGTCTGGTGTTCTCTCACCCATCGGCTTTGCTCTCGGAGCCTAGACAACAGCACTAAACATGGCTGGAGAAGGCAATATGGGCAAACAAAGAACTGTTTTTACTGAATCTGAAACGTGGAGGAAATCTTTGCATGCGCAAGACCAAGGTAATCCTAAAAGGGGACAGAACTATTTGTTAAGGTGTGTTTAGGGAATTGCACAACTGATAATTCGACCATCTGAAGAGGAGGAAAGATGCTCTTATGCAAAAAAAAAAAAAAAAAAAAAAGTCACATCGGCATCAGGGACAGATGACAGAAGGCAGAAAAGGGGAGCGGGAGGACGGGCTTTGGTGTCAGGCGCTCTAGTTTTGAAGTCCAGCCCTTACCATAAGCTCGCCTGCTGGGTGAATACGAGCAAGTAGTTTAAGCTCTCAGAGCTGCCATTTTTAAAAGCATGTAGAATGGTAGTAGCCATGTGCATCTCAAAGATCACTGGAAAGACTGAGTCAGTCACTCACTCAATGCGTAATTACGGAGCCTCGAGATATGCTGGCCCAGTGCCAGACACTGAGACAAGAGAGGCTGAAGGAGGCACAGTTTCTACCTATATAGACTAGAAGACTCTTGGGTTTTAGTGCAAGAAGAGAGGGAAACAAATCTATGAAAGTGATAGCAGGAAAAATGAAGGCAGTTAAAGGGATGGAAAGTAATGGGGGTGTTATTTTACAGTTAATTCTCAGTTAAAGTGACATTTGAGCAAAAGATCCAAAACAAGTCAGAGAGTGAGTCATGAGGCCAGAGGTCGGGGTTGGGGGGGGGGGGGCGGGGAGACCAGTAAGTAGAGGGACCAGTAAGGCAAAGAGACTGAGGCAGGAACAGGCTTGCATTCCTGGGGACATTTGTAAGGAGCTGATAAGCTCAGGGCTTGCAAAAACACGTGCCCAGATGATGATGAAGCTGCTGGTTGGTGGTGGTGGTCTCACAATAACAACCAAGCCTAGGAGAATACAAGGGATGTAAGAATAGGCACCGCCCTTGGTGGGGTGATAAAGTGATAAAGTGACAAAATTAGTATTGAACACAGGAAGGACTGGTTAGAATCTTGACTAATTTTCATTTATTAAAAACTACAGCTCTATTTTTAGGTATATCCGTCAATCTCACATCATTCAAGAAAAGCTTCTCTGAAAATTCTATTTCAGGAATGTAAATTATTTGAAATGAAAATATTCTGCATGCATGATTTGTTTGTTACCCAGCCATCTTCTGTTGGTCTTTGGCCTGATAAGAGTGTATATGTGGTATCTTAAAGTTACTAGGCAGGGTACTTAGAAATTTCACAGGACCATGTACGTGGCAGAAATAACTGGTAGGTTTTCATTTCCACGTATACTCTCAGAGGGAAAAGAGTCTTAATAGATGTCTTTCTAGGCTTTCAGCCTTTTCTTAACTGTCTCGGGATGAAATTCTACTTTACTTGTTTAGTTATGCGTATTTTTGGAATTTGATAAGCAGAGTCATTCATATTATATGAATTTTTCTTCAACCTACTTTTTTTTTCTTAATTATCAGACTGTTGAGATTTACCTATATTGTTCTACACAGTTTAATTCACACATTTTCATTGTTGTACAATATTCTTTGATTGTATCACAATTTGCTTATCCATTCTACCTTGAAATATTTGGGAGGTTTGGGTGTATTTTTTAAACCATTAGTAATATAAGTAAAGCTGTGATGGACAGCATACATGTTTTCTGGTACGTAAATACAGAAGTTCTTCTAGGGGACAAACTTAGAAGGAAAATTGCCAAGTCTTAGGGGGTCCACATTGATCTTTACTGGATAAGGTTTAACTCTTGCCTAAATGTTTGTACCAATTAACACTCCCACCAGCTGTCCATAAACATGAAATGCCATTTTTCTATCTTAGACCAAAATACCTTCCTTGTCACTGGGAATTCCAGATCTCAAATCATTCAAGTGCCTCAGTGAAGTCAAGAATGGTCCTTGAACAAATCCGGAATTGAAGAAATGTCAGTTCTGTTGGATTTCTGGCTAACTCATCACAATCAACTGTACATGCAAACAATCCCCTCACGAGAACAACAATCAATAATCACATCTTGCTGGAGCCATGATGCAAAAAGAAGATGTTTCAGGGAAAGCAGACACGCTTAAAAATATTGCGGGTCTCTGAACTAATCTGAACCAAACTAAGCATAATCTAGATATTTGCCCCTAGCCTCCTATCCCTTTTATTTCATGGCATTTTTATAACTAGACTTGTCCAATAAAAGGCATATGTGCATTTCTGAAAACTAAGAAAAGAGTACTGGATTTACCCTCTCTTCAAAAATATAGTAGTTATGAATATCCTAAAAACCACAGAATTGTACATTTTAAAGAGGTGAATTTTATGGTATGTGAATTACCTGGCCATAAAGCGGTTATTAAAAGTGCATCAGCAAAGTGAAATAAGCCAGTCACAAAAGGACAAATATTTTATAACCTCACTTACATGAAATACCTAGAAAAGTCAAATTCACAGGGACAGAACATAGAAGGTGGTTGCCAAGGGCTGGGGGGGAGGGCAGAATAGGGAGTTAGCATTTAATGGGGACAGTTTCAGTTTTGCAAAACCAAGAGTTCTGGAGATGGGTGCTGGTGGTGGTTGCACACCCATGTGAATGTACTTAATGTCAGTTAACTGTCCGGCGAAAAATGGTTAAGACGGTAAATTTTATGTGTATTTTACACTGCTGTATCTTTATATTAGTGTAACATATATTTGTGTAATATGTATCAGTGTAAATATTATATGTATGCAATATATAATATATGCACTACATATTACACTAAACTACATATATACCTAGTGTATGTATATGTATATAATGTACATATCTATATGTATCTCAGAAGTAGCGGCGGCTGTTTTGTTTCAGTATGAATACGGTCACGTTCAAGCAAAGAGATTTCTTTTTTTCATGAATTCATACAGCTTGTGCACCACAGTCTGAGCATTTTCCCACTTTTCTTATTTTTATAAGCAATACTGGATTTCAGTACACAAATGCTACAGGAGCATCTACTGTGGGTGAGACGAGGATTTAAAAAAAAAATCATGAGTCTAAAGTTACTGCTCACATCGCAACCTTGACACGACGACTTTGCAAAAACAAGGGCTTAACGTTAACAGAATATGCCACGATTCAGAAAATGCTACTAACATATGCCCAAGGGGACTGAGTCACGCTTGCAGTTTCACTTAAACTCCTGAATTTTTTGACTTCTGTATGTTTAAATTCTCATCACTCTGCAGCTTCAACCTTTGTTTCTGCCACTGATCACATAGTGCATCTCTTATCATTTGACATAATCTCTACCCTGAAATGCTTGTTTCTGAACAGCCTGAGGTTCAGAGGACACTTTCAAAAATGTTAAACCATAAAACCTGTCAACGATTACTGGCAACGGAGAAACAGGCAAGCCTCCTTTGATGCGGTCTTTATGTCTAGAACAACCTTCCCACTCCTGCTCCCACATGGATCTTCCTTCTCTCCGAGCTCACCTTAATTCACTTCTCTGTGATTTTGTAATGAAGGCAGCTGTGATTACAGAAGTGAAGAAGAGATTACTAACTACCCCGGGGGACAACGAATGAGTGTTAATTTATGTCCCTAGGTCCCAAAATGGTAAACGGCATGGATTACGTTTCTAATGTATATCTGTGCAATACCCTGTATCTGTTTTTCCCATCTTGAAGGATCTTCACGGTCACCGATAAAGGGGTGATTGGCCACTGTGGAGGGGCCGGAGGATTGAGGGATGGCATATCTATCCCCTACATGGCGCTGAGCCAGGTAGACCGTGTGTGACTCATCAGGTTCCTGCTCAGAAGCCCTCGATCCCCACGGAGAGGCAAGGCATTTATCACACGCAGGGAGCTAGTCATAACAGACAATTTTTCAATCAGCACACGTTTTTTCAGCAAATATTTACTGAAGACCTACTAAATGCCAGGCACCGTGCCTGACATCAGGGACGAAAATAGGCCTACAATGTGGTCTCCGAAGAGAGACAGATGGGGTTCAGTATTGAACAGTTTTATCATGAAGTCTTCGGAACATTACAGCTGGTAAAAATAGCAGCTTTGCCCTCTCCAAAAAAAAAATGCACTGAACACACATAAGTAATCCAGTTAGCAAGTGAACCTTCTGGCCACAAAAGAACATATTTGGAATGAACACAGTGATATCTTCTGAAGCTTTTCTCTTCCGAACCTTAGTTACCAGGCATTCCAGATGCATGAATGCTCCAATACCCATTGAGAGGCAAATGACCAACTTTCCCTACTGCAAGTTTGCCACCATGGAAATTTGAATAAAAAGGAGTGATTTTACTAAAGATCTAGAGATGGCACCTGTACTTCCTCTCTCATGAAAGACTTCACAAATCATTTTTTCCTGTCTGCCTTCCCTAACAGACTCCAACCTCGAAAAAGACAGGGAATGAGTCTTTCCTGTGTACGGTTTTCCCCCAGTAACTGGCACAGTGCCTGGTACATACTGAGCAATTAGAATCATTAATGGCAACAGTGTTTTAAGTTAGCTGGCTGCCTATGACAGTAAAAGCTGCTGAAATGGACATTTAAAGATCAGATAATGACTATAATCTATAATCAATCAATCAATGAGTTCAATTAATGACTCAAGTCAATTTACATACACCGTCATGGGCTGACTTGTGTCCCTCCCTCCAAATTTGTGTGTTGGAAGTCCTACCTCCTAATTCCTCAGAATGTGACTGTATTTGGAGATAGGGCCTTTCAAGAGGTAATTAAGGTCAAATGAGGTCAAACGGGTGGGGTCCCAATCCAGTAGGACTGGTGTCCTTATAAGAGGACATCAGGGGCGCCTGGGTGGCTCAGTCGGTTGAGCGACTGCCTTCAGCTCAGGTCATGATCCTGGAGTCCCGGGATCGAGCCCCGCATCGGGCTCCCTGCTTGGCGAGGAGCCTGCTTCTCCCTCTAACCCTCCCCCCTCTCATGTACTCTCTCTCTCTCTCATTCTCTCATTCTCGCTCTCTCAAATAAATAAATAAATCTTTAAAAAAAATAAAAAATAAAAAAAAAAGAGGAGATCAGGACACAGAGACTCGGAGGGAAGACCACATGAGGACACAGGGAGAAGACTGGAAAGAGAGGGCACCACAAGCGTCAGAGAAACCAACCCTGCTGACACCTTGAACTTGGACTTCCAGCCTCCAGAACTGTGAGAAATACATTTCTCTTGTTTAAGCCACTGAGTCTGTGCTAGTTTGCCATGGCTGCTCTCAGGGATGTTTACAGATACTGAGCTACGACTTTGTAAATGATCATTTTGGAAAGACTGAAATGCGACTGCTAAGTGGCAAAGAGGTGCTCAAACAGGAATCAGGAGCCCATGTATCCACACCTGGCTCCAGCCTGACCTCTTGGTCAAGCCCATCGTTACTTTGGGTCTGTTTCCTCCTTTTAAGATACAAGTGTAGATCTCAGGAGCACCCTGAGGTTTCAGGTGCCACCACGTGGTGGACTCAGTGCTGCCTTCCAGGATATGACAGAAATGACAGTGAGGTGTGTGTGTTTTTCCTTCACTACGTTCAGCCATCATAGGAGGCTCCCCAAACCCTTGCCATCTCCCACTTGAACCTTTTCATCAACATCAGCCAACATCACTCCAAGTACAAGACCGTCTCTCCGCAAGTGTCCTACCACTGAGGGGATTATGCAGGCAAGTCAGCCCCGCTGGGCCACCCAGCACCTGGGGGACATCAGCTTGGGGACAGCAGGTTGAAGTGACGTGAGGAAGTGACAAGGACAAGTAGAAGAAGGCTCCGCACGCTGTGTAACTTTAGCGTACGCGAGCTAGAAAAGAGCTTCTCCTTCTGAGCGAAGATGGTAATGAGCCCTACAACAGAAATTACTGCAATAGAACAGCAGACGTCTTATTTTTTTTTCTCCAGCAATATTAGCGCTAATGATTACAAAAATCTTCAACAGTAGCACAAGTGGAGACAGAAAAAGTCCCAAGCCCGTGGTACAATCTACCTACACAGCAGACTGTGTGTCCAGCGTTCATCTTTCTAGAAACTAGGAACAGTCCTGTTCATATTAGATGATCCAAACCCCAGATGCACTGTAGATTGTTGGTTGTGGGTTGGGGTTTGTATGCTTTGTTTTGTAGCACATAAGGTCCACCTGCCCTCCTCCCCTAAAATCCATGAGATGCTCCCATGTTCTCATCAAAACCCCCATTTCTTTGAAACTGTCCCTGATGAGTCTCCCTTACCGGCAACAAAAAGAGTTCTAATTAGTAAAACCATTATTTCAAAAACAAACAGAAAAGCAGTAACATTTAAAAAAGTAATAAAAACTTAAACAACAATTTTTTTAAGGTTTATCCATATTGCCTGCTTAGAGCCTTTTTAACCCTCTAGTGGAAAGGGCAACTTAACAGAAAAAACTCCTGACCATTTCTTAGACATTACAAAGGTTAAGGTGAGGGTGCTTTCCGAGCGTGTGCCTGCCGTGTTTTTCCTGTCATAGAGCTGAATGGGTCTTAGGACTCTTGCCTACCAAGGGCAACCTCCTCCCAGCTGCGGGCTTCTCCTCACGAGGAGCTCTCTCATTAATTCTTTCAACGAGCATTTGAGGACCTCTGTATTTTGCAACCCACTTGCTGGGGGTCAGAAGCAAACAGGAGAAAAAGCCACATATGTCATCAAGGAGAGCTCTTCCTAACGAAGGACACAAGCCATGTTGTCATGAAGTTAAAACTGCAAGGCCAATTGCAAGGTCAGTTAAAATTTCAAGGCCAAGTGCAAGGAAATCTAAGGGTCTAAGCGGGCGGATGACAGTGTGGGCCAAACGTATGAACAAACTTACACCAGAGTGCTGGGCAGGAGCACTGACAGAGGATGAGGTAGGGGACAGCTCACAGAAGCGATCACATCAAAGCAAGTGATGATATCGGAGAATAAAGGTGTCGAGGACCTAGTTCTCCTGGGTACTAGGTACCAACTTCGTACTGTGCTTTACACAGCATTGCGTGCACCTTAGAAAATTCTGACATTCGAGGGATGCATTATTAAAAAATGTGCTTCTTGGGTGGTAAACTAACATTTGAAGAGTTCCCAAAAATCACAAATACTAGAATATGAAGTAAAGACATAATGACACTTGTCAGAAGATATTAAGAAGAGACAGCAATAAAAGGAATCTGTTCACAGAGAGAATGATTCTAAATACAAAATGGTCAGATTGATACTTAGAAGTGTGGCTATTAATAGAAATTATATTAAAGAGGTTTCATTATGTAAATGGCTTATATGTCTGCCAGAAATGTACCCAGAGGTAATTTGCATTTTTGCTGCAGGAGAAATTTCAAGGATTTCTTTTGCTGAATTACGAAGGACCCTTTCATTGGAACACCATAGTCTCTACAATCACAATAAAAAAAAAAAAAAGCCCACCTATGCTCTTAGTTGCTCTTAGATAATAATAATAATTAGGTGCTGGGGTGCCTGGGTGGCTCAGTTGGTTAAGCGACTGCCTTCCGCTCAGGTCATGATCCTGGAGTCCCGGGATCGAGTCCCGCATCGGGCTCCCCGCTCGGCAAGGAGTCTGCTTCTCCCTCTGACCCTCCTCCCTGTCATGCTCTCTGTCTCTCATTCTCTCTCTCTCAAATAAATAAATAAAATCTTTAAAAAATAATAATAATAATAATAATTAGGTGCTTTTATGTGCCAGGCACTGTGCTAACTACATTTGGTACAGCAATCCTATGAGACACAATTATTCTCCCCGTTGTATCATTCAAAGAATGGAGCAATGTGCCCAGGGTCTCACAATTAACAACCAACGGACGCTGGACTTGAACTTTGTCTCTCTGACCCCAAGCCCATGCTGCCTCCCACTGCCATGAATATTAATGTCTTAATATTAATATTAATTAATTAATATTATGATGTCTGGCAACATCATAAGCATAGTGTTTCCTACAGTGACCTGTGACCATAGAAATGGGTCTAGAAAGATGGGCACTTCTGGTCACCCCTGTTCGCAAATCTCAGTATCTGCTCCCACCCGATGGCACCCATATTTGCCCCCTGAGACCCTTGGATATTGGTGCCACACTCGGGTCAGCTCTTGATAGGACACAAAGCAAAGGTGTCATCAGTCAAAATCCCGTGTCACTCCAAAGCTAAATCCCCAAGGCCCCCCATCTGCCCCACACCTACCCCAGGTTTCAGTGGACACTCCATGGACCTCTAACATCAGCGGCACCCCCCCACCACCACCACCTTTCATTCAGATCCTTCGCTTTATGATCCACATTTCTATGGGACTCTCTCTTCTTTAGCTCTCATTCAAATCAGTGTTCTGAAATCCCGAGGTGATTGTAAAACTCTCATCTCAGCCACAAAACTTCATTAGAAGGGCTAGTCAATACCAGTTTTGTTTCAGATACATCTGCTTACCTCCCTTACATACCCTTTGAGGAATTTTTCCATTTGCCATAAAATAACTAAAAATCGAGCCTCAGAAGGAAAGAGGAAGAGAGGAACAGCTCAAAAATAACCCAGTCATGCTTGAAAACAGAGCAGGCAGGGCTGGTTTAGAATCCTTGTTCTATGGTAGCTATTACTCTTATTACTCAGCCTTTGTCTTGCATCATCTATTTATCAAAAGCCATAGTGCTCATCGCCTGGGTGTGATGAGGTCTAAATGGGAGGTTATAAGTGATGCTCCTAATGCCTGCCCCCCCCCCCCCCCCGAGGTAAAGTTCCTTCCTCTTTTGCTCTGGTCAACCAGGAGTGCATTGTGAGCACTCTCTCTTCCCCTATTCCCTATTCTTCCCTCACTGCCTCCCCACAGAACCCCCAGCCACTGGCCCAAGTTGCAGAGGCTGGAGACACTGTTCCTGGGGCAGAGGGAGGCACTGAGTCAGTCTTGCCACTCCCTGGGGTGACCCTGCAAAGTCTGCTTATCTGTCAAACCGGCCACACAGGGCTGTTAATGAGGATTTCATGGAGCAATATGCATGAGAGCCTGATCAACTAAAATAGGAGGTAAACCCTGGGGGCCTCCATTATTTCCATGGGATTGGTGGGCAGATAGGAAGATAGGAAGGTAGGAAGTCCTTGCTTTCCAGTGTTCTGATCTGAATTCCTATAAACAAGATTTTTCTCAATGACCCAGAACCACTTAAGCTTCCCCGGAGCCATGCAACCAAGCACAGCAAGACTAGATAATGAAGCCCAGGGTTGAGGGGCTGGGGAGTTGCAAGGGTCCCACCATGGGAGGTGGCCCCCACTGGTGGAGCATTCACAGAGCTCCAGCAAGCAGGAAGGGCTTTAAGAAACACAAAAAAACAAGAGTTACCATGTCAACACTTGAGTTTCACAAACAATGACCTCTACCGAAACTAGAAAATGTGAAATTGCTACACAATCTGAAGTTGAAAGAAAAGCCCATTTTTTATAAAGTGGAGAACAGATGAGAAATGTAAATACATGAACTAGTTATTTTTCGAATCTCTTATTGATATATAATCATTTTATTATAAAGAAACATTTAAAAGGCACATATAACCTGCTATCTTGACTACTTCATATGATTTTCTTGTTTGACAGATTTAGAGAGCTAAAGCATGGCCATAAATCTCTTCCAAACAAGGAGGATTATAAACAAAGTAATTAGTTAATTAATTAATTAATTAAACACACAAACCAGCCATTGACAAGCCTGGAGAAAATCCCTCCCGATGCCTTTTTTTTTTTTCTTTTTCGTTTCTTATCCAGGTTTGGAGGGGAAAACCCTTGAAAAAAGCATGACCTATGACACCTACAATTCCTCATTTTGATGTTTTCTCCCCAAGCACCCACAAATCCAGGTCACCACAGTCTGCTTCCCCCGTTCTTGCCCAAGTTCAAATCTCTTACCCAATGCCTACCATCTGGAGCCCTCAAGGGGCTGCCTCTGCCTGCGTGTGTTTGTCAACAGATGTTACTACACTCCTCTCCCCGAGAGGCACCTGCCACGCTGAGCGTGGAATGTGGCTGCTAGGGCAAGGCAGACGTGTCAGAAAAGGCAAAGATCCCAAGCTGTCCAGGGACACTGGAGCAAATATGTCCTGAGTAGCTTCAAGTGACTGTAGACCTAAGGCCTAAAGCTAATTAATGGAAACCCAAGCAAAGATGGTGACAGTTCAAAGCAAGGGTGTGAAGCTCGTGTCACTTGGTAAAGAGAACCCAAGAAGAAATCTCCTAAGGACAGGACATGAATGCACCTTATTTCCTTTTCAGACTAACACATTTCTGTTAGAAACATGTCTTTACACTCCAGAGGGATTTTATAAGGTGTCGACCTGTTACTAATTACGGCAATGCCTACATGACAGCTGACAAAATAGCTCCTCGCTCATTTGATTCTGATTACGTAGCTGCCATCACAGGGAGGGATGTTCTTCCCTCCAACTGAACAAACCTGTTTGTCGTCCAGCTTCTTTACGTTCGATCCTCCCAGGCAATCATCTCTAGCTTGAAATGCCCAGTTGTCTCCGTGCCACACAATCATGACACCTTCCTGCCTACAAAACAGAGTGAAACCACTCTCTCCCTTAATCCCACCTGAACTAACCCTGACGCGTTCTGGCATCCATGCAATCCACAGACCTGGCACTTACTTAGCACTAACAAAGATTTCTCTTAGTGAAAAAGTTAATCCTCCACACATCTAACCTGTAACTTTGGCCAAGTTATTTCTGCTTCCTGGGCCTCAGTTTTCTCATCTGCAGAAGGTGGATAATAATAATTCCAATCTCTTAGAGCTGTGAGAATTAAACGTCTATTTTTACTCTGTGGGTATGTATGCAGATGCACACATTTAGTGCATGCAAAGTGCTAATTAGCCCAGAACCTGGGTACACCGTAGGCACTCAGAAAATGTCTATTACTTTCATTAGCATTATTCATTATTATTACTCTGTGACTTGTGCTTACAATTGCATTGGTCGCTTGCATCACTTGACTACTTAACTCTCGGGAGCCAAAGCTATTCTCACACACTGCCCAGAAACTTGAGGATGTGAGGGAGTTCAGTGTTAACTGAACAACAAAGTAGCAACCTGGCAAGGACTCAAGTCCTTCAGACTCAACCCACTCTGCTGGTTACAAAAGCTCATTCACATGTGTGAGTTCAGGCAAAAACAAATACAATCGTATCTGATTCTTTAAGTAGGACAGCAGTAAGATAAATAAATATGTCTAAATTTGCAAAGACAGAATTTCAACAGGGCTTCAGAATGAGAAGGATGATCTGCTGTGGCTCATGAGCATCTACAGAAGCTTCTGGAAGGTCCAACTGAAGGAGAGGTGAGAAGGTGTGGGCTGATGAAGCAAGGAAGGGAGCACAGCCCCGAGCAAAGCTACAGAGCCTCTGTGCTAGGGGAAGGGTGAGGAGCTCAGCCATGCAAGGGAAATAGGGTTCTTTGAAAGGTGTAGTGCAGGTGCACGTTAGTTACCCCAGGTCTCAACTCTAACCTCAGGCAGCACTCAGTTCCCCCAAAGTCACTTACCCATGGAGAGAAACGCACACCTGAAATTTACACCAGGGGTATTTCCACCTTGTGTGCTAGACCACCATTTACATACCTGCCCCCCTTCCACCTGTTCTGCTTCTATTCTTACCCCTCTCATTTCCCATGTAAATCTGAGGTCTCTTAATCCTCAACTACAGAGTGTCACTGGAACAAGGATTATCCGGGCTACTGCCCTCCTCTTCTGGAGGAGGAAACTGTTCCAGAAAGGTTAATAACTTTCCAAAGGTCACAAAATTCGTGGTATAGCAAAACCCAAAACCTAGATCGTGTGGCCACCCCCTCTTCCCAAAGCAGTCTAGTTTCTAACTCTACATCATCCCATCTGCTTGCTTCTCCCCCTTCCCAGCCCTCCACTGTGCCTAAGTCATCAAGATAAGTTTTGTTGTCAAGCAGGCCACTGGAACAGGCCTCCTTTTTCAGGCAGGATAAAATGTATTTTGCTATTTTGCACTTGGTGGTCGCTCTGCTGGGCATCATGCGTAGGGACCTTCTGCCTACACCAACTGTCATTCACCCTTCATGTTCTATGACATCGCACCTCAAGATACCTGACTGATAAAAACTGTAAATGGTTAATAAATACCATTAATGAATTTAGAATCTTTTTTATAGACAAATACTTTATTCTTCTTTTTTAAAAAATGGGTTTTATTTAATTGGGGTCTTTTCTTCCCAGGCCATGGCATGGCTATTTCAGTAGGAAATGTCATAGCTTGACTACCACGTGCATTTTAAGAACTATTCTAGACCAAATTAACTTTTACACCTAATGAAAGACTGGGAACCATAAAACCACTCTTTGGAAAAGGAAGAAAGAAATTTAGTACACTAGAAATCAACAGCTGTTTCTCAAAATCAAAGTCACCGGTAACAAGTGACTCCTTAGCAGGGAAAATTATTTATCTTCAAATAACCATGTCAAGCTGGGAAAAAATGTTTCATAAAATCGCCACTAAATTAATTTTTCTTTAGGTGGCATGGGGATAAGCTAAGAAGC
Source organism: Mirounga leonina (assembly GCF_011800145.1). Classification (NCBI taxonomy): domain Eukaryota; kingdom Metazoa; phylum Chordata; class Mammalia; order Carnivora; family Phocidae; genus Mirounga; species Mirounga leonina. The sequence goes on from NW_023270709.1 coordinate 18,394,314, forward strand.
TATATATATAGTTGGACTGTACTAAACTCCTAAGAAACTCTGATACACTGTAACTGCTCCAGGCAAAGGGCAAGTGGGGGAAGGGAGAGTCCCAGGACTATGTGATTCATAACTGTCAGTCATCACTTTGGGAAATTTAGGACATAATCACTATCAGTTAAACATATTATTATTTGCTAAATGTCCAAGATACACATTTCCTTGGAAACAACGAGTAACAATACTAAAGGCTCTGCACAGACCCTTAATTTTCCTATTTTGTGGGCTGGCAGATTTTCGGGAATTTCACAACTGCTATGAAGGAAAAGTGAATTTATTTAATTACTGTATGCACAGGCATGGTTTATACATATTCTTGCTCAGAGGTGGATCCAGTCTGTGGGGTCTGAAGCTTACCAGGTTATTCAAGGAATGGGAGAGAGTATTGGTGGGTGGGTCTTTCAGAAAGAGTTCACGAAATCACCAACCTAGAATTCGATACCAGCTCTTAGGAAGGGCCTGTGCAAGTAAGGGGCTTCGAAGCTGAAGCATCATTAGCTTTAAGAAAAATGTACCTGGTCCGTGACACATTCAGCCGTATGCATGCATCACAAGGGTGGGGACACCTGCCAGTGGCCAAGATCTACATATTTCTTCACAGTCCTCTCCGGCACTGTACTGCAAATACTTCCATGCACATTTTTGCTGAGCTCAAGCAGGTAAACAGAACTGTTTACACATGATGTTTTTAGATGAGCTATGACGTGAATCCCAGTATGTGGCTTTACTACCTTGTCAGGAAAACCTCTTGTCCACAGTAACTTATTTAGCAGCAGTGCATAATCTGCGGAAACCCATCTAAGGGTCCCTAAGAGAGTGTCTCAGATTAGTATCTCAGTGCAGCTAAACTCAGCAGTTATCCTTGAGGATGAGGATGAGGTGGGGAAGGACAGTGCTGAGTGATCTAACACAGTACCCCTGAGATGGATGAGCTCAGGTCTGGGCTCAGTCAGAGCTGGGGAAAGGGCCTTTTACAACACAATGTTCTGCCTCGCCCCACACCAGGTACCCAGCGCAAGGAGAGCACCCCAGTACATCTTTTTTTTTTAAGATTTTATTTACTTATTTGAGAGAGACAGAGAGAGAGAGAGAACATGAGTGGAGAGGGAGAAGCAGACTCCCCGCTGAGCAGGGAGCCCGATGCGGGGCTCGATCCCAGGACCCTGGGATCATGACCTGAGCCGAAGGCAGACGCTTAACTGACTGAGCCACCCAGGTGCCAATACATCTTAATTATGGCAAGGCAAAATGGGAAGGGAGAAAAATCTCTAGAGTACCTCAACATTAAATCAATCCATGGAGCCTTTCACCAGAAGGAAAAGATGTACCGTGACAGAAGATTTGAGAATCACAGGCGCTTCTGGGATCTGAGGCAAAGCTCTACCTTTAGCACAGCAGAAAGTCATTACTGTTCCATTAACTTTCAGGAAGTAGATTAGACCTTTCTGGGCTTTCTTTCTTAAGGCTCTCGGAGCCCCAGGGTGCCAATGAAGTGCCACTTAGACCAGCAGTGGCAATGCCTAGAATAGAAATCTGAAAATAACACATTCACTCTGACACGCCAACCCACTACTTTTAATTGTGGCTCATTAAAGATGTAAATAGCAGAAGACTTATGTTCACCTCTACTACAATTTCACTGCTGCAGTAAAATTACAATGCTTTTGTTTCTCTGCAGAAAGGAATTACTTCTGCTTTGCGTAACATCACCGCAAGCAGAGGGCTGTGTGATTCACGAATTTTCCGAGCGCAGTCATCACATGTTTCTGCCTGCTGCTGGACAGAAGCAAGGAAAGGGGATGATTAATTTGAAAATCAACAAAAAGAAGAATAAAAGGCAAGCCAGCCCAAAGACGGTATCTAACAAATTCCAAATTCTTCCTTGGAGGCATTCGGGAAATGCAAACCTGCCTGTAGAAATTCTGCAGAGAATGCAGGCTGAAGAGGGGCGAACCCCAAGCAGGGGAGGATCAGCCCCAAAGAGGAATGTGAAATTACCTATGACGCGTTTGAGTTTTGTCTTCCAAATGTTATTTTCTTCAGTTCCTAATGAAAATATTTTCTATGTCTTCCATGTACTCGTATTCCTTTTTTCAATTGCAGTATAAAAAAAAAAGATGGAGTATAAGTATAACATACGAGGCTATATTAGTTTCAGGTGTGCAACATATTGATTCGACAGTTCTGTACATTACTCAGTGCTCAGCACCATGTAAGTGTAGTTACCATCTGTCACCATGCAACATTATTACGGTATTATTGGCTATATTCCCTATGCTGTACTTTTCAATCTCTGTGCCTTACTTATTTTATAATTTAAAGTTTGTTGCTTACTCATATCCTTACAGAACCTAGTTTCCTAAATTAGAATGAAAATTATAACTTATTGATAATTATTAATACAATAAAGTATTAAAAGTGAATACATGAGAAAAGTTTATTTGGAACACGATGTTAAAAATAAATTAAGGGCTAGGGCGCCTGGGTGGCTCAGTTGGTTAAGCGACTGCCTTCGGCTCAGGTCATGATCCTGGAGTCCTGGGATCGAGTCCCGCATCGGGCTCCTTGCTCAGCAGGGGGTCTGCTTCTCCCTCTGACCCTCCCCCCTCTCATGTGCTCGCTCTCTCTCATTCTCTCTCTCAAAATAAATAAATAAAATCTTTAAAAATAAAAATAAAAATAAATAAAAATAAATTAAGGGCTAGACACAAAAAGAGACATTGTGTAACTCCAGGCATAGGTGGTAGCTAAAATAGGCAAACTCATCAAGGTAGAAAGTAGAGTAGAGGTTACTAGGAGCTGCAGAGAGAAAGGAATGGGGAGTAAGTGTTTTACAGAGTTTCTGTTTGGGATGATGAAAATCTCTGATGGTTGCACAATACTGCGAGCATACTTAAAGTCACTGAATCGTACTCTTATAAATGCCTGCAGTGGCAAGCTTTATGTTATATGTATTTACCACAATTAAAATATATATATATATATATTTAAAAATCAAATTAAAGACACTTTGAAAGTGGGGTGCTGGATTGATGGCTAGGTCCCCAAGACAGAGTACTGTAAGCTCACTGACTCTCCCAAGTGCATGAGGGCAGTGCCGAGGCACCAATGTGGGTGCCCATCAGGAAAACAGAGAAAACCATGTCCATTCCTGCAAAGTGGGTCCAGCTGCAGGCGAGATAAGCCTCTGCTAATCGGCACCAGCAGGGTTGTCAAGAATTTACAAGTACTGATTTAAATGCATTAAGCAGATCTGATATTCTGGAGAATCTTACTGAGGATCAATTTCATAGAGCAGATAACCGTTCCAAAACTTGTCAGGTTAATATAGATTTGGGCTGAATTTACATAATGCGTGCCTGTAGGTTCTCAGGCCATGACCTTTGGTAGTTGGACCTGAACGTCCCCTTTCACTAAATGTCACTGCAAATTCCAGGCAGCCTTTGGAACATGCTGCTCTGCCTGTTGCTGAGTGTTTTTTAGTGAAATAAATTTGGCATCAATCAGATGGAAGAAGCAAAGTGCTTCCCTTAAATCTAGGGTTCATGCGATATTCTCACCCCCAAACTCTGTTTTCCTGTGAAGAGCAAGTTCACTCTGCGTGGTACCCAACACAGGATGCCAGGCTCTTCCAAGTGGCTAATTTGATGGGCTCCTAGAAATGGCCACCTGCCAGCAGCATCATTTAGAAGGATGCTGGTCCTGAGGACAGCTGAAGATAATTTCTTTCCCATCAACCTCTACAAAGTCGATTAGGTCCTTGTGGGGCTTTAGTTTCTCTGAAAGCAACAGAGAGCTAGCCGAGTGGCCTTAAACCAGTGAAAAAAACCACCCTACTGCATACTGGAAATCAGAAGTGGTTCGACAGAGGTAGGAGTGAAGACAGAGTATAGGCAAGGGGTCAGGGAACCCAGGGTTCAAATCCTAGCTTTCTTCCTGCAAGCCATGTGAAGTCTTCAGCACCAACAGCCCCATCCATTCTAATAATATCTAATTTCAATGTAAAAGTCAGACTCATGATCTGTCAAAATTTTTGTGAGCATCAGATGAGATGAAACATGCATAAGCACAAAGGAATTTAGTTTACTAGTAAACTCTTCTTAGATCAATTAATTAGTTTCCTCTTTAAAAGGGAAAATGTACAAAAAGGGTCTCCTAAATTTTGTTGAGGAAGCTTTTAAAATAGATTCCACCAGCATTTATGGAACATCGCCCATGCTGAAGGTCCAGGGCTACTCCTGGAAGGAACATAGGGCAGTAGGAGACCTGTCTTCAATTTCGGGGAACTTAAGAGTCTAATAGAGCAGATAAGTCAATCAGTGTTAAGTCTGATTGTGACCTTCTCCCATTCCACAACCTTCCATGGCTCTCCACCACTTAAGATAAAGTTCCAACCCTTAGTATGGGATTAAACCAATTGTTGTCCCCTGTAAAATGGGGCTAACTATGTTGCAGGGAGTTGTAGGGTAGCACTCACAGACGCTGGGGTAAGGTAGCTACTCAATTAATAGTTCACACTAATTATTATTATTATTACCATCATTATTAGAGCATCCCTGTTCCTCCCAATCCTTCATTGTTCTACTTCACGCACCTCGCACTGGACCCAAGCCAGTCCACGACGTGCCTCCAACACACATCACCCTCTTCCTTCTCAGCGTCGTTCCGTCGCCCTCCTGCCATGTGGGATCCTGGCCAGACTTCAACATCTAGCTCAAAACACCTCTTCTGTGTCTTCTCCACTTCATAACTAGACCAACTATCTCATTCCTTTGCGTTCCCACAGCATTTTCTCACCGTCCCTGATTGGGCTCACGCCCATATTTTACCTTCTCTACCAGAGTAAAAACTCGTAAATTTGGTTTGAAAGAAGGCACCAAGAATAAAGGCTGGAAAATTTTTATTACAAACTGAGTAGCTGTCTAACTGAATACCCCGAAAGTAACATGACCATAACAGCTAACTTCGTATTTTTTTTTTAAAAAGCTTTACGGTCATGAACTCATTTAGGTTTTACAGCTCTGATAGACGCTGCTTTAATTTTCCTATTTCATGGGTGGATAAACTGAGACCCAGAGAGGTTCAGTAAATTTGCTCAGCGTTACATAGCTATCAAGAGGCAGATTTGTACTCAAACCCAGGAAATTTGCCTCAAGAACCTACGCTCTTAAACAGTACATTATATTGTTTTCCAACAGCAGTGTAGCAATGGATTATGTACTGCTAAAAAAAAAAAAAAAAAAAAAAAAAATCTATGAGGACAGTGATCAGTTTTCTCGGGGCTGGATTTTCAAAATTTGAGATCCATCAAGGAATTCTGTTCTGTATTTAGATCCTTAAAGTCTCCCGAAGAGTTGTCTTCCCCTTCGCAGCCTTCCTCACCGAGGCTACTCATGCTTACAGACCCTTCTGCTTACGCTACCTGACACCAGGTAGCCTTAGATAGGTTCTAGCCACAATATACGTGGTCTGGGGAGGGCAGTTCAAGATAAGCACCCACTACATCAGGAAGCACCCCAAGCTGTAACGAAAACTGCTTTCATTACAGTTAAATAATGAGAACAGCTACCGGTGAACTGCAAATCTGCATCCGTTCACCTTAGCCATGGTGTGTGTGTGTGTGTATTTTTTTTAATGGAAGTGTACTTGACAATACGTTGACGGCTTCAGGTACATGTATTTTCTGCTGGATCTTCTCCACAGCCAAATGGCCAGGCTTTTAAATAAATGTTTTACTCAGAACAGAAAAATAATAAATTCGGCAAAGGTTCTTCACTGTGCAAAACAAAGATCAACTTCCATGAGATGCTGCCAAGTGATGTGGTATTTAAGGTTTCCAAGTTGGTAGTCGATCAGTACATGCGTACTGACCAATTTCTTAATCCGTTACTCTAACAGCGGTTCAACTTCTGTCATAATTTCACAGGCAAGCGAACTGAAGGTTGGGTAAGAATATCATGCAGGGAAAGTGGCAGATCTTAAATTGAAAGGATCTATTCCAGCTTACTGACTCTAACTAGAAGATTAATAGGAAAAATATAGATGATATGTATAATATAGATTATAAAATAATATACACTATTAAACAGCCTTCCCCTAATGTCAAAATATTGTTTAAAAAGATGCATAACATGCCTCACACATTGATCTCCATTAAATACCATTCTGAATTTCTTGCTCACAAGTGCAGATGATGATTTTTTTAGTGGCATTTTTAACATGTGATATTAAAAAACCTCCTCCTCCTCCCTTTGAAAAGGAACTTTTGAGGATGCCAAATTAATTTTGGAGATGACTTTTCATTTTGTTTAAGCCAAGATATTTTTTTTCTCCTTTGCAATTTTAACCAAACAGAATTCTTAGAAATGAAAAAATAGTAACAAGTATATTTCTAGAGTAGAATAGCCTTTCAGAACTGAAAATGTTACATCAATCCTTTAATGTTACCCAGTCTTGGCTTTTTAAATTCCCTTAAGAAAAAAATACCACATATTCCTATTATGCTGCCAACACTGCATGTGTCATTTCGGTGGATTTCTGATTTGGCCGATACGGTTTTTCATGACATAAAACAGTTTAAAAAGCAATTTCTAGTCCCTTCACAAACATGGCTCCTGAGAAGCTGAATTGATCCTACGTGACGTTAGAATTTTCAAGTACTAAAGATTCACCCTCCTAGTTTACTTAAAGTGCTAGGATGCTGAGTCCAACTGCTTTTGTAAAAATCGTTTAACCCAAAACGTCAACATTTTTTTAATTTTTTACCACGCGGTAATTAGCACTGAGTTTATCTGAAACATTTGAAATCTCACCTGAAGGATTATTTGTATATTTCTAAAGGAGTTCTTTCTTTTTACCTGTCGTAAATATTTATTAAGCCATATTATGTGGAGGAATGGGTTTACTACTTAGAATACAAGGTTTAAAATAAAGCAGTCTCCACCCTCACGGGTCCTCCACAGAGATGGCTGCATCATCAAAGAACTGCAATCCGCAGACTGACACAGGAAGAGGGAGCATTCCCAGTAGGCCTCAATGAATGAGAAGTTCACTGGGTGGAGAAACGGAATTTCCTGCAGAAGAATCAACATGAAAGAAGGCATGGTCGCTGCTAAAGAACACAGTATATGTAGAAAGGAAAGAAGTGTCCTGTGGGGAGGTGGGAGGGAGGGATGAGATTTCAATGGTGAGTCGGTAATGAATTCCTAGGGACGCTGAATGTCGTGCAATGGAGTTACCATTTTATCCTGTAGGGCAAGGAAGCTAACAAAATCCTTTACATTTTTCCTTTCACTTCGTCCTATCCACTCATTCCTCTGGAAAATACCAGAGGACTCTCATTCTTAAAGATTTAAGTACCAACTGCTCTAATACTACAAACATCTTCGTTTTTGCTTTATTTAGTCCTAGTCTCTGTGGACACGCATCCATTTTCATCATGACTTTGTAATCATCGTGTACCGATGGGTAATCAGTTGCATACACAATTCTGAAGGAGGAACTGGAGGCCTAACATTGTGTTACAAACACGGTTCCATACTTCACATGCCACCAAGGGCTTTCAGCAGTGGGAGTAATTCAATCAGACCCTTTCTTTGGGAAGACAAGTCTCAAAATCGTAGGATGAACGGAATATCGGAAGGACAGACTTAAGGCAGAAGTACGCTTTGGGAAGAGGCTGCAGTAGTCAGGCAAGTGATGTTAACCGCAGAAGCAGACCAAGGGCAGGGGAATGGAGCAGAGTGCTAGACTGTGAAATAAGTAAGAGGCAAAACCCCAGCATGTGGTCAAGGGACGAAGCATAGGGAGAGGAGATGGTGTCCAGCATCCATGACTGGCTGGCTGCTGATCCTGTCTCTCTAGACAAGGAACCCATAAAGGGAGTCAGGGCAGTGACAGGAGGAGGTGTGGACTCAAGTCGGAGGCACCTATGATTAACCCAATTGGAACCGTCTGGGAAGGAAGATGGAAGCCAATGATCTTAAGCTCCAGAGAGGAAGACAGCGCCATGTTCATCATCAGAGTGGAACTGGTAATGATCCCGTGATGTGATGATGATAATCTTCGGGGAAAGCATGTGCTGTAAGGAGCCCCAGTGAGTTACTTTCTGTTTTCACTCCAACCGTGTGCCCATGTGGCAGTTTAATCTTAATTTCTTTTGATGCACAGCAAACACCGCCTTTCAAAGCTTTCAAACTGTCACCAAGGAAAGGTACCTTCCAAGTAAATCACCTTCTGTTTTGATGATGCCTATTATAAGACCACTCACTGCATTTCCTGAGCTGGTGTGGTTTTTACTCAGTTGTACCCAACCACAAAGCTTCTCCATAGGACTGATGCAATTAGCCCGTGATGGTATCAGCCAGAGGAGCGAGTTGTAACCCATTCCACAGAAGAACATCGGCTTAGGCACGTGAGGGGTATCCAATGTCTCGAAGCTAGAAAGCCTTTCAAGAGCTTCCCGACGATGGTCTTCAGGGAGGGTACCGGAATGCCTCTTTTCCTATGTCTATCTGCCTTCCAAAAGCAGCGCCTACGAGTCAGGAAGCCATTTGGAAAATCTGCAGTTCTCGAGAATGCCTCATGGTAAACAACACAAGCAATGTAGTCGAAGGTCCTTTTAGAACCAGCTCTTCGCTTTCCCCACCACAGATGACTACTCGTAAGGAAATGTTCCATGCACCACTAAAGACCTCCATAACAGCAACACCTTTGCTTTTTCGCTAAAATCGGATGTTCCGTAATTTCTCTAATTTTGTCCCTAGTTATTCCTCCACCTTGAACCCTCTAATGAAGGCTCAAGGCACTGATGGCAACAACTGTCCATTTCCCTTCCCTGACTGACAGCCTATGCACCTGCCTCCTGCATCACAAACAGAGCCCGTGTCCCACTCCCACTGGAAGAGGCCACACAGAGAAAGTCTAATCAGGTTTCGATGAAGCACCATGTGCAAAAGCCTCTTTTGCTCTTAATATTGTTTTGGAAACGGGGTGCCTGGGTGGCTCAGTCGGTTAAGCGACTGCCTTCGGCTCAGGTCATGATCCTGGAGTCCCCGGATCGAGTCCCGCATCGGGCTCCCTGCTCGGCAGGGAGTCTGCTTCTCCCTCTGACCCTCCTCCCTCTCATGCTCTCTCTCATTCTCTCTCTCTCAAATTAAAAAAATATATATATATATTGCTTTGGAAACCTGCGCTTTGTTTTCCTCCCTTAGCTGAGAATGAAAAAAAAAAAAAAAAACTCCATTTCCCAATCCGTTCTGGTATACTTTCCCGCTCCCCAAACCTCCCGTCGCCAGGATTAGACGGACGCCCGGGAGAAGACGCTTCCCGTCCCTGTGCCTGAATGTGCCTTTTAACACAATTCAAGATCGACACACCTTCTCTTAAGTAAAACTGTGACGAAGCCAGAGTGAAAGCAAACAAACAAACAAAAGTTGCAAAAAAAAAAAAAGCTTTGATGCAGGTGGTAGTGGCTGTCTTCACAGCTAATAAATGTCCCGATGCGCCCACTGGTTCCCTTACCGGCTGGCTAGACTTCTCTGAGTTCTTCTGTTTGGTTTCCGTCTGATCTCCTCCCAGGGCTGCACCTGCCAGCAAGGGCATCAGGAGCTGCACTAGAAGTGATGCCACCCTGCAAATCTCTCCTGGATCATCCAAGGCCAGGCTTGCCCTTGCTGGGGCAGGTGGGGGAGGGAGGGAGGGGGGCCCGGGGTCACCACCGCAGCCTGCTGTCATCAGATTCAAATCCCAAATCTGCTACTGGCACTGAGGATGATTTCATGTGTGTCCACCGCAGCTTAACTTGATCCCTTTTCACCAGGGGATCGCTCTCCTGCCACCGGAATGGACAACCTGCGAGCCCTAACAGCTGAAAGAAACAGCATTCACGATGAACTGCCAAGGGCAGCAGGCGTGGCCTTGGGATCGGAGGATGAAGCGTCTGGGATCCCAGAGCACCGCTCCCCCCTCAGATCCACCTCCTGTCCTGGCGCCAGGGCCCCTCTCCCTGGAGCTGACACGACTGCTGGGCCGTATGCAGCAGGAGTCGCCACCCCTAACAGGGGGCAGTCAGAGTCACTGGTTGAAGAGAAGGAGACACTGAAAGGTTTCCAGAACAGCCTCTGACTGAGGGGACTTTACACCTTTGGACAAAACGGGGTTTTTGAGGGTTCAGAGAATATGCAGACTTCACATCCCGAAAAGGCTAAGAGCAACTGAAGGATGAAGGCAACCACCATAGTTGGGTGCTGCTTAAATCAACAAGCAAATACTTCCTGGGCACCTACGACGTGCTCAGATCTAGAGCCGACGCTGCAGGTGAGGAGGCCCAGAGGATGAGCAAGTAGACGCACACTGCTGTCCACAAACTTCAGTGTGGCGAGTCTCTCGGGCTGCACATCCCCAGAAATTCTGACTCATTGAGCCTAGTGTTGCTGAATCTGCAACTTTAGGACACATGCCCAGGTGGCTCTGCTGCAGGAGATCCTGGGGCTAGACCACCTTTGAGAAACGCGGGGCTGTGATCGGATTCCTGCCCTTAGGCAGCCTGCAACCCAGACGGGGTGGTAGCAAACACCCACAAGCACTACATATCCATAGATTTTTTTTTTTTAATGATGCACCTTCTTTTGTGTTTAAAGAGTTTATTTATTGTCAGAGAGAGAGCGAGCACAAGCAGTGGGGAGTAGCAGGAAGAGATGCAGGCTCCCAGATGTGGGGCTCGATCCCAGGACCCTGGGATCATGACCCGAGCTGAAAGCAGACGCTTAACCAACTGAGCCACCTGGGCGTCCCCATAGGTTGCACGTTCTAAATGTTACAGGAGTGCACAGAGGCCTGAGCATTCCAGGAAGACTTTGTGGACGAGCCGGCTCAGCAGGCAGGCAGGAGCTGCATAGAAAGAGACAGCCTCGTGCAACCATCTTAACCAAACCTCCTGACTCAGTGTGACAAGGGGGCCATGGCAGACAGCATGACTGAAGATCAAGACCGGAGTTGGAAGACTGTCACCAAGCAGGTAAACAGGCTTCGTATGTTGAGTGCAGGGAGGGGACCGTCACCAGGAGAACCATAACACTGGCATTTCCAGATAACACCATGTTCGCCTTTTCATTCCACCACATTCATGTGGTTTCCTGCACTTCATAATTTAACACTTGCAAGACCAAAAAAAAAAAAAAATGCTGTCACGAAACCCAAATAAGGCACCACTTGGAGGCAGAGAGCCAGCAGCTAACAAGAGTGACATCTGAGCATCATTTAAAGTGTCATTCATAGCTCTGCTTTGGAAAAGGGATGTTTAGTCAGAAAGAAAAATAATAAATTCTGTGCTACGTAAAACGAAGTTTGGGGCTCCACAGGAAAAAGGGATCGGCAGATAACCCGTAAGACAGTGATAGCAAACAGAGAAGGAAGAGTGAGATCCCCGACAGAGAATTAAAGGACAGGGGTACCTGGGTGGCTCAGTTGGTTAAGCGGCTGCCTTCGGCTCGGGTCATGATCCCAGGGTCCTGGGATCGAGCCCCGCATCCGGCTCCCTGCTCAGCGGGAAGCCTGCTTCTCCCTCAACACTCCCCCTACTTGTGTTCCTCTCTCGCTGTCTCTCCTCTGTCAAATAAATAAAATCTTTAAAAAAAAAAAAGAAAAGAAAACTAAAGGACAATATTCTGTTCTATTCTATTCTATTCACGTAACAATGTGCTACGTTGGCTTTAAAGCTGTAAGGGAATACATCACTAACCACAGACACCACAAGGCCTGTTTGACCAAAGGCCTGGCTCAGAAGATCGTAGAGATAAGTATGGAGAAAGGACCCCAAAGTACCTGGCCCCTTTTCTCCACAATGGCCTGTCCAATGAGCCTCCCTGCCAAAGGTGACCTGCCAAGGACTCACAATCGATTCGGCTAAGAATCAGAGGGGATAATTGTTTAATTAATTTCAGCAGAGTGAACTGTCGAATTTTTAGATTTGCAACAGACCTTGGAGGTCAACGAGGCACACACTGGAGTTTTCTAGAAGTGACCCATTCCCCAAGGATGAGTAAGTTGGCTGAGGTCACCAAGTTAGGTGGGGAGAACTGGCTTCCATTTGAGGACTGTTTCTAAGAACTACGGTCAACTAGGCTGATTAAACTTCCTTGGAAATCCACAATATCTTGGTATCATTTATTATTTCTTTATAGTTTGGAGCCTTGAATTCCACCCCTAGACCAAGGGTGTATTCATAATGGGCATCATATGTAGTTAAAAGGTGCTCAATAAATATATGTTGAGTAAGACTTGGAAAACCCCAGTGCCTCTCACCCTCCCCACCCTGATACTTCACTACAGGGTAAGAAATCTGCCATCAGATCAAATCGACGGTCTCGTGTGTGATTAATTCCTTATGCTCTCAGCTAAAAGCAATGTCTGGAAGACCTAGTCTGTTGGGTCATTTGTGTGTTCAGATGTTCAGATTTTTTTCCCCCTCCTTTTTGGTCTTTTCTAACCACAAATGTACTCAGATCCCACTGCTTTGCAAATTTCAGGAACAAACACACTAAGTAAATTTCGTTGTTCTCTTGGCTCTCCATCACTAGAACAACATTTTCTCAAACAACCTGTTGCTTGGGCTGTAGAGAAATAGCCAGGCACTTGAATAAGCTGTCCTGAGACACCAAATCAACGATGATTGATGAAATCTAGAGCTAATGAATGCCAAGTCCTTTGGATGACTTACCCACAGCCGTTTGTGTTTGAAGACCATCCGTGCAGGCTGAAGTCCACTCCTTCTTGCTCATGGTCTGTAGCAGCATGACTTCTGAGGCCTCAGAATAAATTCTTTCATTTTGCTCCAGTATGCTACAGAAAAGAAAACAAAACAAGTCAGAATGAAAAATGCCACTTCAAGCAGTTAGTTGGTATTCAGGGGGAAATCCCTGGCTTCTCTCAGATGTATATTTTATAACCTCAAACAAGCATGTTAATTATCAGAACGAAGCAATCACACAACTCATCTACCTATGGAGCCCTGAAATACTAGAGCGGGGGAGGAAGAAAGAAAACAGAGCACCTGCTGGGGTAGGCAGTACATCTTGAAAATTATGATATATACCACTGGGAACATGCCCGCAAAATTTCAAGCTTACTAACTGAAATAAGTACACCGAGAAGGATTCACAATGTTTAATAATTCAAGATAACTGATGTGTAGTCATCAAGGGTAGGAAGAGGAGAAAGTTTTGTTTCGAATTAAAATTCATCTGATTCTGCCCATTAAAGACTCAGACTCACTGAGCTACTATTAATATCTTTAAATGCTGTTAGGATTGAACCAAAAAAAGATGAAGTGTTAGAAAGAGGAAATTTTCTATTTTGCACCACAAATAGGTAATTGATGGGTTTTCACTCTGACTCGATACATCTCGATAAAGAACTGCCCCAGCCAAGTTGGAAGGTAGCATTTACTTCACACGCCGAATATGAAATGAATGGTTAAAATATGCATGCCTCTTTATCCTACTCAGAGCACCAGACAAAAGCCTACACATTAGAACTGTGTGTGGCTCTGAAAAGTTCTCTTCTGCCTTGTGAGCTTATAATGTTCACTTGTCACCGGGTGCTGTTCTAGCTTCCCCCGATGCTCAGACAAGTCCACCCCACCGTTTTCTGACAATGGCCATCTGAGCCTGGAAATGGTCTTCAAAAGATGTCTGCAGCCTCTTCTAGCCTCTTGCTAGCTCTTCCTCGTCTGTTTCTGAAAGCACACTGCACGACTGCCATCCAGCTCTCTCACTACGATGACTGCATCCCGCTTGGGACGCCAAACCCTACGCATCTCCAAAGGTCCTGAGGCCACCGCCAGGTCATCATCCCATGACCCGGTTGTAAGAGAGAGGATATACCTTCATGCCTCATGACTGCGTGAATTATCAATTCCTTGAAAGCCTTCTGAAGCTATTACTTTATAGAAGACTCAAAGGGTCTGAGAAGAACTTTTGGGGGGTTGTGTCTATCTGTGGTTAAATGCGTGTAGGCACTCAGAACTTCTGAGGAGGAAGAGAAAGCTGCTCTTGGGTAATGTTTAAACAAGTGAGTTGAGTTAAAGCCCATTATATTTTCAGTCTAGTTGGAAGAGCGACTGCCTGAAAATGGCAAAGTCTTTTTTATTTTCTTGATGTTACCAATACCCACTGAAAGTGGGGCTGTCACGATTTTATTAGTTTTCAGAGCGGCTTTCATGAAATGTACCTCCGCTCCCACTCAAACGTGTAACAGTAACATATTGCTACAAATCAACATAAGCCAGGAAGTTCAAAGCATGACAAACTGTCTTTATCTCACCGTTTGGGTAAAAACAGAATTTTAAAGGGAGGAGGAAGACTTAAGCGAGCCCACTGCGCGTTACTGGCTGATATTAATCTTCTTTTACTAAAAATAAACTGCTGCCTTTCTTTCATTTGTTACCAGTGTTCTGTCGTGGTATTTTAACTGGGAGGGTCTCTGTCGTCTGGCTCACGGTTCTTCTGCAAAGAAGCTGCCGGCCCAGGGTGGCTGACGGCACACAAGTTAATCTGGGCCTTGAGCGAACTCAGGGTTTAATCACTCATGCCCACTGACTCACTGAATGCCAAGTATGGTGTTGGTTCGAAAAGCTTACCCGAAGCTCAGTACCTTCTCGCGGTACTCTTTCTTTCTTTTTCTGTCCTGCTTTTGCCTAAAGAAAGACATCCATTTCTGGATTAGATTTTGTCACCACGTGGAGCAAAATTATCTGGGAGAGGCAGAATGGCTCCCTCATTAGCTCAGGGCCCTTCCCTGGCTGCCAAAGCCAGGTGTCCAGAGGGGCAAGTCACACTATTTGGAGAGAAGAAAGAAAAAAAAAAACACAGAAAAACAGGGGGAACAAGGCCTGATCTAAGTGACAACTTTCCATTCTTACCTCTGTAGATGTGAAGGAGTTGGAAGTGATTCATTTTGTGATCTAGAGCCGACCCTCAATTACACATAATGCACCACGTGGGAGATGACTTTTGTCAAAAGAAAAACCACTGAACATTCTATGCCCCTCCTTTTAAGCAATAATTTCAATATGCTTTCCTCTTTCAGCCAACTTTTCAGCAGTGCTGCTAATAACCAACAAAACAAACTGGCTTGAGTTTAATCTCCTTCGCCTACCCATTCCTGTTTGCCAGTTGAAGCTATAAATAGAGATAAGACCAAAAGTCTAGAAAGAAGAAAAGAACACCAGGGGACTAGAGCATTCACAGATCTGCCTGAACACTGAAAGTTATCTTTATAAACAAGGATTCCAATCCAGATGATATCCTTACAGGGTCTGAAATGCGATAAGCATTTTTGTGATAATTTTCTGAAACACTTATAAATAGGCAGCAGCAGCGGAGTAGATCAACATGTGTCAGAAACAGTGGCTCAAAACCCCTGAGGTGGGGCGCCTGGGTGCTCAGTCGGTTAGGCGACTGCCTTCGGCTCAGGTCATGATCCTGGGGTCCTGGGATCGAGCCCCGCATCGGGCTCCCTGCTCGGCGGGAAGCCTGCTTCTCCCTCTGCCACTCCCCCTGCTTGTGTTCCCTCTCTCGCTGTGTCTCTCTCTTCAAATAAATAAAAAAAATAATAAAAAAATAAAAAATAAAACATAATTATTAAAAAAAAAAAAACCCATGAGGTTTTTTTTTCTCTTTCTTTTCATCTCAGTTTTGCCACTAACTGGATTTTTCAACTTAAGCACCATCTCCTAAGTAGAATTAGTTCCTTATCCATCAAATAAAGGGATATAAGTAAAAGTTCTCCATAATTAATCCCCAATTAAAATTCAAGCGGCTTTTATACGTGTTGGAGTATACCATATCAAATGAGATCTCTAAAAACACAATTATATCTTACATGACCTGTTAGGTACATCGCCATTCTAAAATTCAACAATTAGACAAAGCATAGGAAACAAAAAAGAGGGGCACCCGGATGGCTCAGCTGTTGGGTGTCTGCCTTCGGCTCAAGTCATGATCCCGGGTTCCTGGGATTGAGCCCCGCATCAGGCTCCCTGCTCTGCGGGAAGCCTGCTTCTCCCTCTCCCACTCCCCCCCCACTTGTGTTCCCTCTCTCCTGTGTCTCTCTCTGTCAAATAAATAAATAAAATCTTTAAAAAAAAAAAAAGAAACTAACAGGTTCATTGTGAAATACCACTTCAGTGGGGGATGGGTGTTCTAGTTAATCAACAGGGCTGGGAAAATTAGCTCTTTATTTGGCAAGAGTCAGATCCCCATCGTACACAATTCAGAAAATAAATTCTAATAAATAATTAAACATACAAATGTGTGTTTCCACAGATGTACATATATAGGGTATTTATTATACATATATATGTCATTTTATACAATTAAACACAGATAAATAATTTTATAATCATGAGAGGCCCTGTAGGCCATTACAGAGACTCTGACTTTTTACTTCAAGTGACACAGGAAGAGACCCGAGAATTGTGAATGGAGTGGTATAAAGATCTGCCTTATGTTTGAAGGGATCATTCTGTCTGTTGGGAAGAAGAGACCAAAAGGGGATAAGGCTAAAAACAGGGAGCCCAGTTAGGTGACTGCAAAAATTCAGGTGAGACACCCCATACATGGACTAATAAGGTGGTGATCTTATTACTAGGGGAGGAGGTAGTGAGAACTGGTGAGATTCTAGGTATATTTTGAAGATCAAGTTGACAAGTGGTATAAGAGAAAAAATATATTTTGAAGGTCAAGTTGATAAGTGGTATAAGAGAAAGAAAAGAGTTAAGGAGGATCCATTCAAGTTTTTGACCAGATCATCTCTACGAACAGAGTTGCCATTCACCAAAACAGAAAAGATCATGGTTCGAGAAGCAGGTGTTGGGAGCTCCATTTTTGCATGTCAGATCTCAGCTGCCTAATAGACATCCTGGGGAGATACCACATAGACAGTAGGATATGGGAGATACCAAGTAGCCAGTAGGATGTGAAAGTTTGAAATTCACAGACATGTGGACATAAGACAAGTTAAAGCACGAGTAACTGTCATAGGTGGGTCCCAAGATCACACCTCTTGGTATTCATGCCCATGTATAGTCCTCTCCCCTTGAGTATAGACTAGATTGAGCCATTCTCGTCTAACAAACAGAGGGCAGCAAAGGCAATGGGATGTCATTTCCATGATTAGGTGACAAAACTGGCTTCCATCTTGGATGCTCTAGAACATTCTCTCCAGGGTTACTCACAATGGGGGCGGGGATTGGCTGCCCGGCTGTGAAGTCATCCTGTGGAGGGGCCCACATGGCCTGCTAGCATCTATATGAATGAGCTTGGAAGCAGATCCCAGCTCCTCCCCACCCCACCTTCAGATGAAACAGCAGCCTGGGCTAATGAATGGCTTGACTGCAATGTTACGGAGGTCCCGAGCCTGAGACACTGATCAGAAGTGTGCCCTGGTTCCTACTTACAGAAACTGTGAGATAATAATTATTTCTTCTTTTAAGCCACCGAGTTTTAGGGTAATTTGTTACACAGCAATAGATAACTAATACACTTATGATGTGCAAAGCACTGCTCTAGGAATTTTATACAACTTTGTACAGTTGGAGAAACTGAGTCACAAACAAGTTGCATCACCTGCCCAACACCACCCATATGTGACGGAGGTGGGAATCCAACTCAGGCCATCTGACTCCAGAGCTGAGGCTCTCTGAGATTGCAAGACAAGACCCCTCGAAGATAACCTTTTCTACCTCGGATGTGCATACCTGAAACATGAATTCTCCACTGCAAGGAAGTGCTAATATCATAGATTTTATACAAACAAGGGCCAGTGTGATCTTCGCCAAACTTCTTGTCACATAGCTCTACAATTCTACTTTCGATATCCCAAATATATTACAGTATATACTCAACTGTTGAAGATGGAAAGGTGGCCTCTTGCCATCTGAAGAGTAACCTCCCTCTGGTCCTTTAATTCCCATCGGGTTCATCTGTTTGATTTAACTATGAGAGAATTTCCGGGCGCCTGAGTGGCTCAGTTGGTTAAGCGACTGCCTTCGGCTCAGGTCATGATCCTGGAGTCCCTGGATCGAGTCCCGCATCGGGCTCCCTGCTCTGCAGGGGGTCTGCTTCTCCCTCTGACCCTCTCCCCTCTCGTGCTCTCTGTCTCCCATTCTCTCTCTCAAATAAATAAATAAATAATCTTAAAAAAAAAAAAAAAAACTATGAGAGAATTTCCAGAATAGTTTGTAAATGCTTTAATATAAATTCCTATGGACTGATTGTCCTTTTGCACCTTTAAAGAGCTCTCCCTAGAACTACTCAGTGGTGAAAAAAACACCAAGATACTGGATAAGATAGCCACAGTATTTCTGCTTAAATTTTTTTAGATAATAAGGGAAAACTGATTTCCAGTTGCCAACAGTCACTAAGGATTCAAACAATATTATGTTTTTTTTTTTTTTTAAGATTTAATTTATTAGAGAGAGAGAGTGCATGAGCAGGGGAGGAGAGGGGGGTGGGGGGGATGGGCACAGGGACAAGGAGACTCCCCGCTGAGCATGGAGCCCCATGGGGGGCTCGATCCCAGGACCCTGAGATCATGACCTGAGCTGAAGGCAGATGCTTAACTGACTGAGCCACCCAGGCGCCCCCCCAAACAATACTACGTTTCTAAGTAGGAACTGGTAAGACCAAAACATCAAGAACAAAAGCTTTTGAACTACATGAAGTACAGTTACTACTGTCCCTTTAGTTTTTATAACAAATTAAGACTTTTCCATTTTTTCCCTGATACAGACATGTGAAATAGAGAAAGTCAAAGAAATGATCTCTGTACTTTCATAGAAATTTAGAAAGGCACTGTGGTCAGAAAGGAGACTGGCTACTGTATCCTCCTTATTTTTTAGGAGGAGAATGCCCAGCACGTAGTAGCCGGGAACACGTTCATCCATACGGTGGAATCCTTTTCTTTTGTTTTAACTGTGAAGATTGTGCTCACAACCAATGGAAAGAAAGAATCATTAAAAAAAAAAAAAAAACCCACTGCCATTTATAAATCTTTCTGTTACAAAAAGCGACTGTGTTTTATAAAGGCATATGATGCATCACCACAGGTATTTTTTGCCATTTAAAAATACCGAACAGTAGTGACAGCCCCGCGGCTAGGCTGTCAGGACTAACCTGCAATTTGGACAATTTGTGCGGGGATGACATTATGCTGTCTTATGACCCAAGAAGCAGATGCTCCTGATTAACACACAAAAATGTCTAAAACAGTTTCACAAGCACATGTGTTTGCATAGAAAAGATAGCTTTGACGATTATGCGCAAAATAGTGTCCACTGATGAAGGATGAGTGGTTTTCTTTTTAAAAAAAGAGAGTCCGTCAAATTAATTGGTAAGCTTCCATGGGCCTTCTTCTAAGTAAAGTATGGATGTGACAGAAAGTACTTGACAAATCTTGCTTTTTGTTTTTTTTATTGTTGAAAAAAGTATAATGAAGAATTTGTATGGGTTTTTTTATTATGTTATGTTAGTCACCATATAGTATATCGTTAGTTTTTGATGTAGTGTTCCATGATTCATTGTTTGTGTATAACACCCAGTGCTCCATGTTAAAAAACGGGGAGAGGGTAGCATATATCATGTATTAGCCAGTGTGTTCAGTGGGATGCTATATTCCATGGTGAAACATCATGTTATGCTAAAAATAAAATGAGGACAACAAAGACTGGGATACATCAGGGAAACACTTTTGAGGGACACTGGTGTACTGATAGGTATTGTAAATCTCAAGGAGGAAAGAAAGCATGCAGCTTGGCCCAAAATATGTTTGACCACACAAGACTTTTTCCAGAAAAAGTAAGCAACCAGCAGACACGCATTGACCAAAATGCAACCTAGTAAACAATACACGAGGTCAGTGGTTCTCAAACTTCATGGTTTCAAGTCCCCTTCGCATCCCTAAAATGTATTGAGGATCCCAAAGAGCTTTTAATTAGGCAGATGGTATTAAACAATATTTATGGTATTAGAAATTAAGACTGCAGATAATTTGAAATATATTAAAATTAATTCATTTACGATAAATATTAATATACCAATTGCATGTTACATAAAATATCTTTATGAAAAAGCAACTATATTTTCCAAAATAGTAAGAAGAGTAACAGTAGTAAGCAGAGTAACAATGATTTAAATTTTTGCAAATCTCTTTAATATCTGGCTTAACAGGGGAGCCTGGGTGGCTCAGTCGGTTAAGGGCCCAACTCCTGATTTCAGCTCAGGTCTTGATCTCAGGGTGGTGAGCTCAAGCTCCGCATTGGACTCCATGCTGGGCATGGAGCCTACTTAAAAAAATAAAATAATAAAATCTTTAAAAAATATATATCTGTCTTAACAGATAGTTCTCAAATGTGCCTCTGAATTCAATTTTCTGTGATACGTAGTCTGGTCAGCGTGTAGGCTAGACGTAGCCATGAAGGGCCAGTAGGAACGGGCACTCTGTCAAGAAAACGTCTGTTTACTCGGATTCTTCCAGGTAAGAATCTGGGAAAGGTGTTCACTTTAGACTTCTTTAGCAAATGCTTTCTTTTAATAATCCAGGTTTTAATAATCTACTAAGGATTTGTTTTAACTGAAGACAATAAACTTTTTAAGTACCCTGACCGAGATTCAGAAAGACCTGTTTCATGAAATCAGTTAATAAGGTAGGTATGTAATCATAAACCATTAACTATTTAAGAACGACTAAACAACACTGGCTATTTTGGGGTGTTAATGTACACATGCAATAATAATAGTAATAGTAATAGCTAATATTTGTGGGGGGGTTGTTTTATTTTTAAGATGGGGAGGTGCAGGGGTAGAAGGAGAGAGAAAGAATCTCAAGCAGACTCTGCACTGAGCGTGGAGCCCGACGTGGGGCTCGATCTCACAATCCTGAGATCATGACCTGAGCCAAAATCAAGTCAGACGCTTAACTGAGTGAGCCACCCAGATGCCCCGATAGCTAAAATTTCAGTGTTAAACCCTCAAATTACATTATTTCCTTTAGGCCTTACAATCACCCCAGGTGGTAGACATTTGCATCGTTCTACCTTTATTAAATGAAGAAATGGAGGTGAATAGAGCTAAATAACGTACTTAAGGGGCTAAGTGACAGATTTAGGACTCCAACTTCTGTCTGACACCAAAGATTCTCTCTTAACTCCTCGTTTCCAGTTCACGGTTTAGTAATCCAGATTCTTCTCTGGCTGTTATTCCAAAAAAATCATGAAGTATCTTCTTCCGTTTTCCGTTTCAAAGTGAGTAGCTGCTCGATTAATTAGTCTGGAGCCCACACTAATAAAGGTGCCTAATGGGAACATTCTTCTGCCTCCCAAAGCAGACTATCCACGTTATCCCATGAAAAAGAGAAGTCTCGGGGCGCCTGGGTGGCTCAGTTGGTTAAGCAACTGCCTTCGGCTCAGGTCATGATCCTGGAGTCCCGGGATCGAGTCCCGCATAGGGCTCCATGCTCGGCAGGGAGTCTGCTTCTCCCTCTGATCCTCCCCCTCTCATGCTCTCTGTCTCCCATTCTCTCTCTCAGATAAATAAATTAAAAAATCTTTAAAAAAAAAAAAAAAAGAAAAAGAGAAGTCTCACTCAAAAGCCACATAGGCTAGATGCTGTGAAGCCCAATCTTCTGATTCTTAAAAAGTCATGAGGATGGAGCACTTGTAATGATGTTCTGGAAACAAAACCCAAGGTACCCTGAGTCCGTACTCCCTCTCTCTGAAAGCACATTCATGAAACAGGGACAATTGAAATGCCTGTCATCTCTAAATGCCACAATAAGGCAAGGAGAAAGTATAGGCAGACCTCGTTTTATTGCACTGAGTTTCAGGGTGCTTATCAGATATTATATTTTTTACAAAGTGAAGGTTGTGGCAACCCTGCCCAGAGGAAGTGTATCAGCGCTGTTTGTTCAGCACAGCATTGGCTCACTTTGTGTCTCTGTGTCACATTTTGGGAATTCTCATCATATTTCGAACTTTTTCATTATTATTACATTTGTCATAGTGATCGGTGATCAGTGATTACGACTCACTGAAAGCTCAGATGATGGTTAGCATTTTTTAGCAAGACAGTATTTTTAAATTAATATATATATTGTTTTTTAGACATTACACACACTTAGTAGTCTATAGTATAGCATAAACGTGACTTTTGTTAAGGACTGGGAACCCAAGAATCCATCTGACTCATTTTATGGCGATATTTGCTTTATTGCAGTGGTCTGGAACCAAACCTGAAATGTGTGACATACGTCTGTGCTTCCTTTTCAAGTGCTTTCTTAACCCTTAGCTCCCTTGGGTCACTATACACCTGTGCCCATTATTTCCCCAACCTCAATGGCTTTCCCTCTGCTACCCCAGAATCATTTAAAACATACCGAACACCTTCCTAGATTAGTGTTAATCATTTTCCACCACCCAGCTCAAGACAGCTGTCCTCCAAGAACTACCCCTGCCCCCTTTCCTCGAATCTCCTTGGGCAGGGAACCCCACCCCTGTGGGCTTACTGGTGCACTCCCTGACGGTGGGTAATGCAGCTTCACCTGCATAAGTCTTTTCTTTTCGCAGCTATAAGTAGATGGCGAATGTTCTCAAGACCTTCTGGAGAAGCTCACAGCACCTCCCAAGGGCCAAACACAAGCATACCATGCTTGCTTGTATTTTTCTTGATTGGGTGAAGACTAAAGGACACAGGAGTATAATTTTATGTCAGTTTTATTTTTAAACATCTTTAGATTCTTCAGTCCTGAGATTAAACAAAAATTGGCAGTGGAATTCAGCCAGAAATTGTAGATATTTTTAAAGAGAATAGTGGTCTACAGTATCATCAATGGTGTTCACTGAAAACCCCATGCCAGTTTATTTGTGACATTCTCAGAGTAGACAGAATTAGGTCCATCCTAATGTGAACTGATTTGAGAAGAAAGCAGGATTTAAAAAAAAAAGGTGGATTTGGGATATACCCAGAAATCCATCGATTGTGTCTCACCCTTTCTAAATGCTCAGCCATTCTTAATGACATCCACTACCTACACTTCCATGTCCCACTCAAGTGTTCTGTATATCTGTTTTCAACATGAATACTCAAACTGGCATGGAGCTTTTTAATGGATAGGTCTGTGCACCACAGACTACAGAACACAGAAGAATCCAACTCATTCTCTTGGCACCATAATTACTCTTGGAAAAATTACGCTGCATACTTTGCATAAACGGTATGATCTAGGGGCGCCTGGGTGGCTCAGTCACTTGAGTGGCTGACTCTTAGTTTCCGCTCAGGTCATGATCTCAGGGTTGTAGGATCAACCCCGCGTTGGGCTCCATGCTCAGCACGGAGTCTGCTTGTCCCTCTTCTTCTGCTCCTGCCCCAGTTCACTCATGGGTGTGTGCTCTCTTTCTCAAATAAATAATCTTTCTCAAATAAAAAAAATAAAATCTTTTTTTAAAAAAATGGTATGATCTAATATCTGGTGATAACAACACCTGATAATCCTTCTTTATTATGTCAGACTTACAAGGGCATTTCATTCCCCAAAACCGCCCTTTCTCTCAGACCAACCAAATAGATTGGAGGCTTGTGTATTTGTAAGTGACATGGTTAGGAGCAGGGCTGTTTTGTTTTTTTACCATTCCAAACTACTGCACAGAAGAATGGAAAGCCACCACAATGGTGCATCTCTAATTACTGTCACAGACTACCTAACTTAAATACTGGGTTTCCATTTGTGAGCGCCATGACTGGATTTACAGAACCATGCAAATTTCGGCCTTCCTCTGAAACCTAACAGCCCCGATCTTAACCTTCTTTATCATTCTTGGTGGAAATTTTCAACAACCACAAAGGTGGGGAAAAGGGTGTGTTACATACTAACTTCTTAGTCATATTTCCTGATGTTGCCATTTTAGTATACTTTAAGTATTTACTTATGGCAACACTGAAGTAATTATAGTTTATGAAGCACTGTTCTCTTTCTGTCTTGCTGGACCACTCCGTGTGCTGTACCACAAAAGAAAGTTCTCTGAATCACTGCCATTATTTAGTGAAGGGCTGATGTTCTTACTTGGTGAGCACTTCTCCCAATGCTCTCGAAATCTGAAGTGAGCAATCTTAGGCTGGCAATTTTTCTTTTTAAACTGCCTTTCATATTATACACTTGGACAGCTCTAAACTAACACTTCCTTTTTTATTGCCCTCCACATTCGCATCGGTGGTATCCACACACCCCTGAGCACCTGACACCTCAGATCCCCAACCCCCCGAGTGAAGCTCAAGGAGCCACTAGCTATGAACCCCAACCAAGAAGGGGTAAGCTACAGGATCAAAAGGAAAAAATAAGTGATATACTGCTGCATGGTGAGAAAGACTCTGAGGTCCCATCCCTTTTAGGGATCCACTATGCCTGTTCCTGGTACCCCAGCATCACTGAGATGCTGAAATTGAGAACTCCAGATTCAACACTCTGCCTTCCCCCTTATTTCACAAGTGAGCTGGTTCCCAATCCTATCAATTCTACTTCCTGGTTCCACTTCTGGAACATTTCCCTTTCCACCCACCTGGCATTACTGCTCTGCTCTACCACCTCTCCTGCCCACCCACCTAGATGCTTGACGGTCCTCCTGGTCCTCCAACCAACTCTCCAGAGCGCCCCCAAACAGATCTTGTGACTGCCTTCCCCAACAGAACCGAAAACCATGGATAACTACAGCATACTCTTCAAACTATCCCTGAAGAGGAAGGGGGAATGTGAACCACACACCAGTAAATCACATTTTGTGATCCCAACCACCCTTCCCCTTTTGTTGTGAATGCGCCATTAAGAAGAGATCTGGAGAACATAGATGTGGAGACACATAAAAGGCCAAGAACCAATGTTTCATTCACAGATTTTTTTCCTCTGGGTTTTCTTGGCTCATCTATGTTTTGGGTCAGCTTTTTTTTTTTTAAACTCAATTTGACTTTTAATCATTAAGAATAATCCTAGAAGCATGTCCTGTTAGGCGCTGCCAAGTTGCATTGATATGTTTCATTACTGCTTGAAAGGCCACGTATTAAAAACACTACTAGAAGTCAAGTTAAAGAAAACGAAAACATAATGATCTGGGATATTTTTTTTTAAAAAGCAGTTACTAAAACAGAAACAAATGTTATTTTAAATCTCTGGCTCACTATAAACTGACAAGATATGAATATGAATTCTACCAAGTAACGTACAGCAACTGCTTCTCCCCCAAACCCCACGCCAACAACCCCACTTTACATTTCACTTGGATATGACATGTGGAACGTATCATCCAGCTTACAAACCACCCCTCATTCAAGGAGATTCGCTCCAGCTCATTTTTGATATCGTGACATCATTAACTTTAAAAAGCTCAGTAAATCATGATTCTTATAGCTGATGTGACAAAAAGTCACCGCAAAGTTTAAAATTTCTAAAGCAACTGAGGAACAATATCCGAAAAACTGTAAGATGATGACATCCTTGTCAAGAGAGGTGAGTCAAGTCATCAGCACACTTCTTACGATGCTTTGTAAGGAAATTCTGCCAGGCGCTTGTCTGGAGTAGAGGAAACCTTCTCTGATATGGATCAGGCCCTTGGGAAATTTAGCCTCCATCTGGGAAGACAGATGGAGGTATAGTACGAGAACAAGAGAAAAGCTTTGGAATTTTAGAGGAGGAAGCCATTTTAGGCAGGAAAGGGTTCAGGGAAGGTTCCATAGGGAAGGTGGGTGGCCTTCAGGATCAGATGGATGGGCATTCTGAACTCGTGTTTCCATTCCTAAAATGTCCCAGGACTAGCTCAAACTAATCAGGTTGTTCCTCAAGCTAGCATTTGCGGATCAACTACTGTGTGTTAAGAAATTCACAAATGTTGTGTTCAAATAAACTCAAAATGATAGCCTGGTTGTAACTGGTTTAAAAAGGACTTGGAGACTCATCAACATTCCCAAGAGTCACTAGTTCTCCTTAAATATTAGGAAGCCAAAATGATGTTTTGATCAATTTAACAATTACACAGAGAGGATGACAGTCTTAACAAGAACAACCAAGGGTCAAAATCATTATGTATTTTGAACATAAATATGGCTTAATAGAATAAGGATTTAGATCTGCCAAAAACAAATCACATGTCCTCCAATATAACTGAAATGACAAGAATGTCAATAAACATATTTATTCTGTCCTCTAAGATCAATATTATGCAATGATTTAATTTTGCACTGAATTATCAAAATATATATTTGCTTTAAAATAGTTATTAACATTTTGTTTCTCAAAATGTGATCCAAGAACCTTTTATGTTGAATGTGTCACAGGAGAGTGGCTCACGAAAAATACAACCCCTGGGCATGTCCCTGATCCATTCATCAGGCTCCTCGGGCCCAGGAATCCGAATTTTCAACAAGCTCTCTCCTTACCCCTAAGTAAGGACTGGCTGCATATATAAGTTTTCAAACCCCCTGCCCGTAGTGTCCTTCCCTATGTGTTTCCCTCTCCTTCTCTCTTCTTTGTAATGTGTCTTTGCCAATTTAAAGAATTGCCTTTCGGGCGCCTGGGTGGCTCAGTTGGTTGGGCGACTGCCTTCGGCTCAGGTCATGATCCTGGAGTCCCGGGATCGAGTCCCGCATCGGGCTCCCTCCTCGGCGGGGAGCCTGCTTCTCCCTCTGACCCTCCCCCCTCTCATGTGCCTCTCTCTCTCTCATTCTCTCTGTCTCAAATAAATAAATAAAATCTTTAAAAATAAAAATAAAAATAAATAAAGAATTGCCTTTCAACATCCTCCAAATGTTTTCTGTGTCACCCTACATTGACCAAAAGGAAGATTGCTTCTAAAACATTGAAATTAGGGGTGCCTGGGTGGCTCAGTCGTTAAGCATCTGCCTTCGGCTCAGGTCATGTTCCCAGGGTCCTGGGATCGAGTCCCGCATCGGGCTCCCTGCTCCGCAGGAAGCCTGCTTCTCCCTCTCCCACTCCCCCTGCTTGTGTTCCCTCTCTCGCTGTGTGTGTCTCTCTCTGTCAAAAAAATAAAATCTTTAAAAAAAAGAAAACACTGAAATTATACTACTGAAAAGAGGATGTCAGTAGTCCCCCCTTATTCATGGGGGATACATTCCTAGACCCCCAGTGGGTGCCTAAAACCACAGACAGTATCAAACCCTATATATACTATGTTTTTTCCCCATACATACATACCTATGATGAAGCTTATTTGTTTGTATTGAATTATAATTAATGTATAATATTACTTTTGGTCATATAAGACAGTGATGCAATATTTTTTTCTATATTAGGAAATTATCACCAGGTCTAGTTACCACCTTTTGCCAAATAAACTTATTACAATATTATTGACTATATTCCTTTTGCTGTACATTACATACCTGTGACTTATTTATAACTGAAAATCTGTATATATTAATCCCTGTCACCTGTTTCAACCATCCACCCACCTCTATTTTGATAGAAATTGTATTGAATCTGTAGATTGCTTTGGGTAAGTATAGATATTTTAGCAGTATTTTTTCTTCCAATCCATGAGTATGGAGTGTTTTTCCATTTCTTTGTGTCATCTCCACTTTCTTTCATCAGTTCCTTATAGTTTTTAGAGTACAAGTTTTGCACCTCTTTGGTTAAATTTATTCCTAGGTATTTTTTTTTAACATTTCAAAAAGTTTTTATTTAAATTCTGGTTAGTTAACATATAGTGTAATATTGGTTTCAGGAATAGAATTTAGTGATTCATTTCTTACATATAACACACAGTGCTCATCAGGTATTTTACTCTTTTTTTATGCAATTCTAAATGGGATTGTTTTCTTGATTCCTCTTTCTGATAGTTCATTATAAATATATTGAAACAAAACAGACTGCTATATATTAATTTTGAGTCCTGCAACTTTACTGAATTCATGTATTAGTTCTAACAGTTTTTTGGTAGAAGCTTTAGGGTTTTCTATGTACAGTATCATGTCGTCTGTAAACAGCAACAGTTTTATTTCTTCCTTTCCAATTTGGATGCTTTTTATTTCTTTTTCTTGCCTAATTTCTGTGACTAGGATTTCTAATACTCTGTTGAATAAAGGTGGCTAGAGCAGGCATCCTTGTCTTGTTCCTATTCTTAGAGGAAAGGCTTTCAGCTTTTCACCACTGAGTATGATGTTAGCTGTGGGTTTGTCATATATGGCCTTTATTTTGTCGAGGTATATTCCCTCTATGCCTGCTTTATTGACAGTTTTTATCATAAAAGAATGCCAAATTTTGTCAATTGCTTTTTCTACATCTATTGAGATTATGATTTTTATCCTGTGTTTTATAAACATGGTCTATCATGCTGATTGATTTGTAGGTGTTAAACCATCCTTGCATCCCTGGAATAAATCCCATTTAGTCATGGTACATGATCCTTTGTTCTTTTTCTATTTCTTTAAATGTAAAACTACATTGTTCATTTGAGATTTTTCTTGTTTCTCTAGGTAGGGCTGTATCACTATGAACTTCCTTCTTAGAACTGCTTTTACTCCATCTCAAAGATTTTGGAATGTTATGTTTCCATTTTTATTTGTCTAAAATATTTTTTGACTTCTTTGATTTCTTCATTCACCTACTGGTTATTTATTTATTTATTTATTTATTTATTTATTTTAAAGATTTTATTTATTCATTTGAGACACAGAGATACAGAGAGAGAGAGAAAGCATGAGCAGGGAGAGAGGCAGAGGGAGAGGGAGAAGCAGGCTCCTCGCTGAGCCAGGAGCCCGATGTGGGGCTCGATCCCAGGACCCTGGGATCATGACCTGAGCTGAAGGCAGACGCTGAACCATCTGAGCCACCCAGGCGCCCCCACCTACTGGTTATTTAATAGCATGTTGTTAGTCATGTGTTTTTTCCAGTTTTCTTCTTATAATTAATTTCCAGTTTCCTATATTGTAGTCAGAAATGATATTTGATGTGATTTTAATCTTCTTAAATTTTGTGGCCTAACACGTGACCTATCCCAGAGAATGTTCCATGCGCACTTGAGAAGAATCTCTATTCTGCTGTTTTTGGATGGAAAGTTCTGTAAAAATCTATTAAGTCCATCCAACTGGTATAATGTATTATTTAAGGTCAATGTTTCTTTATTTAGATTTTCTATTTGAATGATCTATGTATCGATATAAGTGGGTATTAAAGTCCCTACAATTACTGTACTGTTGTCTATTTTTCCCATTACTTCTGTTAATATTTTCTTAATATATTTAGATGCTCCTATGTTGGTGCATAAATGTCCACAAATTTTTTAATCTTCTTGTTGGACTCTGACCCCTTTATCATTATGTAATGCCCTCCTTTGTCTTTTGTTATACTCTGTTTTAAAGTCTATTTTGTCTGATAAAAGTATTGCTACCTCAGCTTTCTTTTCATTTCCTTTTGCATGGTATATTCATCCCTTCAGTTTCAGTCTGTGAGTGTCTTTAGGTTTGAAGTGAGTCTTTTATAAGCAGCATATAGAAGGGGCTTGCTTTTTAACCCATTCAGCCACATTATGTCTTTTGATTGGAGAATTTAATCCATTTATACTTTAAGTAATTACTGGTAAGTATGTACTTACTGCCATTTTGGTAACTGTTTTCTGGCTGATTTTGTCATTCTGTTCCTTTCCTCTTTTCTTTCTCTCTTCTCTTCTCCTTTGATTGTTTTCTTTAGTGTTAGGTTTAAATGCCTTTTTTTTTTTTTTTTGCTGTTGCATATTACTATACATTTTTTCTTTGTGGTTACAGTGATGTTCACATAGAACATTTTATGTAAGGAACAGTCTCTTTTACCTTAATAGTAACTTAAATGTGAACATATTGCAAAGCTTTATTTTTACCCCACCCTCCCATATTTTATATTTTTAATGACACATTTCACTATTTTATGTATCCCTTAATTATTATTGTATTTTTAATTAATTTTGCTACTTTTGTCTTTTACCCTTCATATTTGCTTTATAAGTGGTTGATCCATTACCTTTATTATTTATTTACCTTTCCCTGTAAGATTTTTACTTTAGTATGTTTTCTTACTTATTACTAATTATTAATTAGGGCCTTTTCTTTTTAACTCAGAGAAGTCCCTCTACCATTTCTTGTAAGGCTAATTCAGTAGTGATGAACTCCTTTAGTTTTCACTTATCCTGAAAACTCCTAATCTCTCCTTCAATTCTGAATGATAACCTTGCCAGATAGAGACTTCTTGGTTAGCAGTTTTTTCCTTTTAGCACCTGGAGTATGTCACACCATTCTCTTCTAGCCTGTAAAGTTTCTGCTAAAAAAATCTGCTGATAGCCTATGGGGTTTCCTTTGTATATAGCATGTTGCTTTTATTCCTGTTTTTAAGATTCTCTCTTTATTCTTAACTTTTACTATTTTAATTATAATGTGTCTTGCTGTGTTTCTCTTTGTGTTCATTTTATTTGGAACTCTCTGGGCTTCCTGGACCTAGATGTCTGTTTCCTTCCCCAGATTAGGGAAATTTTCAGCCATTATTTCTTCAATAATTTTTCTGGCCCTTTCCCTCTTTCTTCTCCCTTTGGGAGTCCTATAATGCAAATGTTATTCCACTTGATCATGTCCCAGAGGTCCCTTAAGATATCCTCATTTCTTTTCTTTTTTTTTTAATCTGTCTGAATATTTTCCATTACTTTGCCTTCCAGCTCACCAATCCATGCTTCTATTTCATCCATTCTTTTGCTGAACCCGCTAATGTATTTTTCAGTTCAGTTTCAACTTCCTCCATTTGGTACCTGCTTATGTTTTCTATCTCTCTGTTGACGTTCTTGCTGTGTTCATCCATTTTTCTTCTGAAATCAGTGAGCATCTTTATGACCATTACTTTGAACTCTTTGTCAGGCAGACTGCTTACTTCTACTTCATTAAGGTCTTTTTCTGGGGATTTGCCTTGTTCTTTGGATTGGAACATATTCCTCAGTCTCCTCATTTTGCCTATCTCTCTGTTTTTGTGTGTATTAGAAGAAATGACTACCTCCCTAGTCTTGGAGTGATCTTGTATAGTGACTGTTCCATATGGCCCCAAAGCTCAATCTCTGGCTACCAGAGCCAGGGGCTCTATGGTCATTCATGTGTGCTGCATGTGCCCACTGACTATGATAGGGCCATGGCTGCAGCATGGGGCGGGTAGGGCTTGGGCACTCGCCAGCTCAACTGTAGCCCACCCACTGCAGCATGGGGCGGGCAGGGCTTGGGGCACTCACCTGGCCCAACTGAAGTTGAGCCACTATGCAGGGAAAGTGGGGTTCAAGCAACTTGCCTGTCCAGTTTCAGTTCTGTCTCTGGGCTGGCTGGGCCAGGCTCAGAGTGGCCAACCAGACCGATTATGGCTTGGCTGCTATGAAGAGAGGGTGGGGCTCAGGGTCACCAGCCCAACTGTGGCTCACTCCATGGGGAGGGCAGAGATTGGGCACTTACCCCACTGGTTTTGGCTCAGCAGCTACACAGGTTGGGTGGGGCTCAGGGTGTGAGCCTAGGCCTGTTGCAGCTCCTGTGCTACATAGGGTAGGCAGAGCATGGGGCACTCACCCAGCTTGGTTATGCTGCCGTGTGGGCAGAGCACACCCTCCAGTTCTGGCAGGCCAGAGGAAGGGTGCCAAAAGTGGTGCTTGTTGGCTCCTTCACCAGCAAGTTAGAATGAGATTG
Organism: Mirounga leonina; assembly: GCF_011800145.1. Taxonomy (NCBI): domain Eukaryota; kingdom Metazoa; phylum Chordata; class Mammalia; order Carnivora; family Phocidae; genus Mirounga; species Mirounga leonina. The sequence continues at coordinate 18,426,086 of NW_023270709.1, forward strand.
TAAAAATGTCATCCACCAGCATTTCCATCCCCCAGATAAAGTCCCTGCAGGCTCCTGCCTCTCCAGCAGCAACTTCAACATTAGTAAGTGGGTCTCCTTCACTTCTGGTCTAGATGATTTTCAATCTATTGATTTTGTGCTGGATCTGAGGGTAAGTGGGTCTGCACATGAGACCTTACAGAACAGGATCTCCATTCCTTATAGTCTATAATTCTCCTGGGTTAATCCCCATTGATTTTCAAAACCTGAAGTTTAGGGGGCTTGTCTTTCTGGAGCCAGCCCACAAGGTCAGGATGCCTGATCCCCTCAGTCCCCAAGGGAGTGTTCGCGATTTTGGGGTCCTTCTAGCTTGTACGTGATGTGGTCTCTCTCTCAAAATATCTTACTGTACTGTACCCACCCTTCTTCTTGGGATGATTCGAGATGATAAAAGGATGTGTGATGAGATGAAGTAAGGTGAATGGGGTAGGCACTGTGACGTAGCATTAGGCTAATGTTGACCTTCCAGGGATATGCCAGAAGGAGGATCATCTGCTTCTGGACCACAGTTGACCACAAGTAACTGAAACCGTGGAAAGCGGAACCACGGATGGCGGGGTGGTGCAAGGGGGGAGGAGAGACTACTATATTTCAAACAATTCTTACAATTCCTCTTTTTTTATGTATCTAGCTTGAGTCAGCAAAATGCGGTCCTGGCAAATGCATTGGGTTCTGCAATAGGCAGAAAAATGCCCCCCTCCCAAAATGTCCACATCCTGACGCCCATAACCTGTGAATGTCACCTTGCATTGAAAAAAGGAATTCCACAGATGTGACGCCGTTCAGAACCCTGGGGTGAACATCCCGGATTACACAGGTGGGCCTAGTGTAATTGCAAGGGTCCTCAGGAGCGGAAGAGGGAGGCAGAAGAATAGAGTGAAGGGATAGGTGACTACAGGGAGATGCTGTGTTACCAGCTTTGAAGGTAGAGAAAAAGGCCACAAGCCAAGGAATACAAGTGGCCTCTAGGAACCAGAAAAGGCTACGATATGGATTCCCTCCACAAGGATCACAGCCCTGCAGATGCTTTGATGTTAGCCTGGTGAGAACCTGTGTTGGATTTCTGACCTACAAAACCATAAGACAATAAATCTGTGTTGTCTTCAGCTACCAAGTTTATGCTAGTTTGTTGCAGTAGCAATAAAAAAACGAATACAGGTTCTTTGAAGGAAAAAACGATAAACACACAGGTTACCTCTAACAGAAACGCCATGGCCCAGGGGCCCACACACTTTTCAGTTTTCCCAAGCACATAAAAGACAGAATCCCACATGTTCCCTTGGGTACAACTGAGCTATGGCCCCAAAAGTTTCAAACAACACTGCCACTTTCTCTACCCACTTCTCCCCTTATCCGGCTCACACCTGCAGCTTATCTTCTCACCATCCACCATGACAGGCTGGTGGATCACCTTGAAAAAGTACAAAGAGGAGAGGGTCGAAGCCAGGGTTTCTCAGTTCCAGCACTATTGACATTTGGGGCTACATCATTCTTTTGTTGTGGGGACTGTTCTGTGCACAGTGGGATACTTAGTGGTATCTCTGATCTCTACCCACTAGAGGCCAGTAGACCTACCCCCCTCTCCACCACTTATAACAACCAAAAATGGCTGCAGGCATTGCCCAATGTCCTCTGAGCAGGAAGAAGTGGCCCCCAGCTGGGATCCCCCAGTCTCAGGCCCATTTACCTAGCGCTCCGTTGCTCTCTCCTTCCGTCCCCCCTGACGGAGGGAGAAGCCTCCAGCATGTGTGTATATATACACTCTTACGTTGCAGCTGGTCTCATTTAAACTAGTTTCCCACGAATTCAGTCTGTTTGGCAGTTCAAATCAGCTCTAAGTCAGAACTCAACCACAGGCTTTTTTAATGGCCCCACTATACATATTCCCAGCCACAGGCAACGGAAACATGACTGTTCCACAATGACCCACAACCCAAACCTGCCAATGAGCTCACAATCCATTCTGCCACTAGAAAGGCTAACTAGGCCAAAGCTCGCTATTTGACTGTTCCTTTCTAAAGCCTTCTGCAACTTTATTACCTAAACATCATTAATAAAAGTCCTTTCCATCAGAAGGTTTAACACAGCATAAATCAAATAGGAGATGACTGAAAGCCTGACCGATGACAGAACAGATGTTCTGGAATCGGATCTTGGGAAATAGCCACTGTCTGGGAATAAGAAGCCAGTCTACTAGAGACACAGATAATGTCCTTGGCAAGTTCTAAGAAAAGGACTTAAACAAAGATGTTAAAAGATCCTGTTTTACGTAATTCTTAATTCTGCTCAGACTTGCCATTTCAATTTCAAAATAACAAAACAGTAAATGGGAAACACAAGTCCTGTTCTTCCTGGAATCTGAAACAAGACTACAGTTTCCAAGATGGCATGTGAAATTCACAGGATCTCCATTAGTCTAACTGAAAGCCAGAGCCTTCTGGAGGGAAGTGGCTCTCCAGAATGTTCTTTCAGGCATGTTAGCAGACACATCCCTGGTACCTACAAGTAACCAATGGCTTTTTAACCGATCAGTTAACTACAGTCTCTGTAGATTAATCCTCCATCCACGACTGCCGTATCAATCCTAAGACTTTAGAATTTCACGTTTTTTTCTCAGAGGCCTTTCTCCAAGTGCACAATCTTCTTAGAAAGCCTGCAAATAAGATCATGTGACTCTGAAGATCTAAGAGTCAAGGTCCTACACCAAACCCCATACTCATTATGGATTCTACACTCAACTTTCTTTCTACTGATACTGGCCGTAGGGTGCTCAACCCTGGTAGCCACAGATACCTTTCTCAGCTCATTTCAAACATGTGAAATTCAAGCATTCGTGACAAGCAGTACATATGAGGAGGGAGGGGACAGGGAAAGAATTTTCAGGGGGAAGTGGAGATGAATATTGTATGCTATTTAAAACTGGGGTGTAGCATACTGCCGGGGATGAAGATGATGCAGCAGGGGAACAGGGAAAAAGACCTGGGACATCATTAGCCATTGTCTCTAATATGCAAAAATCACAAATTCCAAAGTGCGGCATTATGAATGGGAACATCAAGACAGGTAACAACAGGGTAACAACCCAGAGCCTCTGTCTCCAAGCCAGCTACGCTCATCGGGCCAGGAATGACTCCACCACAGTAGTAATAAAGTAGCAAGTGTGGGTGAGTTTGCAATCTGCTGAAAACATATACAAAGCTAAGGTTCTGAAAAGATTATTTACTAACTCACACTCCCGGCGCTTTTATATGGCTAGTTGAGAAGAGCAGGGGAATGCTCTTAAGTGGATTGAGCTACAGGTTTTAAGTCCCTGCCAGCTTTAATATCCCACAACTATAAATTTTTACTTTGAAAGTTACTCAGGTATATGACACACTTCTATAAAAATAATGTATAAAGTAGCTCCTTATTTCCAAACCCACAATTACCAGCATATGAAACCAACTCTTGTTGATCTTAGCACTGGTTTTATATATCCTTTTAGCTGTTAGGGAAATTGAAACATCTTATTTCTTCATTCAACAGTTGCTGAGTGCCTACTTTGTGCTAGACTCCAAGAATACATAGGAATAAAATATGGTCCCTGCACTGTCCATCTAGTGGTGGGATAATAGACAACGGGAAAGAGGGAGCCAAAGCTATAAAAGAGGAAAGCAATACAAGTGGAAGAATGGATATTTTTTTTCTAAGAAAAGAATATCAATTTGGGTTTCTTACCCTGATTTCCAACTCACAAATTGTATTTTCTACTGTCGATTGCTCATGGTGACAAAAGAATTTCAGTACGATTCTTTTGGGTTGGAAACATCTCCCTAACAAATTTAGCTATGCCGTTGGCCTCTGTTCTGGAACCTTCAGCTGACAAAGAGAAGTTTTACACCAGCCTCAATGCTTCCATCACAGTATCTGGACTAGTATGTCCATTTGATCCTGTATTCAAGCACTGTTGACGATTATTTTGTAACATTTCAGATCTGAGTGTTTGTCTCATTTTGCTGTTTTATTTTATTTTCACTTACCAAGCTAGCGGTTTTTTTTTTTTTAAAAATCGATGACTAATGTCTGAGTGGCTGCAGTGAGCAAAGCGCCACGGGAAATGTAAAAAGGAACCAGAGTTTGTCCTTGTCCTTAAAGAAGCTTTCCACCCTGAGTCCGGGAGGCAGATATGTAAACAAACCATGAGGTGTGAATCAAGAGGTATGTGGTGAGTGCTGGGAAGGGACAGCAGTGAACTTTGCAGGCGGAGGGCTCCAATCTGCAATACAGGTATTCATTAAGGGGGGCGGGGGGGTGGCGGGGGGGGGGTCTTTTATTTTTAAATCTTCTTTATATACTAGGATTTTTCTTCAAATCTTGTTTATGGGGGGGGTCTTCAATTTTTAAATTCTCTATATACTAGGATTTTTCTTCAAATCTTGTTTA
>NW_023270709.1:18430556-18469994 GCF_011800145.1 Mirounga leonina
TTTTTAAATTCTCTATATACTAGGATTTTTCTTCAAATCTTGTTTATTTTACCCATTTTACTTGTATCCTGCTTCACTCCCACCGATGAAGTTTGTCCTGTTTACACTGTAGGTTGTTGAGGGTTACAATTCAGTGAAATTCAACACGAACATTTGTCCTTTGAAGCCAGCTAAAATGTTCACCTACGTTTGTTTCTCACTGGATGACTAACTGTGACGGTGAGCAAAAGACAACTGAGGAAACTCAGATATCATTGTTCATTTTCTAGTACTGCTCTTAACTCATTCTGTTTTCGTCCATCATCACCTGTTTTCTGTATTTACTGTTCCCTTTAAAATGTCTGTGAGATTTTGGGGTGCCTGGGTGGCTCAGTTGGTTAAGCGACTGCCTTCGGCTCAGGTCATGATCCTGGAGTCCCGGGATCGAGTCCCACGTCGGGCTCCCTGCTCAGCGAGGAGCCTGCTTCTCCCTCTGACCCTCCCCCCTCTCATGCTCTCTATCTCATTCTCTCTCTCAAATAAATAAATGAAATCTTAAAAAATAAATAAATAAAATAAAATGTCTGTGAGATTTTAAGAAATTAAATGGTTGTCGGGGCGCCTGGCCGGCTCTAGTTGGAAGAGCATGCGCCTCTTGATCTCAGGGTTGTGAGTTCAAGCCCCTAGTTGGGTTTAGAGATTACTTCAATAAATAAAACTCAAAATAAAATGAAATGGTTGTCTGAAAGTGTTTGATGCATGACGAGATTTTTTTTTCTTGCAACTTTTACCCATCCATGGCTGTTTGCCTAAACGGACCTGCTGCTTGAGCCAAAATGTTGTTTGCTTGTTCGTTTTTCCAAATTCTGGCAATAACATTTGATGTATCTTTCACTTACCATACTTCTTTGTAATCTGGCTTCTTGGGTCTCTTGTTTAATTCCTTTTGATTTTGAGAAAATGTACATGTTTGTATCACAGAAGTCTTAAACTACCGGATATCCTTGGGTTATTTAGGAAAATCTTATTTTCAGATTCTTATTCACAATGCCCTTTTCTATTCTCTATTAGTTATTATCATCTCCATTCTGTCTTATATTAGAAGGCAGCTTTTAAGCCAAAATGTTACTTTCTCATCTACAGATGGTTTGATATGCTTTGCTGCAAAGAGAACCTGGCTGTCTTTTGGCTGGTACTCTTTTCCAGCTAAAAATGGGAAACTGAAGACAGAAAGCCACAGAGGAACACAGGGTAGGGAATTTAGATAGACTTTTACAGAATACTTGCATTATTTATTTTTTTCTTAAGAGATCTGAATATTCAGCATACTAGTCATTTTCTGGTTTGAATATAAGTAGACACCACTATTTTGATTTCACAAGAAAAAAAAGCTGTGGGATTTAATCCACCAGACGGAAGGGAGAGGAGAAGAAAAGGAAAAGATGAAAAGTAGGGAGGGAGGGAGGATAAGACAGTAGAGTACAGTTTTTACGTGGGAGGTTAAGTTCAAAAGCTAAGCAAAAGTCACATATAATCCAAATTAACTTTGAAAATCCCTTAACTTTCCTGTAAGACACTGCAAACATGATTTTGTGCATACAACTCTTTACGGTAACTTTCACGTATACTGGCGTCCAGGAGCTACTGAGTTAGATGAGGAAGAACTCGCCGGAGATCCACACATCATTGTCTCTTAAAATAAGTATTCTGTTTCTGCAATTAAATGCAGGGACTAGATGAAGAATGCTAAACCGTTAGTGCCTTCCAGCAGATTTTGCTCTGTTCTGTTGTACTATTAAGCTTCTTTAACCTTAATGCATATTAATACGTTTATTATTGTTGTAGTTAAAGGAACTGTGGCTTTATATCTCAGGTTCTTAATGTAGCGGTATTAAGAGTAAAACAATTTCTTTAAAGAATTCGTAATCTGGTTGCTATGTAATAAAAAAATTAAAAATAATACACATAATAAAAGTCTGACAAAATATGCAGGATTTAAGTAAGTATGGGAGGACACCACCCCGCCTCCTTGCTCTGTACCCCAGCTTTTCTGGGGACAGTAGCCCAAGAAATGGTCTCTTTGGAGGGTCATGGTGCAAAGCAGAGCTGCAGGTAGCCTTGGGTCAATGTGTTGACCTTAATATCTATTGCTTTCAAGAGCCCCAGAAAGGCCCGTTAGCCCCCAAACATCCCCCTCTACCCCATTCCCTTTCTTCTCACTTCCTAACCCAGTGTGCTGAGCTCCCGGAGAAATTCTCAACCACTGTACTTTTCCAAAACACACATTCCTCTGGGAGAGCTAACAAGGTATGATACGAACAGCAAAATGTGTCGTACATTCACCAGATCCTCCAAGGAAGAACGGCCCACCGCAGCTCCCACACAAGGGTGAGGGCATGTCACCCAAGGCAGGGAGTGAAGGACGACAGGGTCCCAGAAGGTATGGGAAACCTTATGCTCCAGCAGCTTAAAACTTAAAGTGAACCAAATAACACTGATGAGTGGTCATTCACTATTCTCCGGAAAGAAGCCTGGGGGCCCTCTAATTCCTAAACAGCCAGAAAGACGTCCAAACATTACCATGAATGTGGGACGGGGAACGTGTGAAAGAACTCTTTTTTTTTCTTCTTTATGAATGAACAGGCATGTATCTTATTTGAGAAAACACGTCATTAATTATTTCTTTTCGAACGCTCTGAATTATTCCATCAATGAGACGCTAGCTTCTAGAGATTCAGCGATGTCATCAAAAATTGAGAAATTCAATCAGCAGTCAAGCTAAAAGATAGCAAATCTGGCATGGGAAAGGACTGGGTGGGGACGAGATGCAGAATTTAGAGGATATCTAAGACATTCCCCACATGACAGTGATGACTGCTCTCCTTCGTCCCCCACCAGATAGGGCTCCAGGGTGACACCTGGGTCCTCTTTGGGATACCCCGTCCCCGCTGCAAGTCCCTACCTCCGTGCACCTCGACTGGACGTTTTGGAAGGAAAAGCACCGCCGAGGACAAGAGAACAAGAACTCGGGTCGACAACAACGTGCCGAGGTAAGCCACACGGTCCTGCTTCTGGAGTCTCCACTGCAACTTTTATCCTCAGAAACCAGGGCCAGGGTGTCGCCACGGGGGACACACTCGATGAGACAGCCTGCCCCTCCAACACCATCACACTCAGGAGTATTGAGAGGAAAGGGAAAAAAGTGGTAACACACGTAACATCCACATTAGGGAATACCAAGTAAGAGCCAATTAGGACGACCACTTGGCACCGCGGGCTCATGCATATGAAACAGGACACACGGCATCAATGAGCAGGAAGGCACGGGGTTTGTGGGAACGCTCTAACTGCAGTGCATTAAAGGCTGTGCACCTCTGTCTTTCTAACTCCCATTAGCTCACCCTTGTCTGGATGAAAAGAGCTCAGTGAATCAATTGCTTCTGTTGAACTGTTTATATATTTTCCAAGTCCTGATTAGGCCATTAGTCACCGAGCATATTGCACAGTAAACGAGAGTACCTGCAATTACGCAACTTCCCAAGAACATGCAGAGAGCATTTACAGGGAGACCACGGTGCCAGCAAAATGTGAAAGGGAGATTATTCGTCAGCAGTTTTAAGAACCATGCACTTAAATGCCAAATGAAATATATGCATGGCAGATAGCAGAAGCTGAGGGGTGGAGGGGCGGCGGCGGGGGGGAGAGGAAGAACACTGAAAGCACCAACATTTACTCTTCTGAACATAGTAGAGCCTTGAAAATGAAAGCCACCCTGTATAACAAACAGCTCCCCATAAAACAGGCTTCAATGTCTTCTCTCCTCTCTGACGGTAATGTTGGGAAGAGCCTTGATAAAACATAAGCACCACAGGTAAAGAACACAGACTCTTGACTCCTTCTCGGTCCACAGTTCATTCTCCTTCAGAGCCCCCACCACCACCTGTCAGCATCCATATCCGGCCGCAGTGAGCATAGGGTCCAAACGTGAAGACTCTCCCTTCTCTACTGGGCTCTCTGCTCTCATCTATCACATGCACGCTGGATCAGCAAACATTATGTAATCCTCTATTTGAGGATTTCCCATTCAAAATCATAAAGAACATTTCTAGAAGAAAAAGAAGGGAAGATGTGAGCGTGACATTTCATGTCTTTTACCAGGACGCTGAACCCCTTGCCCACACACACTGCCTGGGAGAAACCAGTGACAGACATGAGGGAAGTTTTTGTTTTGTTTTGTTTTGTTTTTTCAGGAAAATTTGCAAGGGGTCAGCTCCTCGAAACCTCCCGGCAGAGAAATGGGAAATCACGGATCATGAGAAATGGGTCAGAGCCTCTCCATTTACTGTACAGTAGTAACATAAGCAACTGACCTTCCGAAGAGTGTTTTATGGTATTTTTCATGGCAAGGCTGTCACTCTTGGGTCCGCTAACCCTCACTTTGCTACTTCTATTCATACGCTTTATATGTATTTATTTGTTGAGTTATATATTTTAGCTGAACTTGGAATGACAGTTATTTTTAAGAGGCTGCCAACATGGGTCCGGAGGAACCTCAGAAACCTGGCTCACAGTGGCTCTGGCATAAGGAACCTCGACAGCCAAAACCAACCAGAAAGCTGATGAGATCCAGGTTTCCAAAACACTAGCGGAAAGGCATCCTTCTCTCTGCTTTCTTCCATAAAGCTTTTGCAAAAAAAAAAAAAAAGTTATTTACCAAAGAGGACTCCTTGTGTCACGCAACCAACCACTTCCTTGAGTGTTCAGAGTGTAAATCTAGAGGTCCGTGTGTCGGGGTCTAGATGCAAGCAGGGTGCAGCTTTCTTCAGCTGGGTCTGCGACAAGGTGTGAGACAGGTGTGGTACCCCGGGGGGCCAGCACCCCCGATGCATCCAACACGGCTGCCTTCTGAATTCGCGGCCCTGAGTTTCTCCACTGACAGCCTTCCAAAACTAATTGAGGCTGTTAGGATAAAGAGGGCAGTTTCTCAGCTTTGATACCTTTAGGGTTATTTCAACTTTCCACCTCTGTTAAGTCCTGCAGGAAATTCTGACAGAAAGCCCTCCCTTACCATTCAAAAGGCCAAGGTGTTCCGAAAAACACTTTCCCACTCCCCATCAGAGAGTGGGAAGCCCTGCGTCCTTGTCTTCCGAATTTCGGAGATGACAGTCAAAGGTCTGGGGACGACTTGACCATGCTTATGACAGGCAGACTCCTGGGTTGAGGCTTGGGACAAACAAACCTTTCACATGAGTCCTTCAAAACAGACAGTGCTCTGTTTGAATTTGTGAACCCCATTCTAGTACAAACATGCTTGGCATCTAGTGCCAGACTTTCCTTCCTGGCAAACAGCTCAGCTGCCACCATGGATATTACACTTTAGGTCCCTGCAGTCTTCTCTCTTCCCTTGCGCCTCGTCCCCTTTCCCCTGAGCTAGTCTCTGTGCCCAGGATGCAGGGGTAGAGGCTATGGATCTGGATGCCAGTGAGCTGTGAGAGCCTCTGGCTGGGGCTCGATCATGCCACACTCCTCTCAGCCCCTCCTTGGTCTGGCATGATGACAGATGGCCACTGTGTCCATCGTTTGTCTGTTACTCCGACGCAGACCACGGGGCCAACATCAACGCAGACCAGCCCATGACTGATCACATGAAGACACAGGGGCATGCAGAGATCCCCCTCAACTCAAGGGACCTTTCTCACTCCTGTCCCCAATGTCTTCGAAGGAGAGATGGTAGAGAGAATAACCTTTCTCAGCTCTCCTGTCTTTGCCTTTGGAAAGATCTTAGACTTATCTGACTGCGGACAAGCAGCAGCCCTGGGAAATGATCAAACCCATACTGCCTCTCCCATTTGAAAGTGTTCTTTCATAGAGGCCCAATTCCTTATTGGGTTGCTTCCTGCTGACTAAGGACGATTTTTTTCCCCTAGGGATTGACTGAAATGTAAGAGTTGGAAATGGTCTTAAAGATCACTTGATTTGGGCGCCTGGGTGGCTCAGTTGGTTAAGTGACTGCCTTCGGCTCAGGTCACGATCCTGGAGTCCCGGGATCGAGTGAGTCCCGCATCGGGCTCCCTGCTCGGCGGGGAGTCTGCTTCTCCCTCTGACCCTCCCCTCTCTCATGTGCTCTCTCTCTCTCTCATTCTCTCTGTCTCAAATAAATAAATAATATTAAAAAAAAAAAAAGATCACTTGATTTAATGGTCCCACAAACTGAAAATGCCTACTAGCTACTGTAACACAAAGTTTCCTGGGCCTCAACCTCCCTCCCCACCCCAAGCTCTCGGCCAACTCGGCAGAGGCCTGGTGGGGGACCCACAGCTGCTCGAAGGGGTTCTGAAGCCACATCTGAAAACCACTGATATAATCCAACTTCCTCGTTCTTCCTAAGGCCCAGAGAATTTAGGTTACTTGCCGAAGGCCACACAATCGTTAATGACGAGCCTGACTTCTGCATAGTTTCTGGTACCGCCTGACCACTGACATTCTTTACCTGCATTTAGTATTTAGTAAAACTTCAGTCATTTAGTCTCTGCTAATAAAGATGATGTTTTCTTACGGCTATCCGATTCAATTTCTTGGAATTTATTGCATAGCCTATAAATTTTGGGTCTTACATGCAAGTGTCACCTTTCCTAAATCAGGAGTGTTTTCTAAAAAAAAAAGTATAGATTCTTCATTAATTCACTTTCATATTCTAGAGGTGACAAAGGCCTCACGGAAAACAAATGAGAAGCACACTGAATGAAATTTTCTGTAGGGGGGCGCCTGGGTGGCTCAGTGGGTTAAGCATCTGCCTTAGCCTCAGGTCACGATCCCGGGGTCGTGGGATCGAGCCCCACATCGGGCTCCCAGCTCGGCGGGGAGCCTGCTTCTCCCTCTCCTACTCCCCCTGCTTGTGTTTCTGCTCTCGCTGTGTCTCTCTCTGTCAAATAAATAAAATCTTAAAATAAAATAAAATAAAAATAAATAAAATCTTAAACAAACAAACAAACAAACAAACAAAAAAAACCCTGCATTTTGCTAAGCTATTGTACCACGAAGGCTTCTGCCAAAAGACAGTGGCCTTTCCACCCCACCAACCCCCAGCCCTGTTATTCAGAATTAGTGGGTACGGAGCCCTGGGTTTCCCCTTTTCTTGTGAGGAACAACTGAGTGGGTAACCAGGGAGGGCACCAAAGGTAGTTCCCCCACCCACAGATCCTTTTGAAAGAAATGCACAATATTGTTGCTGCACCCACACCGCACAAAAAAACCCCACCACTTTTAAAGTCAACTTCTTATATAAAATCCAGCAGTACTCCCTGTGAGACATTGAAGAAGAAAATACTTTTTGTTCATTGTAAGGTGGATCAAGGGGTTCTATTTAGTTAAAGCAGAGTCTAATTTATAGGGCTAACATAAAATGTTTACAGGTGATAAAAGAAACAAAACGTTAGAATTTACATCAAAATAAATCAGAAGACAGAGGGACCCGTCATTGTTCAACCTTTAAACTGTTAAAAGCAGAAGCATTCTCTAAGTGTCTTTAAGCCCTTAAACAGAGAAATAACAAGGTAAAGATTATCTTCTTTTTCAATAAATTCTTCAAGAGCAGAAAGCATTGACTTTAGCTCTACCTATTTGTTTTCTCTGTTCTACATACGAACCTTTTTTTTTAAAGATTTTATTTATTTATTAGTCAGAGAGAGAGAGAGAGGGAGAGCACAAGCAGGCGGAGCAGCAGAGGGAGGGGGAGAAGCAGACTCCCCGCTGAGCAGGGAGCCCGATGCGGGGCTCGATCCCAGGACCCTTGAGATCATGACCTGACCTGAAGGCGGACGCTTAACCGACTGAGCCACCCAGGTGCCCCTATAATTCCCCTTCTTATGTAGATGTTTTTTAATTTAGAAAGTTTCCTAGAAAACATGGTTTTATTTATTTATTTTTAAAAAGATTTTATTTATTTATTTGTCAGACAGAGACACAGCAAGAGAGGGAACACAAGCAGGAGGAGTGGGAGATGGAGAAGCAGACTCCCCGCTGAGCAGGGAGCCCGATGCGGGACTCGATCCCAGGACCCCGGGACCATGACCTGAGCCGAAGGCAGAAGCTTAACCGACGGAGCCACCCAGGCATCCCCTCTACATATGAACTCTTAAAAATGAATGCTTCCCGGAACAGATAACATTCATAAGTAATGGATTATTAATATAATTTTATATAAATTTTAAATATTTCTGACAATTAAAAGAATATAATAATACAGAATTTCCTTCATTGAAATTTTTTTATCTTTGAAGAATCTTCCGTGCTCGCTTCGGCAGCACATATACTAAAATTGAAGAACCTTCCATACGTGCCTGCAAATCCCCAAAATTGCAAATTAAAAAAAAAAATACTCAAAATACGTTGACTTTTAGCTTTTTGACACTATGGTCTTGCAGGGCATATGATGGCACAGGCAGTAACATTTCCAGTAATAATTTGTTACCCAGAGTATATATAATCATCCCAAAATATACAACACAGAGTCTACAATTTAAAAACCACCATCATGGGGCACCTGGGTGGCTCAGTTGGTTAAGCGACTGCCTTCGGCTCAGGTCATGATCCTGGAGTCCCTGGATCGAGTCCCGCATCGGGCTCCCTGCTCGGCGGGGGGTCTGCTTCTCCCTCTGACCCTTCCCCTCTCATGCTCTCTGTCTCCCATTCTCTCTCTCAGATAAATAAATAAAATCTTTAAAAAATAAAAAAATAAAAAAAATAAAAACCACCATCAGGGCACCTGGGTGGCTCAGCTGATTACGAGTCCGACTCTTGGTCTCAGCTCAGGTCTTGATCTCAGGGTCGTTGAGTTCAAGCCCTGCGTTGGGCTCCACGCTGGGCATGGAGCCTACTTAGAAAAAAATTAAATAAATTAAAAAAAAAATAAAAACCATATCAGACTCTGAAATATATGATGTATCTTTGTGAACTTCCAACCTTACATTTTTCTGAAGTAGTATGTCTAGGGGCATAAAAAACAGAGGCCATTCGTATCTGGTCACACACCATGTTAGTGAATTATCTTGACAGTTCTTGCCCTGATTAAGACCATTAAGAAAGGCATCCATCCAATATTCCAACAGACAGCCAAAGTTTCTGGTTGTATAATTATTCACCTCATAGGGGTCCACCTCAAAGGCATGGGACACACAGGTTTAGGAACATGATGCAGAAAAGAAATGTTTGTGTAAAACGGATTAGTTGGGACAAGTGGACTTCTCTGAAATTAAGATCCTTGGCCACTAGAACCACTCAATTTTACACTCTAGGCTAGAAACAGAAAAGATTAAATAATACTCACACGCGGAGCCAATTTTTCCATCAATTAACAAGCAGGAGACCCCACAAGCATTTTAAGGCAAGATTTTTTTTTAAGTCCTACAAATATAAGTACAGTCTCTCCAGGGGTTTTGTTTTGTTTTGTTTTGTTTAAAACATTATTTAAAGACGTAAATGAAGTCAACCAAATAAACAACAGATATTTACTGAGAACCTTCTATATGGCTAAGATTAGGTTTCTAAGTCCCAAGTACTTTCAGGATATTTACAAAATTATTTAACTTTATAAAGTATTTCAATAAATAATGCAGTCTTCCAAAATGTGCACGGGGCTGTAATTCCATCTAGTTTCTACGATGACACTATAAACCTTGGATGGAATTACAATCTTAATGGGAATGCTCAGGGAGTCCATGATGAACTCAGTTTCTAAAATAATAACCACAAGCCAATGGCATATAATTACAACCAGGAAGCCAAGCTGTCTGCTGGCTCGTATAGAAAAACATTCAGTTGAAAGTACCACTCACCTCACTATGGCAAAATCTATGTATTATATCTGAAAAACTTCTTCCTCTCCAGAATGTAAACCTTCTAAACTTTTGGGATGAGAAAATTTCCACTAGGGTCTCCCTGACACATGTGTTCTAGATCAGCGATGACAAGACCTTCTAGATACTATCAGTAAAATCTAAGAATCTCCTAATATCACCTTCAAACACCTAAAAGGTAAACTCCAAAAAGTTCAATATATTAAGAAACAGAGGGGGAAAGAAAGCATGCTCAAGAGCCTTAGGAAATGACTGGCATTTCTTCTAATTCTCTGGGACTAGCCTGACATTTATTAACATAAACAAAGCAAAACGCCCTGTGTCTGTAAGAGGGGGAATAAATAAAGATTTATCTAGAGAGATTAAACTCTAGGCTGTAGAAAAATGAACTTAGAAACAGACCCAGAATCTCCCTGGGAAAACAAAAGACAATGACACTATGAATCAGCATTTTTCCTCAAGCAGCCTAGAATAGAAGAAGAAACACACACACACACACACACACACAGGATAACAAACACCATGAGGAATGAAGACAAAGATGCATACAAATTTAAAGGAGATATTTGTATTTAGGACACACATGATTTCCTTGATATGTTCATGTCTTTGCCATATGTAACTTTGTTACTCGTAAAGTCACCAAAACTGTCAATCCGTATTCCCACAGCAACCAGAAGACCCCCCCAAAAATTAACATAATTTTTCATAAGTTGTAACATGTTTTTCTGTGCCAGAAATCCTCATCAAACAACATATAAGGCATGAAGAAACTGTACTTTCATATGCAGCCCCTTCCAACACCATCATCCTTCTTTTTTTTTTTTTAAAGATTTTATTTATTTATTTGAGAGAGAGAGAATGAGAGACAGAGAGCATGAGAGGGAGGAGAGTCAGAGGGAGAAGCAGACTCCCCGCTGAGTGGGGAGCCCGATGTGGGACTCGATCCTGGGACTCCAGGATCATGACCTGAGCCGAAGGCAGTCACTTAACCAACTGAGCCACCCAGGCGCCCCACCATCATCCTTCTATCAGCAACGGTATGTGACAGTCCCTTGAAAAGCCAGTTCACGGAGGGACGTCTTGTGGATTACATGTCACTGGGTTCCTGTATCACTGACTTGAGAACTTTCTAATAACATGAGCTCTTAAATTCATTTTCATGCTCTGGGGATTTATGTATACTGTATCATAGTGGTTACCTAAAGTAAGAAGTATTAAGACAGGAGGCAAAAAAAAATTAAAAACTAAAGTGATGAATTTCCATGACAATGAGACATATCCTTTAGTGGCTTTACTTAAAAAGCCTTCTTATTAAAAAGGGATGGGGGGCTAACACAATGTCTGTCTCTTGGGAGTCCATCCCTCACTCTAACTGGAGAAATACACGCTTGGTGCCAAGTCAATAAAGAATTCTTGAAACAGCTCGGAAGTCACAGACAGAATAAGTGGAGACAAGGGTCTAAGCTCAGCTCCAGAGCCAAGTTGGTACACGAATACCAAGCCAACAGCTCAAGGCTTCCCTTATCAATGACAGGCAAAACCCCTGACTTTGGCCTCCTCCATAGAACACCAACTAAAGGGGCACCTGGGTGGCTCGATCAGTTAAGTGTCTGCCTTCGGCTCAGGTCATGATCCTAGGGTTCTGGGATCGAGTCCTGCATCGGGCTCCCTGCTCAGTGGGGAGCCTGCTTCTCCCTCCGCCCCTCCCCTGCTTGTGTGCTCGCTCGCTCTCTCTGTCTCTCAAAAATAAATAAAATCTTTTTTATTTTATTTTTAGATTTTATTCATTTATTTGAACGAGAGAGAGCATGAGCAAGAGAGCAGCAGAGGGAGAGGGAGAAACAGACTCCCTGCTGAGTGAGGAGCCTGATGCGGGGCTCGATCCCAGGACCCCGAGATCATGACCCGAGCCGAAGGCAGCCGCCTAACCAACTGAGCCACCCAGGCACCCAAAAATAAATAGAATCTTTAAAAAAAAAAAAAAAAAAAAGAACACCAACTAAATTCAGAACTAGCGAAGTCCTGCTTAACACCGAAGGCTGAATAATTTTTCATAAGTTGTAACATCCTCTTGGCTGGAATCTGGCCAGCCAGACTTAACATAACACGGCAACCCAAAAATATAAGGGTAATGGGGAAAAGAGAATTCCTTATATGTCTGCTTCCCACAAAATATTCCTGGTGACATGCAACCTGCTTCCCTCCTGCCCAGTGACAAACAGGGCTACCTAAAAAGTAATGCCCTTCCAAAACTACCAATAAAACTACTTCATAAAATTTAATTTAGTATCTTGAGATTCCCACTAATGATACCCCCGACAACCACCAGAAGCTGGTTAGACAGCTTTGGAAGCATGGGAATAGATGTGCTTAGTGATGTGTGTGTGTGTGTGTGTTGAAACAGACTACCTTCCCTATATGCAGAGGGGATTTCCTGCCTGGCATATTTCAGAGCACATGGAGACAATACTTATTCTTTAGGACAGAGCTTCTGAGTCAGGCAGTGCTATGGGATTGAAACGCATGAGGTCTGCTGAAGTCACAGGAAAGCAAGTTTAAGGCCTGGGGCTGTTCTATTCCAGATGGAAAAGAATGGAAAAGGAGATGAACTTTGTTAGCAATTACAAAGTTTTTTCAAACAAATTCCTCATCTGTTTCCTCACTTGGAGTTTTTACCCACTACAGGAGAGCGAGATAAAACAAACAAAAAGGGTACTATTCCGGATTCCTAAGGGAACATGGAAGAACCCAGCTGTTTTCTTTAAAAGCATTATCTGCGCAAAAAAATAGATAAATAAATTAATTAATTAAATAAAAGCATTATTTGTGCTCCGACTGCATACCTCTAGGAGAAAGAGGATGATCCTGATAAGCTTGACCCTCTACTCTATCAGCAACTTGACTTTGCCCAGCGTAGATAGCTCTGTACCGCTATGCCTCCTCCTGGAAACTGGATGCATGAAGGACATTTATTTATTCACATTACCAAAGAGATTAGCTCCAAAGTTCTCTTGAACATTTTACAGCTCTCCAGCAGCTCCTCATTCTTCACAGGTAATTAACCTCTTGATGGGCTTGGAGCAGGAACAGTGTTAGAAGCCACAACACTCTGATGATAAGTTATAAACCAGGGGAGAGGATAATTGGAAAATAGATTTCCAGGCTCATTGGAAAATAGATTTCCATTTATTGACATAAGTACACTCAACTTTTCAGGAACATGTGAATCACAACACTGCAGCATTGGCAGGGACCTTAGAAAATCCTTCTGCTCCAACTGCTTTTCCCAATAATGAGAAAATGGAGGTACAGATCGAGTGACTTGTCCGGACAGACTGAACGCAACACAAATTCAGTGAGAGCCGTGTCAAGTCAGACCCGGCCACACAGAGTGGCATCCTCTTTCCCAGCCGGTCGCCTTCGCAGATGGTGCAGTTCAAGCAACCCGTGCCTCCTGCCCTTGGGTCACCCGATCACATGTTAGGAAAGATCTAGGAAATAATGACTAAGCTCTGAAAACTGAGAATGAGACAGAAGAATAAGAGGAGATAAGAAAGGAGGCAAAAAGACTCAAACTGCAACCAGACTTTAGTATTTGCAAACACTACCTGCGCCTTTCATTACCCTTGAATGAGTGTTGACATAATGTCATGCACACTTCGTGCTTTCCATAGAGATGAGGGGGAGGTTATGTCCAGGCAGAAATTCCCTGGAGGGATCACAGGTCCCAAATCACTATGGGCTCCTTTCATCAGGGCCATCCTCAGGCAGAGTGGCAAAGCTCCCTGAGGGCAGGAACCTTGTCTGTCTTGCTCATTATTAGATTCCCTAAACCTAGAGAGTACAAGGCACAAAGTGAGTACTCTGTAAAATTCACCAAAAGAATCAATATGAACTCCTATGAGACAAGAAGAAAGATGCGTAGTTTGGAAGTGCTAATGCAGTGCTATCATGCATGGTAGGAAAAAATGAAAAAAAAAAAAGCCTATTTAAAATTTAAAAGAATGTTGGGGTGCCTGGGTGGCTCAGTTGGTTAAGCGACTGCCTTCAGCTCAGGTCATGATCCTGGAGTCCCAGGACCGAGTCCCGCATCGGGCTCCCTGCTCGGCGGGGAGTCTGCTTCTCCCTCTGACCCTCCTCCCTCTCATGCTCTCTGTCTCTCATTCTCTCTCTCTCAAATAAATAAATAAAATCTTAAAATTTAAAAGAATGTTAAGGGGTGTCTGGGTGGCTCAGTTGGGGAAGCATCCGACTCTTGATTTCAGCTCAGGTCCTGATCTCAGAGTCCTGGGATGGGGCCCTGTGCTGGGCTCCGCACTCAGTGGGGAGTCTGCTTGAGGATTCTCTCTCCCTCTCCCTCTTCCCATGCTCGCTTTCTCTCTCTCTCTCTAAAATAAATAAATCTTTTTTAAAAATGTTAAAAGATGGGGAGGGGTTGTATTTATTAAAAAATGAGGTATGTTAAATATGTAAAGCACTTACTAAGCAGTTACCACCAGTTACCTGTATTAAGTAGGTACCACAGTTAAGCCAATAGAGTTCCTGTGTTAGAAAGAGCCTCCAGCCTGAAACACACTGCCAAGAAAGCATGGTAAAGGATGGCAGACAGTCACTGAGAAGATACCTTGAGCACACAGATATAAACCAAGCAAATATAGTTGGTATGGTGGACAAATGGCAGCTCTAGGTGCTACGTGTTCAGACGGAATACAAATGGTCACATTGTGTATTTTCTAATGAGCTCTGTGCAGTTTATATAATTCTTGGCAACCACTGACATCAACATTGCTCTTTGCGCTTTTCCATTCGAGCCTCTACTTTATCACAGTCACAAAGAAACTATATGACAAATAATTTGTATGATCACTTTGGGTTCTTGGACAACTTGCTAGCTCTCTAAGGATATGAAGTTAAAAGTCGAGACCAGTGCAGCTGGGTATAATAGTATTAATAAATGTAATTATCAGATTTGCCTATTTTCAAGACTCAAGAAAGACAATACATCCCATTAATACACACACATTCACACAAGGGGAAACATACTATAGCTTCTTGGAAAACTTTTAATATGGTTTGGCCATTGTGAATAAATGATCACCAAAACAATTTTAAAAATAAAGGCTACAGAACAAGCACTGTGTTGGGCGCTTTACACGTCCCTCATCTCATTCTTACAAAGAAATGAGGTGTTCTACATCTTTGTTTTAGAGATGAAGAAACTGAGGCTCAGGGCTAAGTATCTCAAAATGGCCGATCTGGGCTCAAAACTTCTGTCAGAATGATCCCAGACCCAACATACAGGCAGAGGTCTTTGCAGATAGGAAGATTCCCATAGACACGCCTCTTGATTGACCTCACACTGGTGTGTCTGCACATTGAGTAGCAGGATGGCATGAAGGGGAGAGCCTGGACCATGCAGCCCAAGCTCCTGGGTTCAAATCTCAGCTCTGCCACTCCCCAGCTGCATGCCCTAACCTCTCCGTGTGCCTCGGGGTCCTCATCTCTAAACATCATAATCATAATAGTACCCAAGGAACCAAGATCTACTTACTCACAGGGCTTTTGTGAAAATTAAATGAGCCGATAAACACACCACAGAGAACACAGTAAGCACTCAAAAATATTACGATGTGCCAATGTTTAGTAACCTTTGGAATGCTAACAAAAACACTGAATTCTGGAGTCAAGTGGCCTCAGCCATCTACATACTATGTGATCTTCACCAAGTCACTTAAACTTTCTGAGGTCTATTTGCATCTGTAAAAATGGGATGTCAGCTGCCATGCTTCATTCTTAGGATTGTCATAAGAATCAAACAACAGGGGCACCTGGGTGGCTCAGTCGGTTAAGCGTCCGACTCTTGGTTTCAGCTCAGGTCATGATCTCAGGGTCATAAGATCTAGCCCTGCATCGGGCTCCACACTCCATGCGGAGTCTGCTTGAGGATTCTGTCTCTCCCTCTGCCTCTCCCCCTTCTCGCGGGTTCTCTCTCTCTCTCTCTCTCAAATAAATAAATCAATCTTAAAAAAAAGAAATCGAATAATGGTCAAGTTATATGAGAGAGCTTTAGACACTTGGCAGATAGACACGTGTTCTATCTATACCACCATGTCCACAGGAATGATTACCATCAACTTTCAACCTCTCAAAACCAAAGAGATCATCTTTATCACATTCTCTCCTGCCTGCGAATTTAACATGGAACAGCAGTTCCAAAGTCTCGACACTGAGTTCCCTGTGATAACAGAAAAGGTCCGGTCAGCCAGGACTCAATCAGATGGAACTCTATTATCTGCCTCCTTCTGCACACCCACCGCGAGAAGGTAATTGATGTTCATCATGACCCCAGAGCACTCCAAGACTCCGGAGTACCTTCAGGAAAAGATTAAATTATATTCAGCCTAGTTTATTATAAAGTGTATTTAATTATACTCAAATTCTTTGAAAACTGGTGACCTAGGAAAAGCAGACAGTAAGTCACAGGTTCTCTCTGCTAACTGGAAGCCAGTCCTCACCGTCCTACCTCCAATCACCCTTTATCAGAGTTTACTGTAAAACACAGCCCACCCTGGGCTAGGAAAAACTGGGAATCCAGCATGCTAATTATAAAAGTCAGAAGAACCTTGCCCTGAATAATCCTCAGGGACCACTAAGGTGCAGAAAAATATTGATGTCAAAATCTTGAAACCATGAAAAACTTAAACTATGTAAGACTCCTGCATGTTTCGAATATGGTTTTCGTTCTTCTAATAATGAATTTAAACACTCAAACAAGGGGCGCCTGGGTGGCTCAGTCATTAGGCGTCTGCCTTTGGCTCAGGTCATGATCTCTGGGTTCTGGGATCGAGCCCCACATTGGGCTCCCTGCTCAGCGGGAAGCCTGCTTCTCCCTCTCCGACTCCCCCTTCTTGTGTTCTTTCTCTCGCTCTCTCTCTCTGTCAAATAAATAAATAAATAAATAAAATCTTTTAAAAATAAACACTCAAACAAGCAATAATGTAAAGATACCACTATGTGTGTATTATTATCAGCACCTGGAAGTGTAAAAACAGATCAGTAATGGTGAACATTACACTCTTTAGAGTGGGAAAAATAACATTTTGTGTGTTTAGTTTTGTCCCTTGTTTGAAAGAAATTAGGTGTAGGCTAGTGAGAAACTTAATACAAAAATAAAGTTATACTGTATTCGGGTTGTTAAAACTATGGCTGTTCGCCTTTGTTAAAATTATTTCAATGCGGTTACATCACCTTTCCAATTTAAAAACTGAGACGCAAATGTGAGTCTTCGGTGCCATATTTCAGTGTTAGGAGAAAAAGGACTGGTTGTATATTATTCCTCTCCAGTCAATATATGGCTCCCTTCTGGAGAATTCCTCACGAGAGGAGCCTCCCACCTCTGCCTGAACATGTCAGGTGATGCTGATTTCATTACCTCATCAATCAGCTTGTTCTATTTTCAGGCAGTCTTGAGGTGAGAATGTTCTTTCTCCAGTAGAAGAACTCTTAACTCTCCTTACCTTAAACTTCACTTCTGTTCTTAGTTCAAATTTATTTGGGTCCTTAGGAACCACTTCAGGAAGTGACTTCACTTCCCATCCGGTCCTTTGCTAGCCTCGCTCATTTTACCAGATAAATAATGACCTGCTTCTACTCAAATTTTTCACTATTATTCCCCAAGCCACAGTGGCCATTCTTCGTAACCATGGGCCAAACCAGCTGAAGGGCCGATAGCACCAAGGGTCCACGAGACTATGATGGGCATGGTCCTAAGGACGTTAGGGGACTTGGTGAGCTTTCATGGGACCCAGCTATAGCATATGGGACCCAGCTATAGCACACTGTTTCTATGAAAAAAATATTCTGGGTGGCTCAGTCGGTTAAGCGTCTGCCTTAGGCTCAGGTCATGATCCCAGGGTCCTGGGATCGAATCCCACATCGGGCTCCTTGCTCAGGGAGGAGTCTGCTATTCCCTCTCCCTCTGCCACTCCCCCTGATTGTGCTCTCTCTCTCTCTCTCACAAATAAAAAAATAAAATCTCAAAAAAAAAATATTCTGAGTTCCAAAGGTCAGGTTTATATTCTTTCCAAAAAAGATCTATTTATAGATCACTGCTTCTACTTTGGGGGAAAAAAGTGTTACACACACACACACACACACACACACACGGCATAATCTATCACTCTGTCCTCTTACCCATGTTATGAGCCCCATGAGTGTTTTGGTGCGTGCATAAAATCCACCAGTTCCTCCCCCCTCAGCTGAAAGAGCTGATGAGAAGCAGAAGTGGCAGATCCAACAAACCCATGCTCTTCAGGCTGCCCCCTCTCCTCTGCTTCCTGGGATAACGGAGCTGAAAAGAGCAGGCATGGGCATGGAGTCCAAACAGGCCTCCCGTTCTGCCTTGTTGAAGTCAACACTG
The DNA here is from genome assembly GCF_011800145.1 of Mirounga leonina. Lineage (NCBI taxonomy): Eukaryota > Metazoa > Chordata > Mammalia > Carnivora > Phocidae > Mirounga > Mirounga leonina. The sequence continues at coordinate 18,448,812 of NW_023270709.1, forward strand.
AAGTCCTATACAGATGTCTTCTTATGGATTCATCTAGAACCACGACTGGCTGAAGCCGAGAAGGGACCCTATTTATTTTTATTTTTTTATCCAGTACCCATTTGGGCTGTTACTAAATAAAAAATATCATGCACACTGGCAGCCCTTACTTTATATATTAACATCCTATTTCACCTGGCACAGTCCTCCCCGACTGTGTCAGCCTTGGGCACCCAGAATGCGGCCGTGACTGCCTTGGGCCAAGCTGGCAGGTGGGGAAAGCAAGGGATTCAAATTAAGGTACACAGTTCAGGCTAGTAATTTTTATAAGCTTGGTTATCTGATCTCCCTCAAGTTTACAACAGATCAGACAGAGGCAAAGGAAAGGAGCTGTAAGACATGACAGCCAAGAAAAGTGAAAAGGACAGGGCTCCTGGATAGCTCAGTCGTTAGGCGTCTGCCTTGGGCTCAGGTCATGATCCCAGGGTCCTGGGATCGAGCCCCGCATCGGGCTCCCTGCTTGGCGGGAAGCCTGCTTCTCTCTCTCCCACTCCCCCTGCTTGTGTTCCTGCTCTCGCTATCTCTCTCTGTCAAATAAATAAAATCTTAAAAAAAAAAAAAAGTGAGTAGGATAGAGGCCGTGACATCAAGAAGAATTACGAGCTTCTGGGACATCGTAACTGTCCTATATTAGTGTAATCATTTCACAGAAATGACAGTAAATTTCAAGAAGAAGGATAAATTAATGTTCACTACCCTGCACTCTATTTAGGAAACTTTATACCACATTTTACAATAATTTTTTCCTGAAAATGTTGAGGTGTTATTTTTTCTTTCCTTCCTTCTAACAATGTCAGCACTTGATGCCTTTAAATATGCTGACTAAAATATACTATCTGAAAGCAGTTAATTCCAGGAGTATACAAAATTAAATATTTAAACCTTTACTAGGGAAACATGAGGGAACAAAAGTGACTAATCATGAAAGAACTCTGAAGAATCAGAGTGTTGCATTCTTTTGTGGAGAGGAACATTTGAATGAAAGGAAGAAATTTACTTTCTGACCTACTGGCCAGACGTCTGGTGGTCATACAGCCCCAGCGTTAGGTGGACCAAGAGAGTTTTTGAAATCTCTGTCACTGGAATAGTGGAAAAAGGGTTTTCTCCCCTTCTCATTTTCAAGGGAAAGGTAGTGTTGATCCTGAAAGCTAAGAGAGGGGAAGACTAGGGGCATTTTTCATGCAATACCTTCTCAACTCTTCTCTCTTAAACATCTTTGCTGTACGGATATGATACTTCTGTCACTAGGAGTTTTAAGGAAAATTCTGGCAAGGCTCACTGACTCCTAAGACACTGCACCAGGGCACCTGAGGTGCACCCACACCACCATATTAAAGTGGAGAGCCCCAGGGCGCCTGGGTGGCTCAGTTGGTTAAGCGACTGCCTTCGGCTCAGGTCATGATCCTGGAGTCCTGGGATCGAGTCCCGCATCGGGCTCCCTGCTCGGGAGGGAGTCTGCTTCTCCCTCTGACCCTCCCCCTTTTCATGCTCTGTCTCTCTATCTCATTCTCTCTCTCAAATAAAAAAAAAAATCTTTAAAGTGGAGAGCCCCAGTCGGGGGGGAGGGAGACGGGAGAGGGGTGTACCCACCCACACATTTTATTTTAGCTGGATTTCACGGACCACGTATTTGTGAGGTGATTTCGCTTTAGATCACAAATCGGGAAAATTCCTTGGTATATTATTAACATATTATCAAGTATGAAGGACAAAATAATTCCAAGTACAAGGATGTCACCAAACTGCTATAATCGCCCCATAGATGTCCCTAAGACCTCTCCCGACCTCCCATTCCCTTTCGATCCCAGTTATTGCGATGCTATTTAGAATATGGCTGTTTAACATAAGCATTTATTCCACTCTTTTCTTGTTTCTTTGCACTTAAATTTTTTAAAAAAATTTTATGGTGTCTGAAGAGCTAAGCCTAATTTTTTTCATTTTTAAAAAATTATTTTTGTATGTTATTTTTCCCCTCTAGTTGTCCCCAACTCCCTAAATCTCTCATAAAAGAGGCTAAACTCTCACTAGGCTTAATCCTCAAATGTTTCCAATTTACTCACATAGAGGGGGGGAAAAAATCCACCTCAACATTTTCAGGAAGAAATTATTGTAAAATGCGGTATAAAGTTTCCTAAATAGAGTACCCATAGCGAGTAAATGACCAACCTGCCTTTCCAAAGGGACCAAACATTTCTGCCTTCTGACTTTCTAATACATTTCTAACAAAGCCAAATGGGGATGAAACAACAATAAAATCAGTCTGTTCACAACACCTAAGGACAAATAAATAATCAAGTCCTTATGGCAATCAACCAATCAAAAGCCACAGCTCTCCTGAGCTCCAGCTACTAGGAGGAGGAGACCCCCCAGGCCCCGGGGAGCTTTGCCCAAGGGACAGAAGGTGGTCCCTTCCTGCCAGCCCTGGAGATACATCTCACCCTCAGTGCCTTACTATGGCTAGAATACCAGGAGAGAGTGTTTGCCCACTCCAATCATCTCATCCCCATGGCACAGCGAGAGATTAATGTCATAGAGGTAATAGGGGCAAAAAAAAAAAATGGCAACCACTTCCATTCAGAATGATTAACTTTTCACCTGCATTGCAGACTTTATTCATTATTTATTTGAACAGCACCTGGAAACTCCACATCTGAACGCATCACTCAGTCATTCGTGACTTGCACTGAAGAAGGGCTTCACTGATCTCTCACTTGAGTAACCCGTGAAGGGCTCGAGAACAAGAATGTGTCTGAACGGTCCACACAGGACCTGCCCCTCCCTACCTCCCCCACTCTGCCTCCCGAGACCTAGGAGGTGATGCTTCCTCCTTCTACAGCCACACTGAACACAATGCTGGGCTTTTCTTAAACAAATAAACCTTTGTCTAAAGAGGATTAAAACTTCTAGATAGGGCACACTGATAATCATTAAAGTCTGTGTGGCATGTGTACGTACACTTTCCATTCTATATGGTAATGCCATTTCATTGAGGAAATTTTTTTTTTAAGATTATATTTATTTATTTGTCAGACAGTGAGAGAGAGCACAGGTCGGGGGGGGGGGGGTGGCAGCAGGCAGAGGGAGACGCAGGCTCCCCGCTGAGCAGGGAGCCTGCCATGGGGCTTGATCTAGGGACCCTGGGATCATGACCTGAGCCGAAGGCAGCCGCTTAACCCACTGAGCCACCCAGACCCCCTGAGGAAAGTTTTTTTTTATTCTTGAAGGATGAGAACAATGACATTGAAATCATACATTTTCAAAACCAAGCCATTTAAAAAATAATCCCAATAATAGAGAAAGATCCTAACTGAAGCTAAAAAGCGATGCCCAGAGAAGAAAAAACACTGAGCTAGGAGTCTCTGGAGAGCTGTTTTTCAGCCTCGGCCCTCATACAAACGAGCCGTGTGTTGCAGGGCTAGTCACTTAACCTCACTACACCTCAGATTTCTCATCTGTAAAATTAGAACATTCGGTTAGATTAAAGCCCTTTCATCACTTCTAAAATTCTGATTCTATGATTGTCCTTCCAATTCAATAAAATGAAATACGGTGTTCAATACTGCTTTCTTTTCCAACTAAGCTAATTTTTTTAAAGGCAGAAAAGCTCAACTATGCCAAGAAAATATAACCACAGAGGAATTTTTTTTAAATTTTATTTGTGCAACACAAGGTCTGTCCAGAAATTAATACCTGATCTTTACTTCCAGAAAAAAAGTCCCCTTTTTTTGTTTTCTTCTGTGCAATGTTCAGTTCACCACTAGACAAGAAATAGTATTTGCCTGTGGAAGTTCGTCTGTATCTGCTGATCTGTTGTGTTCAAGCATTCAGCAGCTCGGTGGCAGAAAGCAACTTCTCTATTCTTCACTGTTACACTGCATTTAAAAGAGCAACAAAAACAGCTCCGAAACACACAAGCAAAAATCTTGCTGTCCTCTTGTTTTAAACAGCTGCAAACTACAGGCTAATCTCAGAATCTATGACCTCACCACCCAACGTTTTACAAATTGAGTAACTACTTCCCTGTCCGTTACTACTCAAATGACAAAAGTGAAAACAAAAGGGCGCAGCAGAGCCCTGCAGGTTAGGTTTGTGGGTGAGGATGCAAAAGGAGAATAAGCAGGTCTCACTGAATCCAGAGGCACATTCCAAGGGGGTTTTGGGGAGGGCTGACCCGTCTGTTTATTGATGGTTTTACCCCCTTGGCTCCTCACCCTGAAGCCTGAGAACTGTTTGTGGGTCTTGATAAAGAGGCTTCTCAAGCACAGCGTGACTTCCAGGGAGAGAGCTGAGCCAGACCACACCATGCAAGCCAGCAGGACAGATACTAAAAGGTGATAAGACGCAAAAGAAGCACTTGTTTTCATTAATGCAAAACCTCACCAACTTCCTTAGACTTCCCCAAGTGAGATGTCAGACTCACATGATTTTGAAGAAGAATCAAACGTTTTTGCCTCTTGGAAGAGAAACACATTCACAATTCAGTACTTGACCACATAGTTCATCAGCATTTAAAAAACAAAAAAAGTAAGTTTCCCCGGGGTAGGAAGCAACACAGTCCAGAGTTTAAAAAATAAAATTCTTCATGTGCTCAGGATGAAACACACTACTCAAAATAAACGGAATGACACCGAAAATGATCTGCTTGCTGAATGAAAAGAAACGCTATTCTAAGTCAAAAAAAAAAAAAAAAAAAAAACGATTATGAAGCAACGGGAGCTTACTCTGTCTTCTTCAATTACAGTTTTAAGGAACCCATGTGGCAGGCAGTTCGTGCTTTTTAGCTTCCCTATATACCAATTCCGGGGTCTTCTCGGACTTTCCCATGGTGGCCCCTTCCTGCCAGCCACGCTGGTGACTTGGGCAGGCTCTTCGGAGCGAGGTGCTCAGCCCTTTAAAAGAATGAGCTTCGGCAAGGATTTGGGAGGCTCCTTTCTCTGTATCTGGGGTACAGACGAGAAAACACTCCTTGTTTCTGCCTTATGTTTCTGCTGGGCGCACGTCTCGCTGTGTTCTGGACTCCCTCCCCGCTCCCTCCCTCCCTCCCCCCTTCCCTCCCTCCCTCCCCCCTTCCCTCCCTCCCTCCCCCCTTCCCTCCCTCCCTCCCCCCTTCCCTCCCTCCCTCCCCCCTTCCCTCCCCAGGGCCATTCCTGGCTGATCAGAGGGGGCGGGAGGGGAGGGCCAAGTTTAACCTTACCAGGAGATCGGGTTGTCTGGTGCCGAACAAAAGTCCCCAGATAACGGCTGAATCGTGGCCATTTACAGAACAGCATAAGGCTACTCCTGTTCCTTTTACTGTTGCAGTTGCCATGGCCGACCCAAACAATATACCCCAGCTCCGCCATCCTCCGGCTTCCTAACCACCTCCCACAGACCTCCAAGGCGGGCAGGAGGAGGTGAGAACTGCTCACCGATGGGCCCGAGAGCCTGGAGAGGAGATCTAATGGGCAGGTCAGCCCCAAAGGTGTGAAGTGGGAAAAGCAGACATTCTGTTCTTAACTGCCAGGCTCTGCTCGCCCCGAGTTTTCACCCAATTTTCCGAAGTGGGAAACAGCTCTGAAGAAGGAAAAGCAACTGTCTGAAACCCCAACTTGAGAAAACAACAATCACCTTTAAACTTGGGTTTTACTACAATCAGCAAAACAAAGGGGGGGGAGGGGAAAAAAAAAAAAAGGCAGGAAGATCCTGGGGAGAGTCATATCTGAATGCAGGCAAGACAGCGCTGAATGTCGGAGGTCACAAGTAATAAACAACAATGTTGTGATTTTCTTGTTTAAAACAAATTCCTGGTTGAAGGAATTTAAAAAAAAAAAAAACCAGACACAGAAACCACACAAAGAAGGAGGGAGAGGGAGACAAAGATTACCCTAAAAATAAACCACCGATGAATTTTTTATAACACATTTTGAAACTAAAGACAGACCAGCCCAGGGCATTTCTCAGGGGATGGAACACCTGGACTCTGGACCCAGCTCTGCCACTGTCCCTCTCAGCGAGTCATCACTTAATTTGAAAAAGGGGGGGATGGAGTGAACTGTCCTTAACTTCCCTTACAACTCTGAAATTCACCTTATAACCTCCATGAGCAGTACTGCAAGTAGGTCTGCCCCAAATCACATGAATAAGAAAAAAGACGCAGGAGACCACCATCTTCATTCTAACAGCGGTATTGCCGGGCTGTGGGGTTAGGGATGCTGCTTCCCCACTTCCCAAGGTGCTTAATTTGGGAGACTTGCCCCTAAAATAAAAAACTGCCACTATAGGATAGTCATAACATACATCACCACGAATGGACTTAATGTCGCGGAACCCCCACATTAAAAATGCTTAACACAGGGGCGCCTGGGTGGCTCAGTTGGTTAAGCGACTGCCTTCGGCTCAGGTCATGATCCTGGAGTCCCGGGATCGAGTCCCGCATCGGGCTCCCTGCTCGGCGGGAAGTCTGCTTCTCCCTCTCCCGCTCCCCCCTCTTGTGCTCTTTCTCTCTCTCATTCTCTCTCTTTCAAATAAATAAATAAAATCTTAAAAAAAAAAAAGCTTAACAGGGCAAGTTTTATGCTGTGAATTTGTAGCACAGTAAAAAAAAAAAAAAATCTATATAAAAAAAGGGGACATGATGATGGGACCCACATTGCAGGAATGTTCTGGAAGGGGGCACCGCATTAAAAATTTAAAAAAAAAAATTTTTTTTTTTTAAACATGGTGTTTAGCTTTCATTTCCTATCTATTTTAATTTGGTCTCTGGGGTCTGCTGAGCACAGTTTCCACTTGCACCCAGGCAGGAGAGAAATGGCTCATTTGCTGTCTCACAGAGGAGTTCCTTCCCTGTCTTTGTTGCCCTCTCCCCATCCCCACAAAAACTGTCCTTCTACAAATCACTCCTAAGAGCTCTGTGAGGCACTCCCTCGAAGAATCTGCACAGATCAAAATCTCAAGTGCTTGCTTGCCGAGGGACTGCTGTAATTTGAGGTGTTGCTTCCTTTTAAAGAATAAAAAGCAGATGCTCTAAGCTGATGAAAGTAAATGTCCTTTCAACACGTCTCTTTCTCTCGCACTTGAAACTCTTACCTGCGAGAAGTGCTTCTCACACTCAGGTCATTTCTGCACTTTTTACTTTTTCTTTGAAGGCGCCGAGCAAGAGCAACGTGACTCTCCACCTGGGGGGTAATGTTTCCTGACAGGGAGCCTCCTGAGGGCACCCCACACAAGGGCCTGCAGGCTGACAGCGGCCCGAGTCCAAGCGTGGCACGAAGGACACCGTCTCCCTCCGTTGGAGCTAAAGGAATCCAATGCTTCTCGGCAATCCTGACACGAAGTCTCAAAGCCACATACACGCCTTAGTCATTTCTAGACTTCTGCACAAATACATACCTAAGAACTCACTCTCCAAGGACCCCGGTGTGAACTGAGTGGGGGGGGGGGCAGTACCAGAGGGACCAGTGAATTAACAGGTCTAATCTTAGCCCCACTACTACTTTGGAAACCTCACGACCTTGCCACCTTCTCTCTGTTAAAATGCACAGAGTGGACCCAAACCATCCTAAAAGCCCTCTAAGCTGGATCACTCTGTGAGTGCGTGAGATATAAATATGGGACAACTGCCCAAGGCAATTTACACAGCAAGTCAAAGACAAGGGGGCAACTGGAGGGGTCAGGGGAAACCAGGGACCCGCAGAGAGTAATGAAATCAAGGGCCCTGGCTTCCAGATCCACCTAAAACCATGAGTAACCCCACTGTGCTGCCCAGCCCCATAGGAGGTTCTGGGGAGACGCAGAAGGAAGTCTGGTCCTCAGTGAAGCAATGTCAGGGGCGGACTCTGAAATTCAATCATGGAACAGAATATAATCAAGTAAGTTAAAACATCTAGTTCCATTCTTTGATTTAGCAAACAAGTAAGCTGCAGAGGCCCCTTCTGAGGTCTAGACCTATTTAGCCGAGGAATGCTGGACACCTCCACCGGGAGGCCTTCCTTAGTTCTTCTGCCAGGCTCCCCAATGCAATGGAGTGGTGTCACTGTCCACCCACTTGTCCAAAGCAGAAACCCTGCCCTCTCACTCACCTTCAAGTCCTTAGGTCCTGCCTCATTAACATCCCTCCAATCTGCGGGCTCTTGCCCCGTCTGTCATTTCCACTGTCACTCCAAGCTCCCTGAGAACAAGGCGCCTGAGTGTCCTGGTCCATGCGGGATCCTCAGCACACAGACTGGTGATTAGCAGGGAGCAGGTACTCCACGGTGGTTATTTAACATGACATTCCTCTGTCACCTGAGTTTCTATAACTGTTTCCTCTCTGGTCTCCCTGCCCACCACCTGGTCCCTTTTCATGCCACATGCACAGCACTAGAAAAATGAGGTTTCTAAAACACACACCTGCCTTCTCACATCCCTGCCTCAGGCCCTTCAGTGTGTTTGGGGTTTGCTTTACATTTTGGATAAAAGCCAGGTTCCCTGATCTAGCCTTGAACCTCTCCAGGGCTGTCAGGCCTGCCTCCCTGACCTGCTTGTTGCTTCTTCAATCTGCCCATACACCATTCTGCACTTTTTTTGGTCTCTCTTTGCACATGCTTATCTAAACTACTCCTCATTCCCAAAAGCTTAGTTTGAAGGACATGTATTGTGAAAGCCTCCTGTGACTCCCTTTTTCCCCCCAGTCAGTCTGATTTAGATGCCCCTTCTCTGTGGTTCTGTATTTTGTGCAGGTATCCATGAAGTATTTGTTAAATTAATGAAGAAGGGGGGGAGAGAAGGAAGAAAGGGGGAAGGAGGGCCAATGAGAGAGAAAGAGAGAAGTTCAAAAGAAAGAGAAGCCCCTGAAAGAATTAAGTGTTTCTTAAAAGGTTAAGAAAAGCAGTTAGTGTCAGAACTGGGACAAGAATCCAGGCCTCCTCATTTTCTCTGATGGATCTTCTTCCAAATCCAGCCTATAAACGTTTTCTCAAGGATCTCTTCTCTTTCTCACTCTACTCCTGCTGGAAGACCTCCTACAGTTTTACTTACTACTCTCAAATCCCTGTCTCTTATCAGACTATATCCAATTATCTGCTATCTAGATGTCCCATCGGCAATTCAAATTTAAAGTGACAAGGAATAAAATAAAATAATTACGTTATCCCCTGCTCTCCAATGCAAAACAACAACAACAAAAACCACTTCTTCCTCCTGGATCACCTGCAGCCTTCCTACGCCCATTCATAGAGAGTCGTCTGAGACAGAAATGTGGAAATCAGCATTCAGTTTTTTAAATTATCACTTCTAGGGCGCCTGGGTGGCTCAGTTGGTTAAGCGACTGCCTTCGGCTCAGGTCATGATCCTGGAGTCCCGGGATCGAGTCCCGCATTGGGCTCCCTGCTCGGCGGGGAGGCTGCTTTGCCCTCTGACCCTATCCCCTCTCATGTGTTCTCTCTCATTCTCTCTCTCTCAAATAAATAAATATTTCCACTGTCCTTTCTCTCACACTTGAAACTCTTACCTGCGAGAAGTGCTTCTCACACTCAGTCAGGTCATTTCTGCACTTTTTACTTTCTCTTTGAAGGCGCCGAGCAACGTGACTCTCCACCTGGGGGGTAATGTTTCCTGACAGGGAGCCTCCTGAGGGCACCCCACACAAGGGCCTGCAGGCTGACAGCGGCCCGAGTCCAAGCGTGGCACGAAGGACACCGTCTCCCTCCGTTGGAGCTAAAGGAATCCAATGCTTCTCGGCAATCCTGACACGAAGTCTCAAAGCCACATACACGCCTTAGTCATGACTTCTGCACAAATACATACCTAAGAACTCACTCTCCAAGGACCCCAGTGTGAACTGAGTAGGGGGTTAAATATAAAAAATATTTATTTGAGAGAGAGAGAATGAGAGAGAGAGCACATGAGGGGGGGGGGAGGGTCAGAGGGAGAAGCAGACTCCCCGCCGAGCAGGGAGCCCAATGCGGGACTCCAGGATCATGACCTGAGCCGAAGGCAGTCGCTTAACCAACTGAGCCACCCAGGCACCCCCGAGGCAGGAACTTTCTAAAAGATCAAGTCACTTCTGGTTCCAAACAAGATGGGACAGTTGCACAGGCTGCAGACTGATGCCAACCTCAGAGTTATGCCCATTCACTAACACAAGTACTCAGGGAAACTCTTGGAGAAATTCAGGAGGGGGGAAATTGGGGAAAACAGCAGCCTGAGACAGGAGAGGCCTCATGGTTATGAGGTGGGGAGTAATTTGGGGAACAATAAAGTCACTGATAAGTCTTAGAAAAAGCTAAGTTTAGGTTAAGACAAAGGTGAGCACTATTAAATGTATTCTTTTAAACTACCCGAAGAAAATTCAATCTATCCAAAGGAAGGAAGGGAAGGGGGGTAAAAAAAGAAGCAAAAATAAATGGCAAGTAGAAAACATTAGACAAAACTAAAAAGTCTTAATAAAAATAATAATAATTGGGTATAAAGTCACTAATCCAATAACAGAGACTAGCAGGGGCGCCCGGGTGGCTCAGTGACCTGAGCATCCAACTCTTGATTTCGGCTCAAGTCATGATCTCAGGGTCGTGAGACCGAGCCTCACATTGGGCTCCATGCTCAGCATGGCACCTGTTTAGTGGAGCCTGGTTAGGATTCTCACTCTCCCTCCCCCTCTCCCTCCGCCCCTCCCCTATTCACACTCTCTCTCTAAAAAAATTTAAAAAAACAGAGACTAGTATTGCATCTAAACTATACACAGTATGTGGGGGAAAACAGTGATCCATTTAAAAGGAAGTATAAAACAAAGATGAAAATAAAGAACTAAAAAATATGAATGAAATAAAAACAAACCTCAGGACAGCACCTTTATTAGCAAGTAAATGGAATGTGAGGTAAAAAGCATTACAAATGACCACAAGGGACGTTATATACTGGCAAAAGGAATAATCAGTGAAGAAGACTGTATGATCATGAACACATATACATCTAACAAAATGGCCTCAAAATATTTAAAGCAGCACCTATGGAGAAAATCAGATAAATCAAAAAATTAAAAATGTAGTTAGCAATCAAGAAAAAAAAGACAGTTTAAAAACTCCCCATATTGGGGCGCCTGGGTGGCTTAGTTGTTAAGCGTCTGCCTTGGGCTCAGGTCATGATCCCAGGGTCCTGGGATCGAGCCCCACATCCATCGGGCTCCCTGCTCAGCGGGAAGCCTGCTTCTCCCTCTCCCACTCCCCCTGCTTGTGTTCCTGCTCTCGCTATCTCTCTCTCTCTGTCAAATAAATAAATAAAATCTTTAAAAAAAAAAAACAAACCTCCCCATATTCCTGGAAATTAAAAATACTTACTATTAAACAACCCTGAAGGAAATAAAATGGAAATAAAATACAGATCCTCCTTGAATTACAATGGGGTTACATCCTCATAAACCCACTGTAGGATGAAATTATCCTAAGTCGAAAATGTATGTAATAGGTGTACCCTACCGAACATCACAACTCAGCTTAGTCAACCTAAATATGCTCAGAGCACTTATATACTTATATACTTTACTGAGAGTGAAAACCAGAATGGTTGTACGGGTACAGAATGGTTATCAGTGTATGGGGTTGTCTACTCTTGAGATCAGTGGCTGAGAAGCTGCTGCTCCCTTATCATGGGAGAGCATAGCACTGCATATGCTAGCCTGAAAAAAGATCAAAATTCAAAATTCTAAGTGTGGTTTCTACGAAAGGCATATCGCTTTTGCTCCGTCATAAAGTTGAAAAATCGTAAGTCAAACCATCTTAAGTCGGGGACCATCTATACTGAGTTCCGTAACAATGAAAGTATTTATTATATATCAAAATCTGTGCTGTGTAGCAAAAACTAGAGGATTCGCGTCAAGTTGTAGACAAGGAGAACTACCAGAGCTAAAGGACCATTTAGGGTCCTTTATTCATTAGGAAGATATGATAATCCTAAAAGTGTGTGCACCTATTAACAGAAAAGAAGAAAAATTTCAAATCAATGATCTAGAAAAAGGAGAATAAATTAAACCCAAAGTAAGGACAAAGAAGGAAATAATAAAGACAAGAGCAGAAATCAATGAAACAGAAAACAAGCAACATTGAAAAGATTAATAAAATTGATTAACTCCTAGCAAGATTAATCACAAAAATAAAAAGAAAAAAACAAAATAACCAATATGAGAAATGAAAAGGGGGATATTTTTAGAGATCCTAAAGACACTAAACAGATAATAAGGAAATATTATAAACAGTTGATGCCAATAAATTTGACAACTTAGATGAAAGGAACAATTTCTTGAAAAGTGGGAAACATAATTTACCAAAATATAATGAAGAATAAATTAAAAATGTGAATAGTCTGCTCTCTGTTAAGAAACTGAATTCATTATCAAATCCTTGGCACACCATGATTCAACTGTTATGTATCCTGATTGTGGTGGTAGCTATTCAACTCTACACATGTATGAAAACTCAGAAAACTGAATACCATAAGAAAAAAGGACATTTTACTGTATATTTTTAATCATATTGTAATAGTTTTAGAACTTTCGCACAAAGAAAACTCCAGGCCCAATGGTTACACTACTGAATTTTGCCAATTTTTTTTTAAAGATTTTATTTATTTATTCGAGAAAGAATGAGAGAGAGTGAGAAACAACATGAGAGGGGAGAGGGCCAGAGGGAGAAGCAGGCTCCCCACTGAGCTGGGAGCCCGATGCAGGACTCGATCCCAGGACTCCAGGATCATGACCTGAGCCGAAGGCAGTCACTTAACCAACTGAGCCACCCAGGTGCCCATATTTTTTTTTTTAAAGATTTTATCTATTTATGTGAGAGAGAGAGAATGAGAGAGAAAGCATGAGAGGGAGGAGGGTCAGAGGGAGAAGCAGACTCTCTGCTGAGCAGAGAGCCGAAGGCAGTCGCTTAACCAACTGAGCCACCCAGGCGCCCCAGGTGCCCATATTTTACCAACTTTTTTTAAATGAAATAAAATCTTACAAAAATTCTTTCAGAAAAAAGTGAAGACAGCAACATTCCACCACACATTTATGAGACCAACATAACACGAACACCAAAACCTAATAAATACTACACAAGGGGAAAAAATTAGAGACAAATATTCTTAATGGGCACAGTTGTAAAAATACTCAATAAAGTATTAAAAGAATAGGTAAGAAGAATAGTGATAACTTCATAGAAATGATAACTTTTTCTTATCCCAGAAACTCAGGGTTGGTTAAACATTTAAAATCAATCAATGTAATTCCCCAGGACAGAGGGAAAAAGCTATACGACATCTTATTAGATGTAGAGAAAGAACTACATGAAATTCAAAATCCTTTGCTGATAATAACAGACAAATAAACACCCCTCAGAAAATGAGGAATAGAAGGAAACTTCTTCAAGCCAATAGAGGACAACTATGAAAATCTTAAGAGTTAACATCACAGTTAATGGTGAAAGTGTGAATGCTTTCCCCTTAAGATAAGGAACATGGTTATGTGAATTTAGCATACAAGGTCAATAAACAAAAATCAACTGTATTTCCTTATCTAAACATTAAATAATTTGAAAATAAGATTTAAAAAAATTAAATTTATTATAGTATCAAAAAACACAAAATATGGTTAAATTTTACAAAAAAAAGAAAACACGAAATGCCTCTGCAAAAACAGGGAAATATTATTGAGAGAAATTAATAAATAAAAAGACAGGGAGATATAGTATGTTTTTTTATTGGAAGTCTCAAAGTTGTTAATATGTCAATTGTCCTTAAATTGATTTCTCGTAACTCAATGCAATCCAAACGTCTAAAAGGCTTTGTTTTCAGCTGTACAATTTGTTTTATTTATTTTATTTTGTTTTGTTTTTAAGTTTTTATTTTAGTTAACATACAGTGCTTATCACAAGTGTACTTAAAAGGTTTTTAAAAAAATTCCAAGTCAATGCTTAAATTTACATGGAATCCTAAAGAGCTAGAACACCCAAAACAATCTTGAAAAAGAAGCACAAAGTTAGAGGAGTTACACTACCAGACTTACCATAAAGCTATTTTAATCAAGTCAGTATGGTAATGTGAGTATAGCATGCAGATCAATGGAATAGAAGAGTCTTGAAACAGTACGAACACAGTCACCTGATTTCTAACAAAGGCAATAAGGCAATTTGATGAGGAAAGAAAATCTTAACCATAATTGTTTCATACATTTCAATAAATGTATGAAAAAAATTTTGAACCTTGACCCCTACCTCACACCATACATTAAAACTAATTTGAGATGGGTCACAGATTTAAACAGTAAGGCTAGGGAGTCCTGGTGGCTCAGTCGGTTAAGCGTCTGTCTTTGGCTCAGGTCATGATCCCAGGGGTCCTGGGATCGAGCCCCACATTGGGCTCCAGGCTCGGCGGGGAGCCTGCTTCACCCTCTGCCTGCAGCTCCCCCTGCTTGTACTCTCGCTTTCTCTTGCTCTCTCTCTGGCAAATAAATAAAATCTTTAAAATAAATAAATAAATAGGCTAAATTTAAAAGCTTCTGGGAGAAAACATAGTAAAATATCTTAGTAACCAGAGGATAAACAAAAGTTTATAAAGACACAGAAAAATTATTTATCTTAAAAAATTATAAATAGAGATTTCATTAAAATTAAAAACAGCTTATCCAAAAACACAGTTAAGAAATGAAAAGATAAGGGGTGCCTGGGTGGCTTGTTTGGTTAAGCGTCTGACTCTCGGTCTCAGCTCAGGTCTTGGTCTCAGGATCGTGAGTTTGAGCCCCACATTGGGCTCCATGCTAGGCATGGAGCCTACTTAAAAAAAAAAAAAAAAAGAAAAGATAAGCCAAAACAGTGGGGAGAAATGTGGTAATGCATATATCTGACAGAGAACTTATATCCAGCATATATAAAGAACTTTTACACATCCAAAAAAGGGACCAACCCAATTTTTTAAATGGCCAAAGGACTGGAACAGACACGAAACAAATGGCCAAAAAGCACATAAAAAGGGTGCTCGACATCATTAGTCATCAGGAAATGCAATTAAACCCATGTGATATTTCACTTAACCACTCGAACAGCTAAAATTAAAAAGAACAAGAACACTAAATATTGGTGAGGATTTGGAATGACTAAAACTATCACACACTTCTGGAGGGAGCATACAAGGCTACAACCACTTGCTTTTTATAAGCAGTTTCTTATAAAGTTACACACCTTCCCTATGTCCCACTTAATTCACTCCAAAAAGAAATAAAACATATGTCCACAAATACACAAGAGTGTTTATAGCTTCCTTCTTCATAACAGTCAAAAAGTGACTATAACCCAAATATCTGCAAACAAGTGAATGTATAAACTATAGTGTACATACCCAGTGGAATACTGGTCAGCATTTTTTTATAAAGGTTTATTTGTTTGAGAGAGAGAGAGAGAGAGGATGAGTGGGGGGGGGGAGGGGCAGAGGGAGAGAATCTCAAGCAGACTCCCCGCTGAGTGTAGAGCTATCATGGGCTGGATCCCACCATTCATGAGATCATGACCTGAGCCAAAACCAACAGTTGGATGCTTAACTGACTGAGCCACCCAGGAACCCCTATCCTAACCAGCATTTTAAAAAAAATCATCAAGTCTTGGGGTGCATGGGTGGCTCCATCAGTTAAGCGGCTGACTCTTGATTTCGGCTCAGGTCATGATCTCAGGGTCCTGGGATCCAGCCCCACGTTCGACTCCACGCTCACCGTAGAGTTTGCTTGGGATTCTCTCTCTCCCTCTCCCTCTGCTCCTACCCACCCACACCCTCAAATAAATAAACCTTTACAAATAATTAAAAATAATGAAGTCTTGATACATGCAACAATGTGGGTGAATCACAAAAATATGTTAAACAAGAGATTGCAGATACAAAAAAGGTACACACTGAATGATTCCATTTGCATGGAGTCCAAGAACAGACAAAACTCATTATGATATGAGAAATCAGAGCAGCGGTTGAATATGGGGTGATAGGAATGGACAGGAAGGAGGAAGAAAGACCCTCTTTGGGGTGATGGAAATGTCCTCTATCCAGCTCAGGTTGCTGACTGCAGAGAGGTACCCATTTATCAAAACTCACTGAACTGCACATTTAAGATCTATGTTGCCATTTGCCGTATTCTTCCTGAATCAAAATGAATGTATTCATTAAAAGAAAGAGGTACCTTCCATCTGGAGGGTCTGCCTGGGGATAAAGAAATAGTGAACAGAGACATGCTTCAGTGAAAAAGGCCATACAAGGGAGCGGGTAAGTGAGAAAAGCCAAAGGCAGAGGAAGAACAGCGGTCTGGCAGAGTAAGAAGAGAAACAGAGAAAACTGAGTCAGAAGGGGAAGGTACAAGCCAAACAGGAAGACACGAGTGAACTGAGCATCAGAAGTAGAAACTAAGAAGCATATAATTGTATTTCAAAGTAATCCGGCTACCACATTAAACCCCAACAAGAATCCCAGGCAATTTTATTTGGAAAATTGCTCTCTTCTTCCCTCAATACCTCCGTTAATCAAATCAGAAGCAAGAGGAGGGGCATTCAGTGGAGGTAGGAACCTGCATTCATCCTTTTTTTTTTTTTTTTTTAAGTCAACTACCTTCGACAGAATACCCCTCCAGGGCTAATATCCCACCTGTGGCACCTGATCATTGATAAACATCCCAACATCAACATCACTGCAGTTTGCCATTTATATATTTACATATACATGCTACACTAAGGAGATTCACAATCTATTCATTCCCTTAGTAAGTGAATGAAACTACGATCACGAGTCCTTAGAGGGAGTATCTTAGTTAACTGAAGCCCAAGCTGGCCTCAGGAACCAGAGATAACATTTCTCCTCCTTCCAGTTGAATTAATAAGACAAGCAGGAGATGACTCACACACACAGTTGATGAAGAAATTAATGCCAAGTCTCCACCGCTTACTCATCCCCTCCAGAGAAAGAATCACGTAGACGTATTAACCCTGTCTGAAAAAGTAGATCCCATGTGAGCAAATAAAACTTTACCATACAACAGAGCCATAAGGGATGAGTAGGAGGGTTCCTGTCCAAACCCTCTGAATCTAGAGGGACGTCTACATGATTGAGTTTCAATAAGATTGCGCTAATCAGCACCACTTCCTCTATTTCAATTTAACAATGCTGGGTTTACAGGAATAGCTTTCTGAGACATTCCTATAAAATTAGCTTACTCACTGCATTTTTAAAAAAGGAGAACAGAGCCAAAAGACATCACTGGCCTCTGGTGCACATACATGTGTGAATAAGCATCTCAGAGCTCTGGCTGAGGCTGGGTAATAACAATTTGTCAATGTTATTTAGGGTGACTTAGGTGAGAACTGCTTCATCCAAAATCACTTCGTGTTTCGACTGGCTGAGGTATCAAGAGAGAACCAAAGATTCAGGGAAAAGGAAAGAATCTCAAAAAACATCTAGTCCAGGTGATTTTGGTGTGTGTGAGTATGGGAGGGGGTGGTGAATACTGAACTCCACTGCAAGTTTTCATACTGCAAACAGTTCTCCCACCTGCCTGCTAACCACCCTCACTCTCACAGTGTGGTGTCTGGGACGGCCACACCAGGATCCCGAAGGAATGTGTTGGAAGAAATGTATATTCTCAGGCCCCACCCTATTAAATCAGAAACCCTGGGGGTGGGGCCCAGGAATCTGTGGTTTCGCAAGGTTTCCGGGTGATTCTGATGTCTGCTAAGTTTGAGGACCACTTGCCCTTGGGGATGCTCCTCTGACCCACTATCTCTGAACCCCACATCTCTGTGTTGGATAGACAAAAGAGTGAAGATTCAATTGCCTTACTTTCATAGTACTGGGGTCCAGAGAGCTTTTGTCACCTGCCCATAACCACAATGTTCAAGAACAGCCAAGCCAGCACTGCAAACTCCTATGCATGGCAATTGATAATCTGTTCGGAATGGATTTCCAAAATAACCCTGTGAGGTGGTGGGAACTGTTCCGATTATTCCTCATTCGCACATGAAGAAGCTGGGCTCGGGGAGGCTAATGACTTAGTCAAGTCTGCTACAAAACTAAGTGACAGAGCTGAGACCCATTTCCTGATTTCTGGATCAGCATTCTTGCTGTTCACAGTGAAGGCTGGGCACCTCTACAGTGTATACCCATGCCCGTGTGCAAACACCCACGTGTGTGAGAATTCACAGATTGAGAAACAATGGTAAATAACAAAAAATCATATGCCTTAGCCTGGGCTCTAGTTCCAATTATTAAAAATAGTTCAATAAAATATAATAGTCAAATTTTGACTGGCCCCATCAGCACGTACGACTGCTACTCTAATTTCTCACTCCCACCCACCTTGAGGAGCTAGCCCCCATATCACTAGATATAGAACACCATCTGACTGAGGTGAAACACAGTTGGGAGGGCACCCACTACCATGAGCATTTGTAAACAGCTACTCAAAAAGACAGGAATGGCAAATCCCTTAAGCCCTTCTGATCCGTTCCTCTTTGTTGTTGGTTTCCTTTTCAGCACTTATTAAAAATATATATATTCATTTTGGGAAATAGAGAAATGACAAAGAAGGAAATAAAAATCTCTCACATGACACTTAACACTTATGCTGTCTGACTTTTTCTAAGCACAGATGTATAAATATTTAATAATATGTAAATTTCCCTTAATTTTTTCAAAAATTGGAAACCCCACACACATTGTCTTGTACACATTCCTTTGAAAGCTCTAGTATGGGGATAGGCTAAACTGCAGGGCTATCCTAAATCATAACCAAACAACATACTTACATTCTAATTCTAGTTTTGACATGTCCCAGAGAGGAGTTATTAATTCATTAAACTAATAAAATAAATTTACCCTAGGTGAATTCTTATCTAGATCAATTCCAGGAATTAAGAGTCACGGAATTTGCCAGATAATTCACCTCATATGGTGCCAAGAAGGCATGCCATTAGGTTTCGGTAAACTCTAGTCTCTGCCTGGTCCCTTGCTTTGGGTGTAAAGAGAAGCTGGGTTCATTTTCTGCATCATTGCTGGAGGTGAATATATACTTTCCCATCCTCTCCATGCCCCCTACCTCTGCCCTAATCCAGGCCCCCATTATTTCTCACTTGGATAACAAAAGGTCTTACGACGTCCCCCCCCACCAAAGTCATCCTCCACACTGGGTCAGATCTAAGATACATCTGCGCATACCACCAAAAATAGTAACAGCTTATGTTCTTGAGCACATCTCATGCTACGCACTTTTCATACATTATGATGTCTTTGCAACAACCTTAAAAGGCAAATGTTATCGATTTGCCATTAGAGGTAAGAACTCTAAAGCAACTTGCTCAAAGTCACACAGCCAATAAAATTTGGAACAGCTGGACTCTGCGACCTGTACCATTTGCTAACTCAAAAAATTTCATGACTATCTGTCATCAATAGTGGTAGTTCCCAATATTATTTTTTAATAAAAAATGCTGCAGACTTTGGGCAATAGATATTTTTATTCAGCATCTGACCAAGAAAATAAACAACGAGCCAGAAGCTACTATTAACTTATAATATTTCAAATGAATTTTTGGTTGATGAATCACAGCATCAGCCAGCTACATGTATTTGGGAGAAAGCTCCTATATCTGTGTTTGTGATGTTACTTATTAAATCTATAGACGATGCTCCATGTACATATCAACAAGTAAGAACTGTGGTCTCCCATGTGTTCTGGAATCTATAGGTCAGAAACCTCCAGAATGTGAACTAGAAGTCTTTATCGTGAAATACCATGGGCTCTACAATTTGGCCCCAATCTACCTTTCCAACTCTCTAGCCGTGGTTGACGTGTATTCCCAAACTCCACGCCTAGCGGGCCATTTCTGCTGCCATTCTATGCCTAAAGGACTCCATCTCTTTTGCGACACAGCTCAAACATCTCCAACCCTGTGGAGCCACGTCTAACAACACCACCACCTCCTCAAGGCCGAATTAACACATCCTTCCTTGCATGATCACGGCCTCCTGTGTGCAGCCCTATTAGGACATCTAACACACTGCACAAAAGCATGCACAACAATCTGGCCGCTCCTCTCATCTAAACTTCCTGAGGGTAAGGGCATTATTGACTCATCCATGTCTTTAGCCCTTACCTCCATTCCTAGATCCAGCAGGTACTTTTTGTGAGATTCATAAAGGAGTATCGGTGCCAATCTGGCTGGTGAATTTTTTCTGGGGAAGTCAGTATGGAAAACAGCGCCTGCCACTAGCGAAGATTTACTTCATTATGTTGTAATGGCTGATCGCCCGTAAGCCATAAAACTCACCAAAGTAGGAGGCAAAAACTCACGCTAGGAATTGGAAGATCTGAGTTCAGGTTCTACACCTTCCCCTCACCAGCTCTGTGACCTTCAGGCGAGTCACATTCTTTCTCCGATCCTCCATTTGTTCACTGAATGGGGGCAGGAGGGCACAACAGGGCGGGTGGGGGGGCGGGGGTGGACGGGGGACTTCTAGTTCTTACTTGCAGCAATGATGACTTGCAAATTCTACAGACCAGGGTTGGCAAACATTTTCTGAAAAGGACCCAAAAGTAAATATTTCAGGCTGTGCTGGCCTACGGTCTCTTGCGCAACTACTCAGCTCGGTTCTGTGGTTGTAGCGCGAAAGCACCGGTAGACGTTAGATAAATGAATGGGCATGGCTGTGTTCCAATAAAACTTTATTTACAAAAAACAGTTGGCAGGCCAGCAGGCCGTCGTCTGTCTACGCCTGGTCTGGACCAATGCCTCCATGCTGCCCTGCCATTCACAGTGCTTGACCGAAAGGTATAGTTCGTGGAATGCTTATCCTAAAGTCACCAAGGGACTCATTAAAAGTACAGTGAGGGGCGCCTGGGTGGCTCAGTCGGTTAAGCGACTGCCTTCGGCTCAGGTCATGATCCCGGAGTCCCTGGATCGAGTCCCACATCGGGCTCCCTGCTCGGCAGGGAGTCTGCTTCTCCCTTTGACCCTCCTCCCTCTCATGCTCTCTGTCTCTCATTCTCTGTCAAATAATAAATAAAATCTTTATTAAAAAAATAAGAAATAAATAAAGTTTCATTGGGCGCCTGTGTGGCTCAGTCGGTTGAGCAACTGCCTTCGGCTCAGGTCATGATCCTGGAGTCCCGGGATCGAGTCCCGCATCGGG
>NW_023270709.1:18470004-18530172 GCF_011800145.1 Mirounga leonina
CGGCGGGGAGTCTGCTTTGCCCTCTGATCCTCCCCCCTCTCATGTGCTCTCTCTCATTCTCTCTCTCTCAAATAAATAAATAAAAATCTTTATAAATAAATAAATAAATAAATAAATAAATAAATAAATAAATAAAGTACAGTGAGATACATGCCACCGCTTCCACATCAGGAGCTTGAAAATGGGGGAAAGAGATTGCCTAGTCAGAGGTTTACAGTAAGAACAAGATGTGCCTTTGAACACAGAGTCAAATGAGAAAAGTTATCACCACCCCCACCCCCACCCCCACCGCCGGCCCCGGCCAGCAGCTACGAAAAGACGGTGTCCCCTTAATAAGGGAAGCGCAACCACGAAAGCTCATGTGGGCAGTGCCGAGGCTGCTGGGGGGAGGGAGCTTGCTTCACTGGCAAGGCCACCCTCCGGAGGGGACCACTGGGGGTTGTAGCCAATGACTGCAGTGTTTCTGATCCCCCTGGCAACACGGGGCTTGAGCAGCAGGCCATGTTAGCTTGGATCCACTCGCCGGTAACTCCCCCCACTTCCTCACTCTGACTCCTTGCTCACTAGGCAACCATCTGACTCCATCTGATATTTCTGCAGCAAACAGGTGCGGAGACGACTATTGCTACCCACATCCAGGTAGCAATTTCTCGAGATGAATCAACAGAGCAGCGTCCAACTATGATTTACATTCCTCTGTAGCCTGACAAAGAGACAGAATGTGCTGATCGAGTGGACCTGAGGATATGGAGACGACAGCTTGCAATGTGACCTGACGTGCCGGCATCGTCGGGCCATCTCGGGCTCCTGTTGCACAGCTCCCTGAGTCAGCGTGGCAAGGCCTGGACACAGACCTGAACCCATCGCTGGCCTCAGGGGCGGAGGGGGCCAGGCCGTGGGGACCCAGCCTGCCCTCTCCGACGGCAGGGGTAATGCACCACGTCGGGCTCTGCTCACTTTCAACTCGTTTCCACGGGGCTTACTTGGACAACAAAGCCAGAGAACTGGATGCTTCAGGACAACGTTTATGTCTGCCCCCCTCTATAAACATGTTAACTGTGACACGATCTGTTCTCTTCCCTCTGTTCCAGAACTTTTGACCTAGAGGTCACGCTCACACCCACGGAGGAACCGATGGAGTAAGTGAGCTGCTAGTTCTCAAGGAAAATGCTTACTTTCACATTTCACATGGTTTCACTGGAAATGCTGTGTGTGGTTGCCCAATCCAACCAGGAATTAAACAGTATATGCTCGTTGGTAAATTATCCAAATGTAAACCAACAGCTACAACAGAGACCATCTGAACTGCCAAGAATTTTAACACCGTGATTTTGGTGAGAAAGTACATTTCCCCCTCCTGTTTAGCCTTCAGCTCAGTTTGTCCTTGACTGTGACATGCTCACACGTGTGTGCATGTGATA
This sequence comes from Mirounga leonina, assembly GCF_011800145.1. Taxonomy (NCBI): domain Eukaryota; kingdom Metazoa; phylum Chordata; class Mammalia; order Carnivora; family Phocidae; genus Mirounga; species Mirounga leonina. The sequence continues at coordinate 18,471,426 of NW_023270709.1, forward strand.
TATATAAAGGACAAGCGTGCACTTTTGTTCGTCGTTTTTCACTTGGGATTTCCAGGGAGGATCATCAAAGGTGCATAGATGTAGCAAGATAAAATTCTCATTTTCTAAGTATTTCTAGCCGTCATCATTTTAGAGGCGGCTTTTTTCCCCTGTCCACTCTACTTCTTGAGGACTGTGTATAATTTGCCATCCCATTTAGCGCAGTCCCTTGCATGCAATGAGTACAAATACTGAATGGCTGACCTCACATTATCAATTCCAACTAAGAGAAGTCCAGCCTTCCAAGTGAATTTCCGACATAAGCAAAATGCAACAGAAAATTGTAGTGCTCTGCAGCGCTCTATCTTCTTATATAGAAAATTATTAAGTTATTTCTACCTCAAAAACTCCCCAGGGCAGAGTAAACATGCCTATTTTTCCAGATTCCCCCCAAAGCACAGGATAAAAGAGCAACTTTCCTCCATTTGTGCGAGTTGAGAGATCACCTTTTGAATTCCTGCTCAACAGCTAAATGTAGTAAGTAGCAGGCTGTCAAAAGCTGTCAAGTGAAATAATTATTGATTGGAGCATTGAAATTAAAAAATGAATGTAGGTTAATAGATGAGGATGGCTTTAAGAAAAAGCATATAATCCCAAACTAGGAAAATCAGACAGTGCATCTGCCAATCAGGCCTGCAGGGCTTAGAATGAAAGATTTAAAAGAAAACAATGGTACTTAGGAAGTAAAACTTAACCACACACGGCCTTTATGACAGCCCATCCCAGTCGAGCCGTGTCTCACTTGCTTTCCTTCTTCTTCTGGTCCTGATGGAAATGTCAGGGGCTGGGGTGGGAGGCAGAAATTGGTGGCCATCAGTCTGTGATCTTCAGACTAATGGACTGCGTCCTAGTCTCCGCTCCATGAAAACCCTCTCCTGATGTAGGTGTGTCCATCCAGTCTGTGGCCTCAGACGCGGTCCATCTCTAGGTGAACAAAGCTCAAGCTACGTCTACACCGAGCTACGGATACTTATGTCTAAATACATCTCCATTGCTCATGGCTCACAGGCATAAAACAGAACTCTGGATGTCACCACCACTGCTCCAGCCGGGTCCTAAACCAGTTTTCCCCGTCTCGGTGAAGGAAACTACCCTCCTGGACATTTCTCTTTTCCTTCCTGGCTACTTGTACTCCATCAACAAACCCCATCTGTGTCACACGTGATGCAGCCTAAAATCTACCCATTTCTCTCCATCACCTGGATCACGGCGACAGCCTTCCAAATGGCTGCCCTGGTGGCTTCCTTGTGGCTTGCGACCATTCCCCCGTAACACCAGGGCCATCTTTTTAAAACACAGTGGATGCCATCACTCCTTCTGCCTGAACGCTCTCAGTGGTTCCTGTAATGGGAACCATTAGGGAATTCAAAGGTTTTGGGAAGGTGGGCTGCAGAAAGACGTCCCCAAACCTGTGAATGTGCTCTTATATGGAAGAAGGCTTTTTGCAGATGGAATAAGGTTAAGGATCTTGAGGTAAGGTCATCCTGGATAACCTGTGTGGGCCCTAAGTCCGACCAGTGTCCTTAAAAGAGACAGAAAAAACAGGGACAGACACAGGAGGCCATGTGAAGACAGGCAGAGACTAGAGTGATATTCCCACTAGCCGAGCAATGCCCAGAGTCACCAGAAGCTGAACCAGGCAGGGAGAGGTTCTCCCCTGGAGACTTCAGAGGGAGTCAGCACTGTGGACACCCTGATTTCAGACTTCTGCCCTTTGGAACTGTGAGAGAACAAATTTCTGTTGTTTTAAGCTACCAAGTCTGTGGTGATTTATTAGGGCTGTCCAAGGAAATGAATTCTCCCGTCCCATTTAGAATGAAATCCCAGACTTTCTGCCTCTAGCTCCAGACTCAACGACTCCTTCTGACCTCAGGGCCTTTGCTTGGCCATTCTCTCTACTGGCAGTGCTCTTCTCCTGATTCTCTTATCTCACCCCCTCCCTCACCATCCCAATCGTCCAGGGCCAGCTCCTTCACATCACAAGCTACAGCCCTTGTACAAATGTCACATCCTACCCAAATCATCCCCCTCACTACCACTATCATTCTCTATCCCCTAACATAGTCTGTTCTATTTTTTCCCCTGGAACCACAGAGTATACTTGTGAGTTTACCTAGAGGTGTCTCTCCCCCTATGAGAAGGTAAGCCCTTTGAGGGCAGGGACCTACACAACATTCGTTCCCTGCTATATCCCCAGCACACACAACTATGCTTGGGACGGAGTGGAGTCAGTCAATAAATACCTGATGGCATGAGAATGAATAAGCGATTTCTCTTTTCTTCCACTAGATTATAAAAGACTGACTTCATAACACCAACAAGCATATTAGCTTAACCTTTTCTCTCTGTTATAACCGAGAATGCTCCTATTATTTTTGAGAGTATCTGAGGGTTACAATCACTCTCCGACTCTCTTCTATGAAGCTCAGTTGATCAAAATGTGGCTTTTCCACTTGTATTATCTGGGTCAAGATAAAACACAGCGTAAAGGAGAAGCCTAAATGCTTTCTCTGCCAGCCACGTGACCTTAGGTAAATAACTGCCCCCTTTGAGTCTGTAGAAAGGAATGCTAAAGCTCGCTGTGTCTATATCTGCAGGACTGCTAGAAGAACCAACCGAGGTAATTTACCCAACAAAATACTTCTGCAGATATTGCGCAGGCCAGGTAGCGTGCCAGCATGGTGACAGAGCTAGAATCCAGACAAGGAACATCTGCCCTTCTCGCGGGTACCTCTCAGTTCAGTTTTGCAAACCATAAAGTGCTGAGCAAACCTAAAGGCATATGAGATTTGTGCTTGACATGCTGAGCAGATAACCGAATCCTCATTTCCACACCATTGATGCTTTCCTGCTCTGCACAGTTCTTAATACAAATGTAAACCAGAAGATGGTTAAAGATAGCTATTAGTCTTCACTCAATCATTCACACATTTTCCCGAATGTTCCTCATTTGTCTCATGCTGGGCAATTTCAGATACAGGAAAAACCCGGAGCGACCACGAACAAGGGTACAGCATCTAGTCAGCTCCAAATGCAGATGTGACGGACCCAGAGACTTTGTTTTTGTGGCTTTTTCCCTCATTTCAAAATAAACACACAGGTGTAACAGACGTACCAGGTATGTTTGCAATGCCAACTTAACACAATTTGTATGTGGCCATGCCGTGGTCATTTTTAATCGAATGAAAAAGGTAGCACAGTCTTCATATTCTTGCCTCCAAGGTATGCCTGTCTCTTCATTCTAAATTAGTGGTTCTTACTGACCTTCTGAGGGGCAGAGAATCCTTTGGGGACCTGGAAAGCCACACCCCTCTCCCCAGAGAAACACACGTATGTATGATGTCATGCTGTGTTGTAATACCATGGGAATTCTGCAAGAGTTCAGCGAGAAGAAGTGAAGAATCCAAACCACCTCAGTGTGGTGTCGGCAAATGAGTTCCCTCATACAGCCTCTTCTCCTGGTCACCCCGAAAACCATGCAGCCCTGGCAGGGGTGGAGGGAATGGGGGAGAGCCCTGGCAGGGGTGGAGGGAAAGGGCAGAGGGAATCCCAGCACATTAGGGATTCTCCCGACTATCTGTCACTGTCCAAGAACCGGCCACAGGACCCCCACTGCTCAACCGTGGCCATCCAGCAGATGGACCAGCCCACAGTCTAACCCAAAGAGAATGACTGGGAAATGCACAAGAAAAAAGAATCTTGAACTTTTAATTTTACTAAAACGTCATGTTCTCTTTTAAGTTCACTTTTATGCCTGGTGTGTGTGAAGTTATGCGGGAAAAAATACACATTTAAGTGGATAAAAGCCAAAGGAGAGTCTAATTAAAAACAAGGGTTTGGTGGGGTTTTTTTCCTTTTTGTTCAACAAAACTGATTCCGTACACTGAGCTATTGCTTTTCTTGGCTATGTGGGTGCTGAACCCATAGTAAATAATGAAAAAAAAAAAAAATCTAAAATAACAGGAAAAGTCTAAAATTACAGAGAAAATACGTCCAATTATAAAGCCTCTGAGTCACTGTAGTCACCACACCTGATTCTATGTCAGCTTCACCAAACACTATTAATATTTTTTGCAGTAAGAATAGTTTTTATCACTCAACTTCTTTAAGTAAGTTAAAACATCTAACTTGCTAAAGCTGAACATACATTGTTGTTTCCCTCATTCTCTGTATACAGTGTTAACAATACTCATTTCTTACTCTGTTCCAAAAGGCTTATGTTCAAGAGTTTACCAAAAAACAAACAAACAAAAAACAAAAAACAACAACAAAAAAACCAATTATGTAAGATCTGTCTTCCAAAGAAGGTACAAAGCATTTTTACCTAAAAACTTTGAATGCACATTGTCATGAATATTGTTGTCTTTAAGTAATGTTGGTATGCTGCATTTAAAATATTTAAGGCTGGGGGGCGCCTGGGTGGCTCAGATGGTTAGGCATCTGCCTTCGGCTCGGGTCATGATCCCAGGGTCCTGGGATCGAGTCCCGCATCGGGCTCCCTGCTCCGCGGGGAGCCTGCTTCTCCCTCTGCTTCTGCCTCTCTCTCTCTCTCTCTCTGACTTACATGAATAAATAAATAAAACATTTAAAAAATAAATAAAATAAATAAAATAAAATATTTAAGGCTGGGATGCCTGGGTGGCTCAGTCGGTTAAGCATCTGCCTTCGGCTCAGGTCATGATCCCAGGGTCCTGTGATCAAGTCCTGCCTCCTTGCTCAGCAGGGAGCTGCTTCTCCCTCTGCCTGCCACTCCCCCTGAGCAAGGAGGCAGGATGAGCTCTCTCTCTCTGACAAAAAAATAAATAAAATCTTTAAATATTAATAAAATAAAACAAAATATTTAAGGCTATGTTCATATAAACATTTATGCAGGCTTCTTAGAAATAAAGAATTCTACTAAGGATGCAATGTGCCATGATTTATAAATGATTTCAACTAAAAATTCTAAACTTTGAATTCTTTAAAGTCACTTTTCAGTAGGAGAGGTCATTCCTTCAAGAGACAGAATGGCACACTTCTGTCTTCTTTCCTTCCTACTTCAAGATCTCACTGTGCTGTCTCTGGGGACATTTTCACTTTATAAAAAAAGATACCTTTCGGTGATTCTGTAAAAGACAGTCTACCCTTATGCAGCTAAAATGAGTTCAATTACCCAGAGTCAGCTTCCAAAAAACTTACTGCTATAAAGCAACCACAAAAAGTAAGCCACAATTAATACTTAATCCTAAAAGAAGGGCCAAGAGACAAAACTCAAATGCAAGCTTTTATAGATAAAATAAAATTGTGTTATGTATCATCCCTTTAGTTAAACCTTTTATTTATAAATCTAGCAAATTTTCCTGCGTAGGCTAAATTTCCTTAAGCTTTTCTGGACAAATTCCCTGCATTCAACAGAATAAGTTCCAACGTTTAGTCAGAAAAGAGGCTCCGGAGCATTAAGATAATTACACAATTTTAACTTCTAAGTATATATTTTTTTAAATTAATAACATAGTGTACTTCATTGCTTAGAAGGAGATTTAAATTATAAAGAATCTGGCTTAAAAATTCCTGAACCCAGAAACCATTTTAAAAAAAAAAATAGCCCATGAGTCAAGTAGCTTCACTAAATATTTATTACAGTATTAACATTTCTCTAATATGAAAGTTTCTGGCTATCGTGTAATTTCAAATTTGTGCCCATTTCTACTCCACTGTGTTTTCTGAGCACAAAACTAAAGCATGTTGATTCTGGTACAAATCATAAAAAAGACCATGAGGAAAGTTCAAAGTAACCTCAAGCATGATGACTTCATGTTCAAAAGATTTTTCTCATGTTAATAGCATTTAAATCTTTGCCTCTGTCTGACTCCCATGCCTCAGACTAGAAGTTCAGCCACATCAGCTATTCTAGGCAGGTGAGGAAAAAGCTTCATTGTCCTAAAAGCACAGAATGAAGAGCACTCCCTTTCAACTGGTTAGGGTAAAATATGGACAAACTTCATGAGAAACTGAAAACAGGCAAGGAGGGAAAAAATTACCAGCCCCAACTCCTCAGCAAGAATCTAGAGAAAATTTATGAAATTTTAGAACATTCTTTCATGGTCTTTTTGATTAATGGGGATTCTGGGGGCATCACAGTTTTCCACCAAGCATGTATGATGATGAAGAGCTGTAGTATTTTTCCTGACAGTGGCCTCTAACCAGGTCAGGTGTTGGTGCTGGGAGGCTATAGAGTTTACTCCATCCACACCACCACAGGAAGCAGCCCCACCAACTGGGGGGAAAGTAGACATTGGAGTTCTCTACTTACTACCAGGCTCTGATATAAAATCCCCAATGGGACAATGGCTGGGACACACCAGGATGATACGTGGGTCGGGGAAGCACTCTGTCTCTGGGCTGTGCTGATTCAAGTCTTTCCCACCCAGGTCTGGGCCCAGACGCTTTTCCCAGTTTCACCAAAGAAAGACAGGAAATGGAGAAGTCCGGGCGGAGGTGGAGTTCTCAAGCAAATCAACTCATTCCATCAAGAAAAACGTGTTAACTAACTTACGGTCCAAAGGAGGGAAGGAAGGTCAGACGACTAAAAATAATAATTACTTACTAAGTTTTGAAGAATAAAAGTGGCTGTGTGGGCTTACGCCACAATCTCTTGGATAATTAAGATGAAAAGCACATTCTTGTGGGGTTTTGGTGTGGGTTTTTGTTTTTTTTGGTTTTTTTTGCTTTAAATGATGGACGCGGGACTCCTCTAGAGCCTTGAGTTTTCTGTTTATTCAGATTTCCAGATCTGCTCTTTATTACTCTGCTACTGCATGTTTTCATTCCAGAGAGTGTGATTGTTAATTTGTTATTGCGAGTTTCTTAAGGAGTCAAAACATCCAGAGCAAAGCATGAACTACACACAGCAGTAAAGGCTAGAGAATGTCTCAGCAGCATGGAAATGACTCACTGCCTGAAGATTGGGAGGCTTAAGAAACACTCTCCCCCCCTTCAATTCACGGCAAATTTGTTCAGATGAAACAAAACACAGCTCAGTCCAGTTTTCAAATCAGAATCCGAATTCAGAAAAACATCTCGGTTGAAATATCCGGTGAAAAACAGTTTTAAGCTATTTTTCTTCCTCCCTCCAGTCGGCGAGGTCAATTATCACTTGCTCTCAGTGTACATATTTGGCCAGTACCTACTCCCACATTCTCTCTTCCAACAATATTTATGCCCAGATAAGGGAGAGAACCATCTTCGTACAAACTGCCTACTTTATTCCAACACTTTTCTGCACCATTTAAAAAGGAAGAGGAAAAAAAGGACGAGGAAAAAAACCATCAAAGTGAAGCCTAAGCATTTCTCAGATAGCAGCTTCAATAAACATAGTCTTCTTTTTATCAATTCAGATCCAAGGACGCAAGGAGCAAATGCAAGTGATTGATAAATATCTGGAAAGTAAAGGCAGCTGATATTTCTCTACCCTCTTGGCTTCCTGTCCTCCAAGTCCTCCTCCCCACAAGAGCCACATGTATTTTTTCTTCTGGTCATAACATAAAACTTGATCACTGGATTAAGATGACATACCAGAAAATAACTTCTTACATTCTGTGAACCATAAAAAAGTTGAAAGGGGGGCAGGGGAGGCCCCACTAATATTTAAAAAGATTTTATTCAACTGCTGATCACATGGAACCCTTTTTTTTTTTTTTAAAGATTTTATTTATTTATTTGAGAGAGAGAATGAGAGACAGAGAGCACGAGAGGGAAGAGGATCAGAGGGAGAAGCAGACCCCCCGCCGAGCAGGGAGCCCGATGTAGGACTCGATCCCGGGACTCCAGGATCATGACCTGAGCTGAAGGCAGTCGCTTAACCAACTGAACCACCCAGGTGCCCCACATGGAACGCTTTTTTAAAAGAAAAGGTTTTAAGATAGATCTTAGTGTTGTGTTAAACTGAATCAGAAAACATCGAAGTTTGTGGAACTCGTCTTTGAGGAAAATGCCAATTTTTCCAAAACGCAAATTCCTAAGACCTCCTGAACCTGATTATGTATGACACAGAATAATTTCTTAACAGGGTCCTATTTCAGGTGGATCTCCCAAGAATTCAAGCCATATGGAGCCTAATTAGACAGTGAACATGCTCCCTCCTTGGTTTGAACTAGTATAACAAATAGTAAAAACAATTTCTTCCAGGAAGTAGTAACAGTTTGAAAAAAATAGTGGTTTATTCCCCCAAATTTTTCTCAATTACTAAGCCACTGCTCTGATGTTATAATATGTACAAAGATGGTTACAAACATAAGTGGCCAAATTCTGCTCGCTCTCACTCTCTCCCCCTCCCCCCACCCCTGTGTTCCTAGGAAATTAAGATCAGGAAGTTCAAAATCTTTCACAGTTGTTTAAAATTTTCAAACATCTGTAACACCATAAAGTAAACAGACACTTTAAATATGATAAAAAAAAAAGCAAGCAATTTTGGATCTGGATATAGATATTAGGGAAAAGGATTAAATGAAATGTACAAATCATTCCAAAGTGAGACAGGATGCTGAAAATTCTGACTACCATATACATCAATTCTCTTAACATACCAAAAAATAATGTGCTCAGTACATAGGGTACTCAGACGAGGCACCTAACGTGAATAAGAAAACAAGTCCAAACTATGAACTTTTAAAAAGAAATAGAATTTTAAGTCTCTTAAGTACTTATAGGAAAACTTCCATGTGATCAATGAATTACATAATGAGTACACTATGAGAGCTTATACATTTATATTATATGATTATATATTATTTGTGGAATCATATATGAAATATACTATAATGCATGCAAACAAAAACTTCTAAAGTGATTTCCTAGGTACCCTTTTCCTTTCTTATGTACTCTTGGCATTTATTAGTCTGTGATATTCTCTGCCCTACCTTTTAGCACAGAAAATCTTTTTTCATAGACAAATTACTGTATTAAACTCAGACGTGGATACAAATTCGGACCATAAAAGGATCAAAATGAACAAAATCTCTGTCCAATGAAAGTGAAAAGTTCATCATACAGACCATTTCCTCCATTCACCGAGGAGAGATGCTATTGGGTACAAAAATGACTTTGGTCATAATGGAGCAGCTTGAGAAAGGACATCCGTTCATTTATTTGACACCTATTCACCATTTACTACTCTAAAATGATGAAGGGGGAAATCTAGAGGTCTAGACCCTGATTTTACCTGAGCAGGCTCTGAAGATCAGGGACCAAATGCCTTGTGCATGATGAGCGAATGGGAGAGAAGAGAGTATGTCCCCTCCGCCCCTGCTCCTTGTTCTTTCTGCCTCACCGCCCTGGATGTTGAGAGGTGCCAAGAGCCTCCAGTCACATGGGAAGCAAGACATCTGAGTAACCAAGCAAAGCAATAAGTGCCATGATAAAACGGAGGGCGGTGGGGAGGCTCCTGCCAGACATTTGTGGTGGAGCAGAATGCAGCTAGGGGAAGGCGGAGGGCTTAGCGAATCATACGAGTAAGCTTGGCGTTCAGAAATAAACATATGTCCAGGCAAAGTCCGCTGAGACCTGGGGCAGACACCAGGATTTGCCCACACTCTCTACAACCCCCGGTCTGCCTCCCACCAGCCCTACTTTTGCCATCTCCCGTATGCCTGGCATCCTGCCCCTAAATGTTACACAAGCAAGTTAGAAAACTCCAAAGGAGAACAATAACGTAATAATAGGTAAAGCAGAGACAGCGTTTACCAGGTGCCAAGTGCATACACTGCATTTACGGATTTATGTAATCTGCACCCAGATTACGATCCCCACTTTCCAGATGAAAACAAAAACAAAAACAAAAACAAAAACGGAGGCAACAGGTTTGGAGAGCAGCCTCAGAATAGCTTGGCACCCCAGGCCCCACCACCCAGCTCCTATTCCTCCCAGTACAATTCAGTCCTAACTGCTAAAGGATCTGAAGCCTACTGTCACACCTGCAGGGCTACTTCCAAAAGTCTGTAAGAACAGATCCAAATGGATGGCTCCTTAGGCACCTCCACAGTCCAAACATGGTGGACATCTGAGACCAGCCCTTCCATAGGGTGATGGCTGCCATCTGGCAACTGAGAATGGATTTTAAAAACATCCTCCCTTGCTGTACAAAGTATCTGGTCACAGGGTTTGTTATCAGTAGAACCAGGATTGAAAGTTGTGACCTCTGTCTCTTCCCTCTCTCTCACCCTTATTCTTCCAAGGTGTATATTTGTATTTTTTTGCAAAGCAGCCAAAGGAAAACATCAAAAGGAACCTTCCTGTGAGGTTAGCAGTAAATGAATAACGGCTGGACAGAGAGAGCAAAGAGAAAGTGAGTCACGGGGACTGTGTTAAATCTATAAGCTTGCTCTGGCTTTCTCTGAAATGTTTTCTCCTCTACACTGGAAGCTGTGGGCCGTGTCTTTACTCACCCCAAAACACCATCTCAGACTCCGGAGTCAGGCTCAGTAACGTTGAAAGCTCGTAATCTTTCCTTCAAATTTTAGGCACTTTAACTCCTAGGACCTAAGTCCTTTTTATAACAATGTAACTTAAATGAAGCAATAACTCTAAGGCTTGGCCCAGGAGATGTGGTTTAGCGCCGTTGTGCAATCTCGCTACCTAAAGCGGGCGGGGGGAAGGGGGGTTGTCTGTGAGTGGAGGGTACCTGTGGGCTACTGCTTTGCTTTGCTGAGATCCCACCGCCTCATGTGACCCTGTGGCGCTCTGGGTCCCACCAACCAAAAAGCACTTCCTTTTGATTATCAATCGCAATGGTTACATTTTATTTTTCTCCTATGGGTTCTGGCCCTCCCAAGGGAGCCCTGACACACCAGGAAGGGGAAACAGGTCCTTTGAATACAAATCACACCGAATCCTTAAGGACCAAGTGCTTAGCTGTGTGTTTGGCACATATAGGGACTCCATCCATGCTGATTATTTTTCTTCCTTTCTTCCCCAATGGATGAAAAACCACTTAGATTAACTCAAGGGTAGTAACAGACTCAAAAGAAATGAACTTTTTAGGGGTGCCTGGGTGGCTCAGTCATTAAGCGTCTGCCTTCAGCTCAGGCCATGATCCCAGGATCCTGGGATTGAGCCCCACATCAGGCTCCCTGCTTAGCGGGGAGTCTGCTTCTCCCTCTCCAACTCCCCCTGCTTGTGTTCCCTCTCTCACTGTCTCTCTCTGTCAAATAAATAAAATCTTTAAAAAAAAAAAAAAAGAAATGAACTTTTTAAATGAACAGTAACTTAGAATTTCCTTTATAAAATAAAATTAAATGTCTGTGTAATTAAATGAAATGTGTTACCGCTTGATTACAATGTGAATTACAGTACAATAAATAAAAATCCCCTTTACAGGTAGAACTTACAGAAAAAGATGTATGAACACAAAGCCTTCTGGAGTTAAAGGGTAAAACAATATACATACATTTTTTTAATTCTACAAATACAGAGTATTAGAAGAAACCCCCTACCTTCCTTAGGAGCCATGTGTACCAAGACTTTTTATTAACAGCACCCTGCATGAAGCTTACATTCATGCCCACTGCTCTTTTATAAAAATCTCCTCCACGTTTCCCTTTTGTTCTGAACTTCAGTGACTGCCTCCCCACCAGCTGTACACACCACACATATCTTTCAGAAGCTAACTGAAGCACAGAGAAGTTAAACATGATGTATTCAAGGTCAAATCTCAAGTCAGTGGAAAAGCCATAAATACAGCCTCTCTGCGGCTGAGTGTTCTGGGTGCTGGGCCATCCTGCATGGTGAAGTTTTGACTTTTGATTGCTGTTTTCAAAAATTCCCTTGAGTGTTTAAAAGCAAGTAGCTCATGTTGGCAAGATAGAAGGAAGACACTTTTACAAATTTCATTAACATTGCACAATTTCACATTCCTGGACCTATCACACACACACGCCAATTTGTTTTTTACATACGCATTTAAAACTCCCTTGAAAACATTGTATAAATGGACTCAAAGACCTATGAATGGGAGAGGGTTTAGGAGCCTAAAAATACCCGATTTTTTCCCCCATTAAATGCAGCTGAATCACAATGCAGGCTAAGCATTTTGTGCAAGAAGAAACGTGCTGCATTTAAGATCCGCACCACACCCCACGAGACCCCTTTCTAAGATAAGACCCGCATATGCACAGCGCCTGGGAAGGGTGAACAGAGGGCTCTGGAGTGCAAGATGCATTCAGGGAGAAAGCACCACTACTGAGCTGGGCTGAGAAATGAGGGCGCCAAAGCTGTCATTAAAAAAAAAAAAAAAAAATTCACAAGCATGTGCAGATTAAACAGATAACAAGAGAGGTTTTTTGTTTTTTGGTTTTTTCTTTTTTATAAAAAGGGAGGTCATTCCTCTCGCTTTTAGGACCTTAAAAAATAAACCTGAACAACCAACGGCTGGGAGGCTTTGACCCCTGGTGAAGGCAGCCTTGAGCGTGACTCCATGCCTTAAAACCAGGAGATACCTAATCTCAGGGAGTTGTTTTATTTTGCTTTCTACTACCATACTCAAAGACTCCTTGATCGAACAAATGAGCTTCCCCCCACCCCCGCCCCGCCCCGTATCTCTATATCATGAAAAGTTCATTTGCCATTTAATTTTTATCTAATCATGCTGGCTGCTTTTTGCCTGTCTCTCTCCCATCTACCCCCACCCCACCTACACTGGCATTCTCTGTGGTCAAAGAATCTGTTTCAGTATTAGTGTTCAATATAACAAATGTCAAGTAAACACTCTACACATTTCCTGTGCTATTTAAAGCATCTTAAGCAATTATTTGCTCTAAAGTATTAAACTGTAAATTTTCTTAGCTGGTGCCAATTCCTACAGTTAATAGCTGTCACAGAACAGTACTTAAAACACTCAAATGCAGCTTTTAAATCAGCTACACTCGTAGGCTACATTTGCCAAGATTTTTCTAGGTTCCATATTTTTAAGGCATGTTTTTGAGACAATGCACAAAACTGCAAGTGTCAAATGTAGCTCTTTTACTTCATATTCGAAGCTTATTAATAGATACGTACACATCTTTCAACATACATTTGTCTCTAAGCAAAATAAGAGACAGATTAGACAGACACATACTCACACTTCAACCTCATCATTGTAAGTGCTTATTGTTACAAGCCAAAAGCATGACCGCTGAAAATATCACTCCATAGGATAAAGCTCCAAATCCTACAGTTGGCTTATAAAAGGATCCCCTAACACTAGTTCTATAAAGGGTGCATACTATATTTATACATACACGTGCATGCAGCACTAGAAAAATATTAATATAATACATACATATAGACATATATATGTGCAAATAATTACATCCAGATAGTTGCACATGCCTTTATAGGCACTTTTATATTTGGCTAGATGTGGTTCTTTTTCAATCTTTTTCAATCTATTACATATTCCTGTGATTACCGAAGAGTAACTTAAAAGTAACATAATTCTACAATCCTTCATAGCTAAGACTGCATTAAATTGCCACCTCCTCCTACAGAATTGTACGGTCCTTGGAAAAATTTTCATGCCACAGAGTATGATTTACAAACAAAAAACAAACCAACAACAACAACAAAAACCTCTTTGCTCATTTTTTTTTAACGTAGTTAATTACTACTAGACTCTTATTTTCCAACTGATGAAAGAATTATATTATTCCCACCAGGCCCAACCCCATTCTGATTTTTAGGCCCTATACCAGGTATTACTAGTTGCTGAAAGACTGCATTGAAGCATGAAGGGACAACAAGGTTATATTATCTTAACATGTTCCACTCAATAGTTTTTGATAGTGTTATGAAGTGCCCTCACATTGGTTACCAAAAATGTCTTGCTATTTTAGGAATCACACCATCAAGGAACCACATGTCTACAGAGCTAATATTTGTGAATTATAACCTGGGAAGCATTGCAGGGATCTGCCAGCACAGTTGTATGAAATCATCCCCTCTGTTGGGGGGGGGGGGGTGCGTTTGTTAGAGTCCCTCCATAGCACACCTTGCTTGGGAGGGGATGTGTCATTTGAGTGCGCCAAAGAAATGATCATGTCAGGGGCACCTGGGTGGCTCAGTCAGCTGAGCATCTGCCTTAGGCTCAGGTCATGATCCCGGGGTCCTGGGACTGAGCCCCGCATCGGGCTCCCTGCTCAGCGGGGAGTCTGCTTCTCCCTCTCCCTCTGTGTGCTCTCTATTTCTCTCTCACGCTCAAATAAATAAATAAAATCTTTAAAAAAAAAAAAAAGAAAGAAAGAAATGATCATGTCAGCAAGAATCCCCCACACTAGCCGTGGCACCTAAGCCTGGACATCACAGCAGAGAACACTCTCCCCAGCCTTTTTCTGCAGGTCTGACTCAGTTCCCCTTTACACTCCATGATGGCAAGAGAAAAAAGGGGGAAGAAGTAAGAGACATGACAGGCAGGGAAGAGAGACAAGAAAAAGGAAGGAAAACGAAGCAATCACCTGGCATGGTTCACATTTTTGGGCACTTTTGTTAAAAATATTTTAAAACACCGTTTTTCTTGAGTGAGAATTTTCTGAGGTGGGAAGAAAGGGGGCCTGTATGGAGCTCATCAAATTCATGGTAATTTTTACTCGGGTGGAGAGTTACTTGAGCCTCACTGAGTCCTTTTTTAATAATTTACCTTGGTTTTGTGACTATGCTTTTCGTATATACTCAGTATTTATAAAAACAATTTTGTAAGTCCCATGATGACCCGGGTGGTAAGCAGTAAAGAAAAATTAAGTTAAGAGCACAGGGTCTGAAGTTAAAATGATATGAGTTGAATCCCAGTCCTACCACTTATTACTTCTATGACCTTGGGCAAACTACTAACCCAGTTACCTTATCTGTAAACTGAAGATAATAGCCACCCATCTAGGTTTACTGTGAGGATTAAGTGATTAGCACAGTGACTAACATATCCTAAATCCCCAATATGCCAGCAAGCCATTATTATCCTTGAAAGAATCGGTTCTCTGCACGATGACCTTCCTTACGCGTGAGTGCACTGTTCCGTGTGTTTTCAATCATAAATCTGGTAAATAAATATCTGTTCACTGAATGATTCATTGAATAAGTCATTTATTTATTTATTTATCAATAATTCATTGATAGCAACCATCAGATGCAGGTGTTTTTTTTTTTTTTTAACTCGGATTCCATACACCTGTCTAGAAGATGCCCAGATGAATGAGAGAAACAAATTTAGTCGTCCCACAAGAGAAGTGTTAGCAACTTGAGTGTCTGGGTACCGTTTTGAAGGAGTCTAACTAACAATGTTAGACGAATCATAGAAGAGAAGACCAATCCAGCATGACCTTTAAAGTTTAAAACATCAACCATTCACCTTTATGTGTATTTGGAGTCCACAAAATAAGTTACACCCTAATATCTTACAGTGACAAAGAATAACAATTAGCAAGATCCATTTATAAGCTCTTTAAAAGCTGTCCCTTCCAAGTAATACTGAAAAGGAAATCAAAGATAAATTTGTTTGACGCCACAGGCCACAACTTAACCAACTTTACTGTTCCCTCCTAAAATAGTACCTTGCGCACAGTAGGTTTACAAGAAATGAACAAAATTAAGTTGACTCTAAAATGAGGAAGCCGGTCAAAAAGATGCATATGGTCCCTCCAACATCATGAATGAGAAACTCTCTAAATGATCAAACAATCACCAACTCTGGTTGATCGTTACGGCTAAACTTAAGAATTCACTGCTACTTTACTCATGAAGTTTACTGAAGACATTCCTCCTTAATTTCAATTAATGTGAGCATGGTCAAAACACAGCTGTCAATTCTAATATCAAGGTGTTAAGAATATGCCATGGCTCTAAGTTTCTAGAAGCATAAAGAAATGGGTGACACAGAGAAATACGTATGTTTCAGAGCCAAAAGGATGAAATTAAAACATTTCCTTTTTTTTTTACTTTTAATAATTTCTAATCTCCCATTGGTGTATTTATTACGTATTAGTTGTTATTTAATACAATAGCTCTCCTGGGAAGGGAAAAAAAAAAAAAAACTTAAAAATAAGAGTTTTCCAGGAATAGAAAGAGATAGTCGCAACAGAAAAATACCAGCGGGAAACAGTCTTTATATTATACAGCAATTAAAACTTTCTAGGGCGCCTGGGTGGCTCAGTTGGTTAGGCAACTGCCTTCGGCTCAGGTCATGATCCTGGGGTCCTGGGATCGAGTCCCGCATCGGGCTCCCAGCTCGGCGGGGAGTCTGCTTCTCCCTCTCCCACTCCCCGTTTGTGTTCCCTCTCTCGCTGTGTCTTTCTCTGTCAAATAAATAAATAAAATCTTTAAAAAAAAAACAAAACTTTCTAAACAAACAAACAAAAAATCTATTTTTAAAGGCATATCATAGCTGGAGAACTGGCCAAAACTCAACATGTTTAATGAGATACAGATCAGTGGTAAGAACAAAGGAAAATCCAAGTTGAAGGATTAAATTCCTCTCAAAATCAGTCACTCAAACATCTGTACCTATATCATAAAGTGTTTGAGTTTGATGTATACTCCAGGCATTAATCCCCATCCGGAGAACAGAAAGGCTTCATCTGCCACATTCCAAACTGAAACAGACTCCTGTACAGCACTGTACATATCTAAGAACAGCTCCTAAAAGTCATTAGCGAAGATTCTTTGTGAGTAGAGAAATCAAAAGACAAGAATTAAAAGGCATAAAGATGTCAAAGTCAAGATGCAATGCTCTCTAATTTTCTGAGTCACAGGCTAAGACAAAAATTTTAAAAAGGAAAGCGAGACCATTCCCTCTTCGCAGAAACCAGCAAAAAAAAAAAAAAAAAAAAAAAATATATATATATATATATATATATATAGGCACAAAACCCCTGGACCTGCTTTCCTGCTTCTTGCCAGTGACATACATCCGTATGTATGGATCTAAGTATATGAGCTAACAATCAGACAGGACTTCAGAGCAGTGAATTACACACAGTCACACAGATACTCTCTCACACACAAGAGAGCAAAGCTGATGCTATTTAAACATCATGAAATATTTTCCTAACTGTGCACAGATGGAAGTACAGACTTTTCTGCCAACTGCCTGGTTCAGAAACTTTGCTCTATTTTTAATTATTTGGTTCAGAGGACCCGTTTATGATTAACTTCTGTGTTGGATGGCAAAACCAGTCAAGTTCCTGACCCACAGCAAAGAACACTGAGAGAAGTTTAATTATTTTTAAACAGCTAGTGTAATATTGTAAACTGTGCGTAGGGACAACTAATTTGTCAAAGACCTGTTCGTGGGTGCTGCAGCTTGAAGAAGAAAAATCCAGGAGGCACTGAGGAAGTGACACCGAAATGAAGTTCCCGATGACAAAGAAATTTTCGTCTTAGAGAAATAACAATGGAGTAAGAAACTGAGAGGAAGAAATTAATAGTGTTGCAAGGACTAATCTTATTAGCACTGGAAGTTTCAGTTCTGACTACGAGGACAGTGAATGGAATGCCAAAGCTTTAAACACAGGAAATGAACTCAGATGCAAGGAGGAGGTGGTCAGGAAACTTCAACCATAGAATTCAGAATCACACACGAGAAGTGCTGAGCAAGATCAAATCTCAGAAGAGAAGGAGAAAGAGAAGCAGTGGTCTAGCAGGAAGACAGAAAAGGGAGCCGAGGTAAGAATGAGCAGGTTGGAATGGTTTTATGTTTTTCAGAACTGTGCATTAAAAATAAATAAATAAATAAAGCTGTTTCCAAATAGAAAATGAACCCAAAGAGCAAATTAGTACAAACACAGAAAGGAAACAAAATATAAGGCCCCAGTTAAGAACCTTGAAGGGAGAACAGGGTTCAGACCTAACAAACTTGTATTCCTAAAGAAACCCTCTTTTGATCAATATCCCTACAATTGTAAGACAGTCTGTATTTACGTCTTTGATGTTCTTGGGAAGACACCAGATTCCACGGAACCACAAGCCACAGAGAGCCAAAATACTTCAGGAGTTAATAGTTATTGCTAAAAATTACATTTATAATGAGTCCAGGATCAATGCGAGAACGGTCTGGGAATTGAAAAAAAAACAAACAACGAGCACCTAATTTCTGTTTGAGAAGGTGCAGAACTGCAGAATTAAAAAAAGAACTTCCTTAGCGGGGGTGGGGGGTCCTAATTCAGCTTCTTAAACCACTAACACTGGCCACTAGCTTTCAGCTGGGTTGGATGACACAGGAAGGCCCTCAGAAGGACACATCTGTAGCTGTGAACAATTAGGAAATTTCAATAATTGGAAACAATTCAGGGAGCCATCACGAGGAGAAGAAAAAAGGTGATCTGTTCTAGAAAATCCAAAATAAAACTAACTCCTATTAATATATAGTCATATTCTTCCTCTACTATGCAAAGTACATGTATGGGTATATGTGTTGGCAAGAGACTAGAATTAAAAAAAAAAAAAATTTTTTTTTAAAAAGCACATCTATGACCAAATTCTTTATAGTTGCAAATGGTTTCATAATATCCACCTGGTATTATTACAAGCCACGGTTTAGAAACGTTTTATCTCACTTAGAAATATTTCTATCTGCTATAACAAGAGCCACTGTGCTGAGATGAGATTTGACCTGTGTCTTTGTCCATAAAACAATCCTATAAAATATGTAAACATGAATTCCATTTTCTTTAAGTCGAGAAAAGCAGAAATACGGTTGTCAGAACAAGCACAGCTTTCTGTGGGATATTCTAGTTAAATGAAAGCTATTCAACTTGAATCAATTGCTGTATCCATTCTCCAATACACAGCAGATTTATATTTCAGAAGGTTTTTGACAGAGAACAAAATGTTACTGAACTATCTCTTCCATTCCTTTTGTCCCACAGAACATTCCACGGGCTGAACTCCCAACAAGGGGCATACACTTGTCAACTTCTGTGTGCACTCCTTCTATTCTAGTTTTTCTTTGTTGCAGATTTTCAGTTTTGACCCTTTCCTGGCAAAACATTAATATACGCCTTTGGGGTTTAAATTGTGTTACAATTTAAAAAAAATTTTTTTTAAACTTACATTTTTATTCTGTACCATCTTGAAGGGCCTCTGACTCGTTAAAATAGGCCCTGCTATTTAAATCCATGCTAGAACCTTTCTTTCTATCTGCTTCTGTAAACACTAGAAATCCAGGGAGAAAATTCTTCCCCTCCAACAATCCACACATTTCTACACAAAACCAACCACTTGCATATTTAAACGCGAGAGAGACAGACTAGACCTAAGCATGAACACGTCCATGCAAGATGAATTTACCCTCCACCACCTTGACTCCAGGTCATCCCAGGACTAGGCCTGTGGGGAAAAGCCAAGATGGAAAGAATGGACAGGTGCCTGTTTTCGAGCATATCTGCGTAAAGACACACCAGGAGCTCAAGAGGCAGTTGCTGTTCTAGAACTGACAAAAGGTGTACAGCTGCAAACTGATCAGGGAGAACATTCAACATCACCCTCGCCATTTAATGACTAAGCCTGAGCCAGCTCAAAAAAAAAAAAAAAAAAAAAAATCCGTCGGCAACAGATTTCAGACAGTGGAAGACCTAAAACACTGGTTCTCAGGGATGATGTCCGAGAGGAGGTCTCTGAAGCTGGGTGTCATCCTTTAGGGTGGCCCAGAATAAAATGGTGACGCATTATGCCTCCTGGCGAGCTCATATCTACTTTGAACGGCAAAGACACCAAGTCCCGTGGACTTCCGACGAAGATCTTGGGGCAAGAAGAGATGTCCACCAGCACTCTCTGTGACCTGTTAGAGAGAAACATTCTTAGCTACTCCATCACCAAGCAAAACTCCCCCGCCAGGCTATAGCGTCTTGACTCCTAGGAAAAAGCTGTGAAGAGATTGGGGGGGAGGGAGGCCTAAAAGAGAGACGCCCTTGGTCGTGTTTGCAGAATGACTAATAAGGATTCCGCATATAAAATCTAGCTGCAGTCAAGTCTCCAAGTGAATCAGATTCCAGGTATTTCTGAAGCCAACAGCCTGGTCATCAGCCACCAAATTACCTCTGCAAAGATAAGAAAAGGCTCCCATCACAGTGATTCTATATGCTCCAGGCTTCAAGAGATGGATGACGATTTTTACTAAATGGTTAACCTCTAGATGTCGCAGGACAGTAGATACGCGTCCTGAAAAGTCACTCAGTGTCCCGCGCTCGCTCTGTCCAGCTCAGGAGGTATACATCGGCTTCGTAGGCGGCCGTGTGAGCTTCCTCTACCCTCTCCGTGGCGTCCAGCAGAAAGACAGTAGTAGGTACTCGCAGCATGGAAACGATCTGGCCGTAATGCCTGCCCATCCATTCTCAGATGGCATCAGATTTCAAGATTCCATATAGGAGATGAGTCTGATTTCCTGATGTTTCTAGCCCTGCTGACACTGATGCATTAAAGGAAACACAGCTCTAGGAGCTCCACGTTAAAGGTACAGTGACTGCAAAAGGAAAAACACTACCCGTCCAAGCGTAGGCTTAGGCACCACACACACATCTCACTAAATTGGTGATGAAATGATTTCAGGTAACTAGGGGTTGCGTATGTATTCAAGGGGCTGTCTTCTCGCTCCTTCCCAGCAACATCTCAAAATTGCTCTATTGGGCCACGTCAGTGAAGCAGAGTTATGTCTTTTCAGTCTACAAGTTCAGAGACCCAACTGCATAATTCCTGGGGTGATGGCAAAGGGAGCTGAGCTCCAAGTCAGAAAGCCAAGGTCAGGGCACTGACCACATGGGCTCTGGCCCCTGGAACCCAGCCCATCGGTCAACCTCTTACGTTCTGCTTCCTCCCTGGGAAAGGGAGGAGGATCCTCTCCACGCGAAGAGTCACCGTGACTCTCCAGGGAAACAATTTATCCGAAGCACCCCGAATTCTGTGATACACTGTTTGCACCTGTGGTGGACCCGTGACACACTAACCACTGCACATGGTCTAAATGACCACGCTTTTTAAGGCTGTCCTTACTAAATCAGAGGCTCAGGTTGCAAACGATCCCCAAAAGCAATGGGCAGTTTTGACTAGTCCTACAAGAGAAACAAGAAAACATAGGACTTTTCATCCCAGGGAAGTCTTTTTGAAGACCCTGCACATTTAAAATGGAAAAGTTAAAAAAAAAATTTTTTTTTGAGGAAATCGTTTCCTGAGATTTCAGGGCAAAGAGTAAAAAGTGCACCACTTAGAGACAAAAACCCTGAGATTAGTCAGGTCACCGAATGTTCTCTGCACAGCAGAATAGCAAACAGCTAGTGTTTGTCCATTTCCATAGATTAATAACCGTCTCTCGGGGACCTGAAGATGAAATGAACTGTACTGTTCTGTTTGGAGAAGCCTCCTCTACTACTGGAAGATCCACGTTCCAAAGTCGCACTCGAAAAGACTCCTTCATTTTAACACTGCTTCTTCCTCCCGTTGGCCTATTCTGATCTCTAGGCTGACGAAAATGGATCTAAAGCTTGCTGGGAGGGGAAAAAAAAGAAATGACTCCCTCCCTTTTTATTGATTTACACAGATTTTTAAAATAGTGCTGTTTATTTGGAGAACACCGAAATGGGGGCGGGGGGGAATACAACCTGTTTCTTCTGAAGAGGAGAGAGAGGTACAAAGGGTGACGAGGCTTCGTTAGAACAGCAAAGCTAAAATAAAACTGCAAAATTTGGGCTTACATGCTATCGCCACATTTCCTTCAACCTCAAACGAAAGCCAGGTTTTATGGAAAAAGATTTCTGAATAAATAACCAGATCATCTTTTGTCCTGTCAATAAAACAGTAAACTGGGGGCGCCTGGGTGGCTCAGTAGGTTAAGCGTCTGCCTTCGGCTCAGGTCATGATCTCGGGGTCCTGGGATCGAGTCCTGCATCGGGCTCCCTGCTCAGCAAGAAGCCTGCTTCTCCCTCTCCCTGCCGCATCTCTCTCCTGCTTGTGTTCCCTCTCTCTTTGACAAATAAATAAATAAAATTAAAAAAAAAAAAAAGAAAGAAAGGCTGTCTCTCCCCTCCGCCCCCCGCAAAAAAGCTGCAGCTCGAGGTCACACTTCACAATGGTCTGGGTTGCCGTGACCAAAGAAGACCCAGAGGTGACGTGAAAATGGAGCTGTGGAAAGAGAAAAGCACCCACTTGGAACTTGCCAGAACAGAGCAAGGGGAAAAGGCCTTCAGAGCACTCCCCTGTGGGGGCACTGCCTTCCATGGGGGGAGGGCACACTTCAGCTTCTATACCTCTCCCACACCACTCAGAATCTCTATCAGAAGCATATCATCCCTCACACCAATCACCACAAATGAACACCTTAGACCCGGAAAAGGTAACCTCACCAGCCACCAACAGGCAACTTCTGGATGAACTCGTATGCAATAGACAGGAGGCGGATGGCCACCTGGCCAGCCAACCGAAGGGGGCGCAGAGATATCATGGGTGGACTGCCCTCCTACCGCATCACGGGTGGGTTACACAGAGGAGGGTGCAGGGTTCCCCAGTCCCTGTGGGGCTTTAGCTCAATTTGACCAACGTTCCTTAGGACTGAGAA
Source organism: Mirounga leonina (assembly GCF_011800145.1). Lineage (NCBI taxonomy): Eukaryota > Metazoa > Chordata > Mammalia > Carnivora > Phocidae > Mirounga > Mirounga leonina. Next base: position 18,494,008 of record NW_023270709.1, read on the forward strand.
CTACTCTCTTCCAGATAAAATAATTTCCTCAGGATAATTATCTCCCCAGGAACTTCCCCCTGAGTTGGAGACTGGGGTCACAAGAGTGCATAAGGCCAGACAACAGGTGTTACAGAGGTGAATCTCAAATTCATTCATTCATTCAACATGATAGCTGTGTTCCTAAGAATCCTTACATAATCGAAACTCAACAGGAATTTTTTCAATACCAAGAAAGACCGTTTTAGACATTAAAAAACAAAGCAATTTTTTCCTGCATTGAATTTCTATAATAATAGTGTTCTGTGTGGTGATAGGTATAGTACTATGAAATTTAAATATCACTGAGCGAATCCAGCATCCTATTCCTCATAGTCTTTGTTCTAGAAAAGTCATCACTGGGCCTCTCTTTACTCTTTCTCCTCAGCACAGCCTTCTTACACATTTTTATCACCTTTATCCTCCCTTGTTGTGATGCACAAAGCTACTCAAACTTCTTCCACCCCTGTAGTCTACTAGGCCCCACGCTGGTTCCAGACCACAATGACATAAGTCATGGTCTATCTTAACAGATGGAATCACATCCAATTCATATCTGAAAAACTCACATTATAGGGGAAATGCTTATATCATCTCTATTGCAGGCCTGTTAGATGCCAAATGCCAAGAATGGGGGGAAAGGGGTCCTTGCTGTCACTCAGTTGGGAAAAAGGATTACAAAGTGTTATGGAAGAGGGAGAGCAGGGTGCTGGGAGCCTGGACAGGCAGCATAAAACCCTGGGGGAAAGACTCAGTTGAGATTTTAAGAATGAGGTGAAGTTAGCCAGAAAGATTGCAGTGAGCAGGTAGATGTCAAGGAAGAGAGGAGGGGAGAAAGCAGCAAGACTAAAAGCTGGGACACAAGAGAGAGCAAGGTGCTTCTAAGGAAGAAATGCAATGTGATTGAAGTGAAGCCAGTAAGGGGCAGCAGATGAGGGATAGGGCCAGAGAGATAAGCAAGGTCCCCCAAGCCTGCTGAGCCAGGTTACAGACTGTGGACTTCATCCTGAGCACCACGAAAAACCAGGGAAGGAGTGAAGGAAAACAGATGCAAACAGATCTCTAGTCATAAAAAACATACACTTGGGCTTCATAGAGGAAAATGGGTTGGACCAGCGCAAGAGGACATCCAGGGAGGCCATTTAGGGAATATATATCACATCCCAAACCACCCCACCCCCCTGACCCACTAGCCCAAGTTCAGACCTTGAGGCCAGACTTCCCCCAAAGCTCAATACCTAGAAAACTGCTCACAAGCACCTGCCCAAAGAGCTCTCTCCAAGGAAGAGGGGAAACAGGAAAAAAGCAGGGTAGCGGTGAGCCTCTCCAGTCTAACGTGGATGAAAATCAGACCTGAACCCCCCCAACCTAGGAACTTTGATAACAGTTCAATTTCGCCAGGCCTGAAACTCCTGACTGATTGTTCAGGCCCAAGGGAGGGAGGCTGCCAGACAACCAGCACAGTTCCCATGGCGGGGCCCCCTGATAAGAACACAGGTCAGCAGGAGAGGGTGGAGAACCCCAAAGGTGGGGAGAGGAGACTCTAGGAAACTGGCCCAGACTGGGTGAAGGGCAAAGAGTGAGGAGCAGGTGGGAGGAGAAGAGGGAAGGGGCCCCTTGGCAGTAAACAAGCACAGGGTTTCAACAGGGAACAGTTCCCAAGGAAAGCTGTGGGCGGAGGAGCATGAGAACTATGCCCAGCAAAGCCGCTGGCTGGTGCAGAATGTGAGCTCCCTTCCAGGTTGGCCCTGGCTACGATCACAGGAGAGACGAGAGACGTCCTATAAAAACCTGAACTTCCACACACCAAAAAGTAATACAACCGAAGGAAAAGAAAATCAGACCTGGGAAAGTGGCTGCAGCGAATGGGATTTTTAAAAGACCGAGATCTAGACCACAGGAAGAGCTCATCTACACCAATTAGAAAGTATCAAAACTTCTACTTGCTAATTGTGTAAAAGAAAATTAGCAAATAAACATTATATGGAAACGTGGTATCTCTGAGAGGGATCAGAGGAATACAAAGTATAAAACCAAGAAGTCCAGGGGCGCCTGGGTGGCTCAGTCAGTGAAGCATCTGCCTTCGGCTCAGTTCATGGTCCTGGGGTCCTGGGATCGAGCCCTGCATCGGGCTCTCTGCTCAGCGGGAAGCCTGCTTCTCCCTCTCCCACTCCCCCTGCTTGTGTTCCCTCTCCGCTGTGTCTCTCTCTGTCAAATAAATAAATAAAATCTTTAAAAAATAATAAAAAATAAAAATAAAAAAGTAAAACCAAGAAGTCTGTTATAGTATCCAAAAAAGAATAGGTCCCACAATTAATCAGGTTGGAGCAAGGCACATTCATGTATCATTAGTAGCAACGGAAGTAAGTACAGGCCTTTTAGAAAGCAATTCAGAGTCATTCCCCCCACCATGGTAGTTTACGTAAGCCTTCTGTTGTGACTGTAACCTAAGTACATACTTAAGTATACAAAGATATTCACTGCTGCTTTATAACAGTAAATAAGTAGGGGGGCCTGGAAGGCTCAGTTGGTTAAGCATCTAACTCTTGATTTTGGCTCAGGTCATGATCTCAGGGTCGTGGGATCGAGCCCTGAGTCAGGCTCTGTGCTCAGTGGAGAGTCCGCTTGAGATTCTCTTTCTTCCTCTCCCTCTGCCCCTCCCCACTGTCTGCTCTCTCTCTCTAATAAATAAATCTTTAAAAAAACAACAGTAAAAAGATTGTTGTAATAATAAAAATTTAAAAAATAACAGTAAGTAACTAGAAACAATGCAAATGTCCACATATAACACAAAACTTAAGTGAAGGTAGAACATCTTGATAGAACAGTGCATAATCCTTGCAAATGAGGATTGTAAAATCTAGGTTACGAAAGAGAATTTTTAAGCTAAATGGGAAAAAAGCAAAACTGGAAAAAGTTATGTGTTAAGTTATCCAGAACTAGAAGACAACACATAGAGGTAAATTTGATTTACGGACTGGGATGGTGGGATAAAAGGGAACTTTTGCTTTTATTGGTTTTCTTTTGTTGTTGTGAGGTATCGGCAACAGATGTTTAAAATGTAGTATTTTTATCAATCACATAGTAGTGAACACCCTCTTCTGTGGAGCACATCAGCCGGTGGAGAACATCAGCCCTGAATCAGTGGAGGGTGCTCAGTCCTTCCCAAGTTGCAAAGGCCCATCCGGGATTCAAACCCTGGCCACAAGGGGCCCTGAGGGACTCCTACCCCAAGTACCTCCAAACACACAGCTCTATCCTTTGCCTTCATTTTTTCCCCCAGGTCTTCGATTCTATGCCTTCCCCTTCTTCTTTTTTTTTTTTTTTTTTGATTATGTATTGAGATCACACCATATGCAATATGCGTAGTAAATGCTCATTTGATCCTTGCAACAATCCTGTACGAAAGATGCTGTCATCATGCCCATTTTACAGATGAGGACATTGAGGATCGCAGACTCAAGAAATGTGGCCTGGGTCACACACCTAAGGAGCCAGAGCCAGAATTCAAATCTCAACCTCCCTGCCTTCAAAGCGCTCGCTGGTACCCGCCCTAAGAACCGCTTCTTCCCTTCCCCTCTGCCTGCAAAACAAACAATGCAACCCCCTGATTTGTCACCTCTCCTGTTTGTACTAGCTGCCTAAAGAAACCAGTCAAAAGGTAATGAATCAAGAGACAGCATACGAACTGCTTATAAATTAACCAATAAGATAAGGTAATGCGGCACACACGGATTGGAAAAATTGAGTCAGAACAGAAAAGGAATCACCTCGAGATTCCTCCCTGCATGTGCAGGTAAAACCAAATGACATCAAAAGAGTTTCTCCTTGCAAATTAAAAGCAGAATATGACTCTTGATACGCCTGCAAGGAGAGCAGAGCTCCTGCACTCTCCTTGCAAAAATCAATTCCACAAGTAGCTGAAGATTCCTTCCAGTCACAGCGTGGCCACTCCAGAAACCGGTGGTGTTTGGGGCATGGTAGCAAGAACAGTAAAAAGGGACAGAAGAAGTCTTAAGGTATGAAACTAATATAGATAGGGTGATAAACGATGGTAGGCACCGCTTCTGACATACTCTATAAATAATGACACAATAATAGCTAAAAATGTAAATTCTAATTAAATACAAAACCTAACAAAGTCAAACAATAGCAAATGATGTTTGACAGAGCAAAGGTCTTAGGGGAGCTAAGAGGAAGAATTACAATAAGATCTATTTGTCATGGAACTACACGGTGGTAGAGAAGGGGCCCAGGCCATCGGGTCCTCTGCCGATTCACTGCAGATGGGGAAACTGAGGCCCAGCAAGGGAGAATGAGCATCCCCAATCACCCTGCCGCAGGTCAGGAGACAGAAAGTCGATCCCCAAACTAACTGTCCCTCTGCCCTCCCTTGCAGCACCCTCCCTCTCTGCCTTGTCCTGGAAAGCTACTCCATCTGAAATCATATTTTTTAAAAGGGCATTAAGCATTCTATAAATATTAAATTCCTTTTTAATAATTTTCAAATGCACAGGGGCACATTTTAAAAAGAGGCCTGGTTTTGATTTCTTGGGGAAAACTGCACACCGCTCAGTGTTTAACCTCGGATTGAGTGAAATATTAACAGGCCATATAATGGTTTCAGTGTTCCTTCAGTAAAGCTAAACAGGATTCGAAAAACATATCCCCCCCAGGCCTACAGTGGAGTTTCTGGAGCATACATTAAACTCCACGCTCTGCTCTACAAGCCCATCACTGTTAAGTAACTCATCAGAAAATAAAGAGGGAATTACCAAAGGGGAATTGCCAAGCAATTAGTCCTCTGAAGCAGATGACATACAACTGCTGTAGGGAGGAGATTCCTGGTTAGTCATATGTCAGATTCAGAGCCTCCTAATCTGTAAATAAAAATGCATCACATATGATTACAGCTGGGATGTAGGCTGGGGCTGCCAGGCTAGTGCACAGATAGTAAATCCCAAGTCCTCTTGTGTTCTGTGCATCTATAAAGCGAGAGACGGTGCCTCTCAAGGCATTTTTTTTTTTTAAATCCTCTGATTTTCATTCAATGTAAGAAAGACAGACTGGTCTCCCCAAAGCAGCCTAAGAGAAAAGTGATCTTTATCCTTTCTCTGTCTGTCTGACGTGAGTCGGTTAAAGATTCATCCACTGGTCCAGAGAAGGAGAGAACAATGAGAGACCAGGAGCGGCGGGGATGGGAGGGGACAGCAGACCCGGGCTTCCCAATGGCCACCCCAACCCGAGCATGCTCTCCTTTCCCAGCATGTTTTGTTCTTAGAGCTGGCATCCGCTGCCAGCCCACCACCTAGCAAACTGGAGAGATGAAGAGTCTGTATCTGCCAAATCTGGCAAGCTGAGCAATGACCCAGGGAAACTCTCGGGGGAGTCAAAAGTTCCCTATCTCACTGGGACTCTTTATGCTGAACTGCCTCTGGAGCCCAGCTGAAGCCAAACCTTGGAAACACAGATAAGCATATCGCCACTGTCATCACTTTCTTCAATTAATAATTATTGAAGGTGCGCAGGAATTTCAGGGAGGCATGAGGAAGAGTGAGGGGAGGGAAGGTAACACCTCAAGGACAGCCTGTCTGCAACTCTGAGCAGATAGGCGAGCACCCAAAGGGGGGAAGGCTCAGCATCCACGAACCCCTCCCTGATCTGGACCTCCCAGAGGATGCTGCATCTCTGTTGTGACTCTTTAAATAGGACTCCTGGGCACGCCCTGCCTTCTCAACTCAACTGTCAGCTTCTTACAGACAGGGTCTCAGGGCTTGAGAGACAATGCATGGCTCCAGTGAAGAGTACAGGATGGGAGCCAGGCATGACTTCCCCACCGAACAGCTGATCAACCTGGGGCAGGTTACTTTTCCTCTCTGTGCCTCGGTTTCCCTCATCTGCTGGATGGATAATGACAGTGCCTACCTCCAAGGACTGCAGTAAGGATTAAATGAGTTAATACGCAGTGAGTGTGAATGACTGACCGTCTCTATAAGTCCTTTAGAGCCTGGCTGGCATAATGCTTCTCATGTAGGAGATGCTCGGTAAACGCGTGCAGACAGAATGATCTGCCCCTGACGGTGTTTTCTCCATCCCCCTGGCTCCTGTCCTCACCTTCTTGTCTTTTATGGAAGGTAGGGAAGTCACCGCCTCATTCTGAGCTAGTTTGGGGAATAAAAGCAACCCATCTGAATAACCCGGGTCCAAAAATAAAAAATTTTAAATAATCTGCAAATTTTCTCTAATGATATTAAAACAGACTGCCCACCCACAGACACGTAACCAGATAATTTCCAGACTTCCCCTTCACTTTGAGCCATGGAGTCTTAGAATCTTTTCATCCTAGAGTCAAGGCTCACTATTTCTGTATTTCTTTATTTTCTAGAAAGTATAAATGGAAAGCCAAATTGCTCAGAAAGCTGGGCCTCGTGTGTGTGTGTGTGTGTGTGTTATATGTATCTCACATTTAAAAGAATCCACATAAAGCCTCCAGGAAAGCTTTTAAAGTTACCAAACACACCCATATTCCTGTGCTTTATCAAAGTACAGTAAATGAATTGCCAAAAATGAACAACAGCTCCAGAGTCAAGTAGATGGCACAATGTGATTTACGCCTATCGCATGAGATGAATAAATCGACGGTGGAAAAGATCAAAAGAAAGGCTGGAATTGTTGTTAATATGTACAGGGCTCCACCGAAAATCTTAATAAAACTGTTTAGAGGAAAAGAGAGGGATCATTTGTTGACATGAAAAGAGATACTGCATGCACTGCATTTCAAAAGCGGCATTCATTTTCATACACACACATATTAGATTTAGCTAAAATTAGCTCAGGTTTCTTTCTTTCTTTCTTTCTTTTTTTAAAGGTCTTAAAGAAATAAAGGTTTCAACATGATTTCATTGAGCTGCAGTTCGGCACTGAGCTTCCAGGGAGAAGACCCGCTCACCCACCCAGCCACCCCTGCAGCCTGGCACCAGCCTTCCCTGCCCCTCGGTCTCCCCAGACCGAGCACACAAAGGCTGCACTGCGCCAACGTTCCAGCTCCTCTCCGCGGCCTCTCACCTTCCCTCCACGTACTCCACGCCCGCTGATGCCAGCCCTTGAAATAGTCATTCCCCACTCCCGCTTGGCAAACTTCGGGCAAACCCAAAGCTCAATTTCAAAGACCACTTTCATGCCAATGACTCTTCCAAATTTATCTCCAGACCTGACCTCTCAGCAATTGTGTTCCCACCCGGTCTACAACTAAGATGCCCACCAGCACCTGTGCTCCAGCCAAAATGGCCTGGTGGGTTACATCCCAGGCGCTCGCTGGTTGCGTCCCAGCCACTTACACGGTGTTCCCCGGCTCCATCCATCTCTTCCCACAGAAATGCTAACCAGCCTTCAGAGCTGAACTCAGATGATCCCTCCTCCTCAAAGTCTTTCCTCACCATCCCACTCAGCATCATTCTGAATTCCTTCAGTGTCAGAATTTACCCCAGTAAGGACAACTCACCCCATTCTGCTTTGTGTTAGTTCTTTCCGGGCATTTCTTCTTTCCCCTACCTGACCACGAAGAATGCAACCTCCTTCCGGGAGCTCTTACTCACTTTCATTCCCACAGTACCATGTACTAGTTTAAAAAAGACACAGTGAATAAATGAATGAATCATTTCTTTACAGAGATGGTGCCTGTGAGCAAGCTAGGTCATAACTTCACTATAGCCCTACCATATTTACAAAGTAAGTGGAACCAGAAATACTTGTAACCTAGATTTTAATAAAAAAAAAAAAAACCTTAACGAACATAATAGAGTACAGCACGAACGATACTATTTCCCTGCTCACATTTAACCATCAACTGTGAGCACTGTAAGGAGGCCATTATTTATGCAAAATGTTTAGATAATGCTTGTAAGCTTCCTTTAAATGCAATCACAGAAAATGTCAGCTGCTGAGAATTCAAGGTGACTCTGTACTACTTTGTTGGTAATACAATACGTATTCATAAGACACTCAGACTTGCTCAATATACTATAAAAACCTCGGTGCCTTCTCAGTAAGCTGCACCTATCGGCCAAGAGATAGGACTTTTTGTTACTTGTGTTTTCACAATGAAATTCTCTTTTAAACACCACAGGTGAAAAAACAAACGTGCATGTGTATTAACCACATATGTAATAAAACGACTGCCCCAAAAACTTCAACGTGAGGATTTTCTGTGTAGCCTATGAAATGGTAACACCCCTAAGAGATAAAGCAGCAGGGGTTAGGCATCTTACACCTTTCCAGTCCGCTGACACCTGCAGACCTTAAGAAGCTTACCTTTGCATGTAACTGTGGGGTTATTCTATTTCCTTTTAAACGACACCTCCCTGACCCACTGCCCATAAAATGCCAAGGACCTAGGTCCATATTTCTCAAGGTTATAATGTTTGGGATCACTTCCTGACCCACCCCACCTTGGCCCCATCCCCCAAGCAGGACTTTTCTGGCTACCCTTCCTGAGACATTGTACTTCAGTCACTCCGGTTTTTGTTTCTTTTTACTTGGACCACGCCTAACTTCATTTGTGCACCCAACTTCTTACAACAAGAGGAAAACACCACGTATGCATCCTATCGCAGCAAGGGAGATGGACTCACACAACATTCAGAAAAATAAATAAAAGGCCATTTGCTTTGCAGAGCTGCAAATGTCTACAGTGTCGGTCCAAAGATCAAGGTACAGGTGTATTTACCAGCTCCTAGTCATGTATGGTCCAGGAGCAACCATCACTAAACAAGAACATTACACTTCTCCTGTCAAGAGGTTAAGTCCTATGATCACAAAGATAACTTATGTTCACAGATCACAAACCATACGCTGGTACTATCCTACTCCGTATACACATGTTATTTCATTCCATTCTCACAGCAGCCCTAGAAGAAAGTTCTAATCTTGGGGCGCCTGGGTGGCTCAGATGGTTAAGCGTCTGCCTTCAGCTCAGGTCATGATCCCAGGGTCCTGGGACCGAGCCCGACGTCCGGCTCCTGGCTCAGCAGGGAGCCTGCTTCTCCCTCTCCCTCTGCCTCTCCCCCTGCTCATTCTCTCATTCTCTCTCTGTATCTCTGTGTTGCGAATGAATAAATAAAATCTTTAAAAAAAAGAAAGAAAGAAAGTTCTAATCTTATCTCCACCTTACTCATCAAGAAACTGAGGCACAGAACGCTAACGGGACACAGTGGCAGCTCCAGATGCTAAATGCAGACAGGCTGGTTCCAGAGCCCCATGCTCTTGGCTCAGATGCCACGGAAATGACAGGTTCACTTAAAAAGTCGATCTTAGGTATAGAGGGGCAAATATCCACCTCTTAACAAATTAGCTGCAAATCGGGCATTTTATATGTGAGGTGTGGCAACGGCAGACCATGGGTCTCGCCAAGGAAGGAAACAGAACATGACTCGGGAAGAGCTGCCCAGAGACCACCCGGTCCAGCAGTTCCCAAACCCGTGGAGCATCACTATGATTCCAAGAGACCATTAAAGTTTCATTTTGATTCAGGAGGTGGAGCCCCAAATCCTTTTCTCTGTCTCTCTCTGTCTCTCTGTCTCTCTCTCTCTCTCCCCCTCCCTCTCTTTTTAAGCTTTCTAGGTGATTCTGTGGCCCAGCCAGGCTTGGGAACCTCTGAAGGAGTCCATTTCCACAGGTCCCAGCAGGACCGCTCCCAAGGTAAATAGCAAGAGGGGATCTATTTCACAATCCCCTTTGGTTGCATACACCAGGGCTCCCAAGCCCTCTTGCCCCAACTTCTGTCTAACTTCCATGTCTCCCGATTTCATGTAGGCAGGATCCTCTTGTCCTCTCTTCAATACAGAACCATGAGTCATCAACACCACATACACCCCTGTGTCTGCATGACTCTCCAGGCCAGAAAAATTTACTGTACGTGAGGCAATCAGGAAGTTGTAAAATCCAAACAGACACAAAGAAATTCAAGATTCGACAAATACTGGCTGCCACTGAACAAACAGGCCTCTGTCTCCCTACACCTGAATCACTCTACAACAAAAACCTAAAACGTGAAAACCGTGACTTACGGTCACAGTCTGGCAGCGAAACGGTCTCATCGCGTTAAGGAAAAGGTGACAGCGAAGACGATCAGGCTCGAGCCTGACACACCAACAGCCAATCGTCACCAGGTCAAACGCAGACTTCTTCGTGAACCACTTTCTTCTAAATTAAACCGAAAAGAGACACACTTCAAGCCAAGTTTTTAAAAATGCTCTTGGCGATTTCTCAATTTCCCTCCGAAGGCAGTTTGCCAAGGCAGTCACACTGAACGGTCCACGACACGTGAAAGCGTGGGTACGAGGTGATTTTCCGGGTCAGACGTGATCCTCGGATGGGAACTACACGAGCATGGCCAAACTCTCACCTGATACGTGATGCACTTCCCTGTAGTGGCCGTGGAGGAGGAGACCGCCTTCCAAGGATGACACACAAATCCGCGGCTCGAACGGACCACCCTGGCGACTTGCCACACGATGCTCCTGCAGGGGTAGGGGTGGGGTGGGGAGGGGGGGTGCAGGAGAAGAAATGCAAAATGAAAACCAGGACAAATGGCTTCCAAAAGTAATTCCACCTTAAGTACACTGAAATCTAAACTTTAAGGACATCAAATTGTGCATTTTGTCTTATGAGAATTACAGATACCAGCCAGCTCAGAAGGCAGGTCTGGTTTGAGTCAACAGGGCTCAGAGGGAGGCCACCACACAAAAAGGTCATCCCTTCAATCAAATTAAGAGCTCGGCCTCCCCATTGGAGCCAGGCACTGTCATTCTTTTCCCTAATGATTCTAACCTATCATCTGATAAACACATGCTGGTAATCACAGGGATATCAGGTGAAATGGGCATGGGTTGAATAGTAGTAATTAAGCCAAAGTCTAATTTTCACATGGCATATATTACTATCAACATGCAACTTGAGGAACAATCACAAAAAAGCACAGTTATTGGCACACCGGTCGAATGGGATAGAAAAATGTATCAAATGCAGAAAAAACTGTGAAAGTATGCACATGTTCACTAGACTTTCCACTGGATTTTAAATTATTTCTTTTTTGAATGTATGTCTACTTCATTTTCATTTTGCCACAATGCCTTGCACACGGTTAAGTAAAAATCATCCACTGTATAATGAATGAGTGAATGTGTGAATGGATGAACAAGAGAATGAATGAATCTTCCATATACCTTTCCATCAGGGAGCTTGGTGCTTGTAGTAGTTTTTGTGAGGTAAAGACCTATGCACAGAAATGGAAGAAGTTGAGGACTTGATCTGCTAGCAGAGTTTTCAGCCCTATTAAAATAATATTTTTAAGTACTGGTCATTCCCAACTGCCCACATGAAATAGAAAGAATCAGAAGCACAGTTATAAACTAACCCCCCAACTAGTCATTGCTGGGCAGATTTTCCGTCTTTGATTACTGGAACTGATCTGTATATTTGTTTGGGCTGATTTTTAAATTTAGTTTGGGTTTCCTAAACCCACGCTACGTAACAGTAGGAAGGAGGAGGCCCAGGATTACATTGGATGTCAGAAAGAAACTATTCTGGAGTTATGAATACGATCTCCAATGTGAATAATCTGTAAACAGGTAAGTCAGCCAATTGTCCCCGGGTACATGGCAACACATCTCTGTAGTCATGATTATTTTCATCCATACACACTCACTATTTTTAAGAGCACAGCCCAGCAGGAAAGGAAAATAATTTCAATCGCTTTCCAACACTTTTCAAAGTAATGAATAGTAGCCAAAGCATTCTTACTTCTAACGAATCCATTCACCAAGTATTTACTTAAGCATCTACTGCATGCCTGGGACTGATATGCAAAAGAAGTCAAGTTTTCTAGTCCCTGGTTTCCCCCACGTAATCTGTGAGTACAGAGAACGTAGGGAAGCTGTTCTAGACTATAACGTCTTTGAAGTCCTTGGAAGACTCCGCTAAGTCTAGCCCTCCGCGAAGAAGCTTGTGGAGTTACAACGTCAATCATGGCCAAGTTAAAGAGAGGATTCTCTTTGCCCTTCCACAGTAGCTGTTTTCTTGTTTGTATCCAGTAACTTCTCAAACGAAGCATCAACATACTGGATAATCAGTTCTGAGCAAGGTGCAGGTCCCGTGGATTTGCAGACAGCACTTGCTTTATGAGCTAACAGTTGAGTGTTTGCCGGTATGTCTACGTGGGCACATAGTCCTATTTACATACCACCTGGCAGATAAGGTTTCATAGAGTCCAAATTACAGTCTCCTCCTATTCTGCTGAAGTACACAGCACAGTCAAACTTGATGCAAATGCTGTAAAATATTAATTTACTCTCACACAGGTATGCCTACTTATTTCTAAAGTATTTGTGTTGCTACACCAGGTACAGTAATGAACAGAGTTCACGTAACTTACTGTTCCATCCCCAGAGGGAAGAAACACAAGAACCAAAAAAGCAAGGCAGAGTGGATTCACTGCAAAAACATACAAAATACTAAACAAAAAAAACAAACCAACCCCGATAATAGCCTACAGATGTTTTCTACAACATATACACTAAACATAGAATGCTTCATATTTTAAAAGCACAGCAGAACTACATAACACAATTCCATTTATAGAGGAAGGTTACTAAGATAGATGGTCTAAATAACGCTAATGGGATAGTAAAGAGGAAATAATAGATAAATAAATACAGGAGATATTATAAATAATTCGGGGAGAGTAGGCCAAATCTAAGGGTGCAATAAAAGACAATCTGCCATACACAGTGACAGAAGAATACATTTTCTTTGCATGTTAGGAGATAAATTGCTTATAGGTTAGGAGCTAAGACGATTATCACTAAAAACTTCTGCTAAATAACTCCCTCAAAAGGTGTCATGCCTAAAGAGCCCCTAAGTGGAATAAAGAGTTCCTCTTAGCCTGAATCAAAACAGCATAATCAGGGCAACCTCGGCCCCCTTAAGTCTCAAATTCTGATTACACTACAATGAGTTTTCTAAAAAGTCATTTTCAGGTAGGATACCATTTTTGCTTACATTATGGCAATTATCACTGCATTTTCATTACTCCACAAATGGTATGCATTAAAAGTTATAGAAAAATCAATGAGACGTTTCTGCTAACATCAAACATATCAAGGAAAATATAATGCTTGTCGCTTTTTTTGTCTGTAACAGTTCTAAACGGGTTTCATTACATTCGGTAACACGCACTACAAACATTTATAGCACGCTAGCCCAGGAAGTTCATATGGATAAGGATTACAAAATATATTACTACACTGATAAAGACAAAAATACATAAATTATGAAATAGGAAAAAGATTTTTAAAACTGTCTCCACAAATAGAGATGATTTACCTAAATCTTTTTATCACTCCTACAGTTTTAAGCATTTATATGTATTTTTTTCAAAACCTTGATCCAATTACAACTCTTTCAGCCAACATTTAAAAATATTCTCCAAAACAGCATTCAGTATGCTCATTATTATATCATCTCTTAAAGACATGTTGAATGGGTATTTTATTAAACTGAATTCAATGAAACTAAAATGTGAACAGCATAATTGAGGGCTACAAAATTCATTCTTAAAAATGGGCAGTCCTTTACGGAACACCCTGGGACAGAAATGATTATCTCTACTGAGATTTCTACAATGTATTATTCTCAGTGCTTTTACAAAATAAGGAGGGCCTGCTTCTGATAACCTTGGAAGTATGACCAGAACTAAATCTGTTCTTTGAAGCAGTTACTTGTCCATGTCTAAATCTCTCACAGAAGCCAATCATTCAAATTACTGAATAACTCTGAAAATAAAAAGCAATGGAAATCAAATTATTTATGTCCACCCTGAAAATGATGTCTACCCTGTCTCCTGCACTCTGTCACATTAATATGCAAGCACATCAGTGTTTCAGAGTCTAAACTATGTGCTCCCTGCTCACAGCTATAGTTGAAAGAATGAACATTCACTCCTACACTAATTTACAGGATTTTAATAAAATATGTTTATCGACTAACTTCTAATAGGAAACAAAATGAGCCGCTGTTACAATGTGTTGGTCATCAGAAACTGTCATTCAAGGTAAGTGCAAACGTAAAATCCACTTGACATTTCAGAATGGGAAAAAAAAAAATAAAGGCATATTACACAAAAGGAATGTGAGTCCTTAAACTCTGTAATGACAATAAATACAGGAGTCACAGAAATGTGTTTACTAATGTTTTAAAAATCTCTTAAGGCTGGCCTTTCCCAGGACTCAGAGACAATGAAACGTAAGGCCTTCTACAGGCACTTGACATAGAATCTGATGGCTGAGAGTTTTTCTTGAATCTCTCTCGCAGAGTAAAAGACAATTCAGAGGCCCTGGAGCCTAGTTATAATATTCCCGACAAAGTATCACTTCTGTTAACCAAACCCTCTTAAAACGAAATCCAGAGAGGAAAAGATTGACTTTCACAGTTCCCAATCAAGTACATTTTTCATACTTATTTTAGCATTCAAAAATACATGTTCACGTTTTACTGCAAGAGATTTTCTGTATGTTGCAAAATCCAGGACCTCCAAAGTGTGTACAACTTAAACTTCTGTGCCTTACTTCATATCCTTGCTTCCCATCTATTTACGTCCTAGGAAAAAAAAATAGCTTGTTTTAACCACAGAAGCACTTGATCTGAACAGGCCACAATCAAGTTACCAACCGCATAAACTCACTAAATGGCAGAGAGTCGTAAACCCCCTGTGGGGAAAGAATCCTAGCCCCAGGGCAAAAAAAAAAAAAAAAAAAAGGATTTACCAATTTAGCTATGGGGCTGTAAAACTGAAAATTGAAAAACGGACTGGCAGGATCACAACCAAATCAAGACATTATTATTCTCAATTACTTTCTCTTTCATATATCAGGGTTATTAAAATACTCCCCCTCAGGTGGATCGCCTGCGCCACACAAAAGCTTCAGCAACCAAAGCTACTTACTTTTCTCTCCTTTTTATTTTTTGGCAACAGGATTATTTTTCTTTGCCTAGTGGACTTAATGAGGTGGCGTCGTAATGCAAAGAGGAGGGTGCTGCTCTCTAAATTATTAAATGCTCATTAAATTATATCTCCAAATACAGTGCAAGCCGCTTATTGTGTAAAAGCATCACCCATTGTCAGTCTCCGAGCTCTAGGCCTCTATCATCTCTCACCTGAGAGAAAAACCTTGGAACTTACTACTGACAGATGCAAAGATTAAGGATGGCCAAGAAGTCCAAATTAAAAATGCACCCATCCAGAATGGCCCCGCCAGTCAGTCCCATTTTTTGTGGATTATAGCGGCTATGGTAACGGTAAAGTTGTGAAATGTGACAAGGGGGTTATCCGTCCCACATAAACCCCTTCCACTGAGTCAACCCTTTAGGATCCCGACACTGACAACATAGGTTCTAAGGGACGGGTGCTTTCCCACTTGAAGGGGTTAAGTATCCGCAAGGCCAAAGGCACCAGACTGCAAAAGAACCGTTGCTTTGGTAAGTTCTGAAAGGTTTCTAACAAGTACCAAATACTTGTTGATCTGTTCACAATCAACATCAGCAGGACTGCCAGGCCTCTTTCACTGTGCAGGGAAAGGCATTTACATATTGCGCCCAGCAAGAACAGCTTGCTGGTCTCCTTTACAAAAGTTGAGTCGCTGCAAAGTCTCATTCAGTGTCTCCTGTCCAAATGACCAAAAGAAGGCACAACTGAGGCAGTGGAGTCTCTCCTCTGGCTGGCGCAGCACAGATCCTGTGCATAAAACACTTGGAGTAGTCCAGGCACAAGACAAACCCACCTGAATGGACGAGGCACACTGTCTGTTGCCATGGCAGCCTGATCTAATTACAGGAGTGATCAGGGCCTAGAGTAAGTGCAGGGAAAACCTACACCATTGACACGGATCTACACGATGAGAAAGACAGGCAGCCAGGAGGTTCGGGGGAGCCCTTCACCCTCTGCTGTACGCAGAAGGCGCTCTCAAGCCCATTTGTCTGCTGAGCTGCTAAAATATTGACTGAGGCATGCACAGTTGGAGGACAATCAGAGGAGATCAAATGCCACAGCATTAGCTGTTACGGTGCAGTCCCTTTCCAAGAGTCCATGTGCAGGATTTTCTCAACCTTCTCTTTGGTGGTTTCCTCAGGCATAGGCTTCATTCCACCAAATAAAAAGAAAAGAAAAAGAAAAAAGGCCCAAGTATCCAACTGCAAACAAACCACAGGGTGGGCTAACAGGGGCTTCTAGGAACTACAGGGCTCCTGAGAAACCCAAACAGAAATGGCTTAGCTAACACTGTTGAAAAAGTAACCAGCTATGCCTAAAAATAACCATCAAGTAACTACCCACTGCTCTGTGCGATATGTACCGACAATGTTTAAATATTAAGAACAGCCTGCATTACAAAACACAAATGTCATTGAGATGTGACTACTAGATTGCCAAAGGAGAACTTATTTGCATATACACATTCCCGAGCCTGCACGAAGGGATGTGCAGGGAGCATGCCACTCTAAGACAGTAGTTCTCATTCTGTGGGTGTAATAGGGTCTTCTAATTTTACTAATTGTATCCCGTGGATCTCGCAGGGAAGCTAAGAATCTCTTCGGGGACAGAACCAGTTTGGAGGAGTCCCTACTGCACAGCATACGGTAAACAAAATAAAAATAGCTTGCCGTTCTCGTTAGCCACATCGCGCATTATATAACCAGCTTCCGACTGGCTTTTTTTTTTTTTCTTGCCCTTACTACTCTTCAGCAATTTCCCAATCTCCCGAAGTATTTATATTACCCTCTTATCTGCAGGATTATATACTGAGAAAGCAAAACAAAACAGAACAGCCACAGGGTTGAACCGAACCCCACGGTCCTTGGAAACTGATTTTTTTGTTGTTGTTTTCTGGCAAGATCACCACCGCCACCCTACTTCCACCCCCCCACCCCCCCACCCCCACTAAGGTCCTTGCTCAATCTCCCTAGAAAACCTGAATTGTTTCATCGCTTCCAGTCAGCCCCCTACGTGGTCTGAAATAAAATGAAAGCACAAGCCCCGGAGTTTAGGAAAGCGGCCTGGGGGCGGGGGGCTGGGGAGGGGTCGGGGCGCCGCGGAGTCAGCCAAGTGGCCCCCGTGGGGCCGCTCCCCACCGCGACGGCCCCCGCCGCCCCCCCGCCCACGCGCGCACACACACACGCGCGCACACACACACGCACGCACTCACTCACACTCACGCCGCGCTCCGCCGCCGCCTCACCTCTCGCTCCGCCCGGCCGGCCCCTGCCCTGCCCCCTGCGGGACCGGCCTGCTCGCAGCGCTGGAACCACGTAGGAGGCGGCGGCGGCGGCGGCCGCGGGAGTGGCGGAGTCTCCGGCCCGGCCCAGAGTGAACGAGCAGCGGGGCTCCAGGGCGCATCCCAATCCCCGCAGCGCCTCCTCCGCCGCCGCCGCCTCCTCCTTCCCCTCCTCCTGGCTTCATTCACCCTCCCAGCAGCCGCGCAGCCGCTCACTCCCGGCGCCGGCAGGGCAGCGCCCGCCGCCGCTCCTCCGCTCCTGCCGCGGGCGCTGGCGGGGGCGCGGGCCCGGGCTGGGGCGCTCGCGGGCTCCCGGCTCCGGGCGGCGGCGGCGGCGGCGGCTGCACATGATCAGGAAGCGGCCGCACCAACAGGGCGGCGGTGGTGGCGGCGGCGGCGGCGGCGGCGGCAGCAGGGCCGCCACCGCCGCTCCAGCCGCGCTCCCGACACCCGCACGTCGGCTCCCCCCGCGCCCACCCCTCCGCGCCCCCCGCGTTCCCACCGCCCGGCGCCCGGCCGCGCGCAAAGTCCCAGCCCGCAGCCGCACACCCGGCGAGGCCGGCCTCCGCGGGGAGACCCCCGCCCGGGGCTCCGAGGCCGGGCGGCCACCCGCGGGGAAGCCCAGCCCTCCTCCAGACCCACTCGCTCCGCCGCCCTCCGGGGGAGAGGGCTGAGGAGCGGGCGGCGGGAGGAGAGGGCAGCGCGACCCCCGGCCGCCGCCGCCGCCGCCGCCGCCTACCCCTACGCCACCTCGAGGGAGGGGGACACGGCTCTCCGCACTCGCGGCCGGACCAGCAGCCGCCGGAGCGGGGCGCCGCCGCCGCTCTCCCCGCCCGCGCCCGCGCCCGCACCCCCAGCCCGGGCGCGCCCCCTCGCCTGGCGGGCGCCCACCGGCCCGGCAGCCCCCTGCCGTCAGTCCTTGCGCCCCGAGCGGGGGTGTCGGCCCGGGAGGCTGGAGCGGGAGAAGGTTGTATGTACACACACACACACACACACACACACACACACACACCACAGCACGACGCGTCGATTCCCTTCGCTCCTCTTCCAGCTGTTTTCGGTGCCGGCGACTGGGGTTTGGGGTTTGTTTGCTGGTTGTTGCTTTTGCCCCTCTCTGGAGAGCGGGGGTAGGGGCAAATTTTAATCCAAATAAGGGGCGAAGGGGAGGGGGGAGGGGGGAGAGAGAATCAGAGGAGAAAAAAATAGCCACTTACTGTAAAGTGTAAATGGATCTGGGGTTGCGTGGGGAAGGGGGGGCAGAGGGAGAGAAACAGTGGCTTGCGGCTGCTGAAGCTCGGGCGGCTGCTCCACGGGGCTGTTTTGGATCCCCCTGCAGTGAAACAGGTCCTGTACGGCTCCGCCACTGTAGTAGAAATGATGTCTGCGGTATACTCTGCTCTCTCCTCCTCCTCCTCCTCCTCCTCCTCGTCCTCCTCCTCCTCCTCCTCGTCCTCCTCCTCCTCCTCGTCCTCCTCCTCCTCCTCCTACCCCCCCTGCTCCCCTCCCCTCCCTCCTCCCTCCGCCCGCCCGCCCGCCCTCCCTCGCGCTCTCTCGCGCTCGCTCGCTCGCTCGCTCCAGTATGTAAATGTGTAATAGAAGCCAAATATGGAGCAGTTGGCTGCCGCCGCCGCAGCTCAAGGATCCGACTTGGGGGGGGGGGGGCACCCTCTGGCGGGCGCGCCGGGCGAGCCGCTCGGAGCACCGCGAGCGCACGGCGCGGCGCCCGGCCGGCCGGCGCCCTTAACCCTTGGCTGCGCGCTGCCCGGGCTCGGCGGCCCCCGGGGAGGCGGCGCGTGGCCCGAGGCTGGCGCGGGAGCGGGGGGCGGGGGGTGCGACTCCGGCCGGAGGGGACGCTTCTTCCAGGTTTGGGAAAGGGGCGGGGAGCTGAAGCGATGAGGTAATTTTAGCGGTGACCGGTCGGTCCTCGCGCGCCTCCCCGGGTCCCTGCACCTAGTTGGAGGGGACAGAGCGACAGCGGGGTGCAACTCCGGGCGCCCTGGAGGACTCTCCGAGAGGTGTCGGGCTTCAGCTCGCAGCCGGCGGAATAACCCCCCCCCGGGGGAGGGGAGGGGGGCCAAGTGTGATCCCGACGTGCCCTTCGTCCCGGGCGCGCCGAGAATCGGCTAAGAGGGCTGACTCGGATCGTGGTGCCCGTTAACCCTCAAACCGGTTTCGTTCCGGAACCAGGACCACGGGGCTGCGGGGACTGCCTCTGCGTGAAACTCAGGAAAGTTTGAAGGGTCCCCGCGACTGCATGTGCACCGTCACCTTTCCTGCCCGTGAAAGCGGGTGCCCTCCCTGCCCCCCACCCACCCCCCCCACCCCTTTCGCTCTCTGCTGGTCTGGAAATCTGCTTTGGGTACTGAAGTCCCCAGCCCCAGCCTTGGAAGACGACCCGCGCACTCCTCTCGCAGCTGATTCGGGATCATTAAGTTAATCGGAAATGAGGTAACCAGTGCAGGAGATACAGAAAGCAAACCGAGCATCAGATGGCAGTTCTCGGGAATCCACGCTGAGGAACTTCCTCTGCGCTCCATGCTGACGCGCGGTTCTCAGCTGCCCACCACTCCGCCCCCTCCGCGTGCACCCCCGCCAGGTGTTAGTCGGTGGGAAGGCATCTTCTGTGGAGGGGTGCGCCCTGCCAACAGGTGTGGCTCCCGCAGAAGAGCGAAGGCACCTCCGTGCTGAAGGGAGCTCAGTGCGGCGTTCTCCTTGCTGCAGATAATTCTGGAAGACCAGTAGGTGTCTGGGCAGCATTTGACCTCTTTCAGGTGCTTAGAACCAAGTGTCTAGAAACATGATCTGTGCGCCTAAGTTTCTCCCTGGAAGCCAGCACTATTGATTGTAAGCTGTATTTGAGAAACCTTTGGCTGAGTTTACGTATGACCTAACGGTTAGTCACCAACCGAAGCAGGATACAGAATCACCGAGAGGAATGTGTCAGCTTTTAAACAACTGTATTGTACAGCCAACGTGCGACAGAAATAAAAATAAGCCTACTAACAACTAGGAAGGTGTAGAGCCCCGGAAATGATTTTTTTTTCCTCGCATTTTGAAATACCATGCACATATACATGGCTATTTAAATAAAACTACTACTGTTCACTCTGACTCGGTTCTACAACTTTTTTTTTTTTTTCCTTTTTCATTTAAAACGCAATGATTGCTACAGTTCAAACCCCAGGTCGGTTTAAAGTGACATTGTCGGTCTCATTACAGCCTCTAGTGGACGGTTGAAATCAGTTTCCTGAAAAGGCTCTTCCTGGCGTCTTGTTGTTGACAAGCATTATCAAGGTGAAGGCTAATATCTCAGAACAGAACCGGGGACTGGCTCCTCCCCCTGCTTGGTGGATTCCGCTCCCGAAAGGATCAGAAGCAGTCGGTTCGGCACCGAAAAGACGTATGCTTTGTGCTTCGGGCATTATTATTACTGGCCTGTGAATAAACAGAGCTTCTGCTATTCATTTCAGTTTCGGACAGCTTTCATATAAACTAACTTCATCTAAAATATTTTTGTAGCAGAAAATATTGGTTGCCATGTTTTTCTTCTGCGGACTGCCCAATCCACCTCCACTCTATTTTTAGACATTTTTACATTGAGAGAGTTTTCAGCCCAAAACAGCTAGTATTTTAATTATTACACTGACCCAGGCAGTTAATTAATTTATTTATTTAATGTCTTAAATAAATTAAAACACATAATTCAGATTAGAGTAAGTCAATTAATTTAAATGTTCCCTTAAGGAAGCTAAATATGTATATTACCCAAACAGTAAAAACAATAAGAAATGTGTCATTTACTTTCTTAGCCATTAAGATTAAAGCCATGAAGTGTCGTTAAAGTCTGTAACTATTCCTTCCTGCAAGGTGCCACGGAAACAGTATTCTCCTGATACAGTTTCATTACCTTTAGTACTGAACTGTTTTATTTTCAGATGGCAAAATATTAAATGTACAAATAACTGACACTCATTCTTTAAAAACAAGGCTCTGTCATGCAGATAAAAACTCCGTGAAAGGCCTGGGCTTCCAAGAAGCGAGTAGGCAAATATGTAGTACTATGGTCCTATTCATAAATCTGATACTGTGTTCATACAAACATAAGTCAAACTTTAAAATTAAAGGAAATTGAGAGATAAGGCCTGCCCAGCCTTACTCCTAGTCTGTGTTCTGCATTGCTCAAACACCATGGAAAATCATTTTTTATCCCTTATATCTACTTCATTGTTTTGAGGGCTTAAAGTAGGCTATCGAGTATATACGATATCATATCGTTATGTATTACATCTTGCTTCTAAAAGCCTTATCTTCAGAGCAGTGGTAGCAGCAGCTGGGAGCTGTTTAGAAATTCAGAATGAGAGTTCCACCCCAGACCTACTGAATCACAATCTGCCTTTTAGCCAGCACCCCTGGTGATTCCTGAGCACGCTATAGTATGAAGAACGTTGTCCATACTACAGGGCTCTGTCTAGGTGCATTTGCCCACAGATGTAGAACTTAATTCTTCTATTTATTCCTTTTGTATTCCCTCCGCCTTTAACTAATTTGCACTTTTTAATGGAACACAATCACACTGTATGCTTTGGTCAGATAGTACTGTGTTTCAGACAAGAGCACTGATTTCATGCGCAAATCTGCATCATCGTTGCCAAGTGGACACTCAGAGGAATGTCCTGGGGTCTTGAATGTGAAGGTTTTCTTGACGGCAGCAGAGGGAGCACAAGAGTGCTTAATAAAACAAGCATACAGGCCCTCCAAATCGTCAGGGATTTTAAATTGTAGTCTATGTTTTTACTGGAAGTCGCCTCTTTCTTACATAGTTCAAAACAAAACAAAGAGAAGCAAACACAAACAGCTTAGCAGGTTACAACAACTAAACTGAACGGATTGGGAGTTAAGTAGAATAGAGATCTACTTATTTAGAGTTCTAGACTTCATTTTTTTTAAAGTGGGCTTCCAAAGTCATACTCAGAAAAGACCCCTTAGTTTTTCCTCCATTGGAAGACAGAACCATTTCGCAAGAGATGCAAGTCATACCATCATGCTGTATGCCTTAAACTTACACAGTGACGAATGCCAATTACTTCTCGGTAAAACTGGGGGGAAAATAATGCAATGCGGCATTAGGTCACTCTAAGAGTAGCTCCTGCTTGTCTTAAAAACATTGGGGTCAGTCAACCCAACACTACATCAGATAAATCAGGTTGATTTGGAGTCAGATACGTTGGTGAAAGAATGTGCACTTCTCACCATGTTTTACTTTCCCAGTAATTGAAGGGGGTTATCCTTAACATTTGCAGTGGTGAGCATTTACATTTCAGTTTTATCTATATAGCATTTCACACTTTTCAGAGCCTTCCCTATAGCATCTTTTTTTTTTTAAAGATTTTATTTATTTATTTGAGACAGAGAGAATAAGAGAGAGCACATGAGAGGGGGGAGGGTCAGAGGGAGAAGCAGGCTCCCCGCCAAGCAGGGAGCCCAATGCGGGACTCAATCCAGGGACTCCAGGATCATGACCTGAGCCGAAGGCAGTCGCTTAACCAACTGAGCCACCCAGGCGCCCTCCCTATAGCATCTTCAAACACTCCCAAGAGGTGGATAAGACATGAGAGAGCCAAGCCTCAAAAAAGTTTTGAAACCAGTTTGTGCGTTCATAGCATTGAGTCATTTAATTGCTATAATAATCCACTGAGGTTCACAAATAAAGGAAGGCATAGATGTTAAAGATCCAGCAGCATGTTGTTTACCATTTCAAAGATTTTCCCAAGTTACTAGATAGTGAATATTTAAAAAGTGAGTATTTAAATAAGAGACTGAGGAACAGAGACTATGTCTTAATTCCCAAGCTGCTTTTTATGTATTTATCATTCATTTGCCAGCACTAGGCCCTGAAAATATAGATGAGTAAGAAATCTCTGCAAGGAATTCCCACCAAAACAAATCGTATCTTTCGAAACTGTCCATTTTTACCATGATGAAACGTAAAGACTCATAGTCAACTGATCCGGCACCTCCCCAAATCAGTATACTCATCAGACGTAGGAACATGAGAATCCAAAACTAGAGTCCTTGAAAATTTGGCAGGTAGGAGGGCAATGGTAGAACTCTCCGGCAAAATTTAATATTAATATTTCAAGTTTGTAAAACAAACAAAATGTAAAGATATGCTGTGCCTTTTCTCTGAACGCCTTTCCTATCAAAAGAATCACATGAGTAAACTGAAGTGGTAAACACCTGTTTATTTTTTCCCTTTTAAAAATTGTTTAAAAAAGATTTCCTCCTACGTTAAAGAAGGATTTGCCAAGTTTCTGCCTGGAGCCATTTGTTATAGCTATGTAATAAATCCTGGAAAGTTTGAATTTTTAATGGAAATACTGACAGACCTTTAACCATGCTATTATAGGGAGGGTGTTACCCTACATATGTCATTTTAAAATCTGAGCCAATCAAAGTGTACTGGCAAAACAAATATATCTTCCTTAGATTGCACTCCCAAATAAAGCTGGGGAGGCCAGAAAAGTAAAATAAACCAAAAACAAACGGGGCCCACACAATAGACTCTGAAGTCAGCTCACCACACCCAAATTAAAGTCACTGGGCTCTGTGCATAGCAGAGACTCTTAAAGATCCTGAATCATCTGTTTTGATCCTCCACCAAACTGTAGCAAGACAGCTTTTGGGCAATGCAGATTACATCACCAATAGTCAAAAGTGAAATTAAAGTTACGGTAGTCTACCAACAGTTTATAATTTAACAGTACACACATTAGGCAATTTTATTTTATTTTATTTTTTTCTCTTTTTTTATTAACATAATGTATTATTCGTTTCAGGGGTACAGGTCTGTGATTCATCAGTCTTACCCAATTCACAGTGCTCACCATAGCACATACCCTCCCCAGTGTCCATCACCCAGCCACTCCATCCCTCCCACCCCTCCATTCCAGCAACCCTCAGTTTGTTTCCTGAGATTAAGAGTCTCTTATGGTTTGTCTCCCTCTCTGGTTTCATCTTGTTTCATTTTTCCCTCCCTTCCCCTATGATCCTGTCTTATTTCTCAAATTCCTCATATCAGTGAGATCATATGATAATTGTCTTTCTCTGATTGACTTATTTCGCTTAGCATAATACCCTCTAGTTCCATCCATGTCGTTGCAAATGGCAAGATTTCATTTTTTGAAGGCTGCATAATATTCCTGTGTGTGTGTGTGTGTGTGTGTGTGTATGCCACATCTTCTTTATCCATTCATCCGTTGAAGGACATCTAGGCTTTTTCCATAGTTTGGCTATTGTGGACATTGATGCTATAAACATTCGGGTGCACGTGCCCTTTCAGATCACTACATTTGTATCTTTGGGGTAAATACCTAGTAGTGCAATTGCTGGATCATATGGTAGCTCTATTTTCAACTCTTTGAGGAACCTCCATACTGTTTTCCAGAGTGACTGCACCAGCTTGCATTCCCACCAACAGTGTAGGAGGGTTCCCCTTTCTCCGCATCCTCGCCAACATCTGTCTTTTCCTGACTTGTTAATTTTAGCCATTCTGACTGGTGTGAGGTGGTATCTCATTGAGGTTTTGATTTGTATTTCCCTGATGCTGAGTGATGTTGAGCACTTTTTCATGTGTCTGTTACCCATTTAGATGTCTTCTTTGCAGAAATGTCTGTTCATGTGTTCTGCCCATTTCTTGATTGGATTATTTGTTCTTTGGGTGTTGAGTTTGATGAGTTCTTTATAGATTTTGGATACTAGCCCTTTATCTGATATGTCATTTGCAAATATCTTCTGCCATTCTGTCTGTTGTTTTTTGGTTTTGTTGACTGTTTCCTTTGCTACACATTCGGCAATTTTTAAAAAAGATTTTATTTATTTATTTGACAGAGAGAGACACAGCCAGAGAGGGAACACAAGCAGGGGGAGTGGGAGAGGGAGAAGCAGGCTTCCAGCGGAGCAGGGAGCCCGATGCAGGGCTCGATCCCGGGACCCTGGGATCATGACCTGAGCCGAAGGCAGATGCTTAACAACTGAGCCACCCAGGTGCCCCCATGAGGCAATTTTAAATAAGATTCTGTCTAGGATTAGAAATCAAAAAAAGTGCTCTAGGATAGGTCTGCACTCTCCAGTGTGGCTATTCAGCACTTGAACTGTGGTTAGTTCAAACGGACATATGTTGTAAGCATAAAATATACCTTGGGTTTAAAAAACTTAGAATGAACATGTATACACACACATATGCATACATCCATACATACACATATGTATTTCGCAATACTTTTATATTGATTAAATGTTGAAATGAAAATATTCTGCATATGTTAAATAACAGAAACTATATTGTTAAAATTAATTTTGCATGTTTCCTTTTACGTCTTAATGTGGTTACTATGAAATTTTAAATTACGCATGTGGAAGGGCTGTGTATTATATTTCCAGTGGACAGCACTGGTAGAGATAATGGGGCTGGAGAGGTACAGGAATTAGTTCTAAGGACCCACAATTGGAGACTTTAGGATCCTGGCATGGCTCTCTGTAGGAATGTAGTAGATCACTTCATTCTTCTCTATTTTCCAGAGGTTTCCCCCTTGCACCACGTAATATAACGTGGACCTTCTCCCTGGTGAAAATGATCCCTGAGAGTGAGCTGAAATCTCACTGGTGGATCTAGTACGGGCCTGAAAACACAAATTTCTTAGGCTCATCTCTAACTAGGTCTTTTCTGGGAGGATCTCAGGTACTTTACCACCCTGGGAAGCTGAGAGAAAACTTACGCTCCGTTTTGGAAAGTACAGCACTGTTAGAGTTACGGCTAGTTTTGCTGCTTGTAGCTAAAAGGTTTGGGGTTGATACCTTCTAGTGACAGATGGGCGTTGATAATGAAAATTATATAATCGCCACTTAACTCGAAAACAAATCAAGGCCATCAAAAGGAAATCTATTTTTTAAGAAACACTTTCTAATTTATTCAGTACAATAGGGCGTGTCAAAAGGAAATGAGATGATTTTTAGCCATTATTATTTATTTTGCAAGAAGACCTAGATAAATTGTCATCAATGTAACTGTGACCAAGATTGAATGTCATGCAGTGACCTATGAAGGATCAGAATTTATGGTCTCCATCCACTGCAGAACATAGCTCTTGTAACACGAAAAGAAAACAAACATTTTTAGGCTTAGAATTAGTGAGTTGAACTTTGCTTGCTATTGGCTAGGAGCATTTGGAAATCTATTAAAAGCATTTCATTAACAACTTGGCATTTTGTTTCCTCAAAAGAAATACAGTTTCCAAATTAAAATCAAAGCCCCAAGCCACCACTGTTTGAACTTAAGGTAGTGGCAGTTAACGGGTTGTACATCTTAGGCTTAGGGAGCCTTCAAAATAAGATCAGGGCCAACAACAGGCTAAAAAAATAAATATCAAATTGTTACGGAAGTTCTTTGTTTTTCCAGCATCATGACATTAAAATACGCAGCTATAAGCTCTCTCCCTTACTTTATTTTTCTTGAGTCAACATTGGCCAGGAGAAAGAAGCTGACCCCAATGGGGAGGGTGGGTGTTTAAGAAAATTACTTTATGACGAATTTACCAAGTTTACCCCCAAAAAGGCAGGGTTAGGGGAAAATGCATTGGCAAACTTCGCTTTGTGACCTAAATAACTAGAGTTCACGGAGGAAGCTGGCTGAGCGAGGATTTCAGGGAGGGCTGTCTGTTATTTGCAGAAAGAACCCTTTTCTGCCAGGCCCCTTGCAAGTTGCCCTGCTGGCAGACTTGGGAGAGCTCTCAAGACTGACGCCTGAAGATGCGGATTTGCTTGTTTGTGGTACAGGCATGAAACAAAAGCTTCTGCCACAGATTCTGACAGAGCAGAATAATAGCACTCAGACTTAAACTGTAAATTACAAACAATCCCTTTTTAAGGACAAAACGAATGCACAGAATGGAAGACCCTGTCAGCCGGAGCGCGAGTAAATCAAGGAGAAGAAGACAAATTGTTCACTCATACCACCGCGGCCAGATTTTTATTGTGCTAACTGTACTATCATCAGAGAGCTTTTTTCTCTTTGTCAGATAGAAAGAGAAATTAACACGTTGTGATGCTAATAAATATGCCGGGCATCCGATGCATGCATCTCCTCTGAAAGCCAATCACCTTACGGGATCTGGTTCCCAGCCCCTCCCCCTCCCCCTGGTTGAAAAGTTGTAGCTTAAATACCAGTAGTAAGAACATGTGACCCCATCACTCCCAGAGCTACCTTTTTTTTTCCTGCAGTCAATTTCATAATTACATCGCTCCGCCTCTCCGCTCAGCACTTCCTTCCCCCTCTCTGTCCTCTCTCCCCCACCCCCAGCAATGAATCATCATGCATTTAAAGAGACTTAGATGACCCAGTGTGAACTTTACTGGCATCCTGTACATTCTTATGCCAAAAAAAGGGAGTCGCTGTATGACAGAATCCTGGCCAGAGCCCGATGCAGATGTCAGGGGCAACAAGCTAGGGTACTTATCTGGGGAGATCAGTGAGGAGTTAATTTTCCTAGATCATGGTGGTGATTCAGAAATGCCTATCTTAGTTCACCATCGGGTTTTTCAGAACCCAGTTCAGTCCTTGATGCAGAAAGGAATATATCAGAGAGAAAATGTTGGCAGATCTCCTTATGCAATCAGGGCAGAGGAATTTATACCACATTCAGCCCTTTGATTTCTCCAGATCTGGCTGAGGGTGGGGTTTCCATATTTGTGCTTTGGCAAATGTGTCCAGCAATTAACTCCTCCCTCTATATGCTCCTAGTGTTCTTCCAGGTTATCGGGTGTTTCTTTGTGCATTTATTAAAACCCAAAACATTTCCCCCCTTCGTTTTTAAATACTGTTTCTGAGTAATGCAGATTGAGTCGACAATATCAATATGCATTGCCTTTAAAGGCTTTTCACCCTGCTTGCAGAGGTAAAGAGTTTATCCCTGAAATAACACTGTGCTTTTGCATGTGCTTTTCTGTCTGTATGGGAAACCCTCTCTCCCCCCAGCACCCCTTCTTTGCATGGTGACTTAACCCTCATACCCTGAGATTCTGCTCAAGCATCAACACTTCTGTGAAGTCTTTCCTGATGATCACAAGAGTCTGTGCTCTGCCCAATGTGTGAGTCAGAGAAGTGCTATTTTCTTATTCTTTTTATTTATACAATATTTTTTTAAAACTCTGACAGAAAAAAAAAAATCAGGGCCATCAGCACAGATGGAAAGAGTATCCTAAGTGAGAGCGTCTCTTATCAGAACACTTCCTGTTACTCCCCAAACCATCTGACCTCTGCTTATCATTTCAGCATGCAACTGTTTTCCTTTTGTTCATGACTCCACTTCAGTGACTCATCCCACAGGTCATTTCTTTGTGTGAGTTCCCATTGCCCTGTGATGTAGGTTGAATCGCATCCCCCCCAAAAAAGATGTACTGAAGTCCTAAGCCCAGTATCTGTTGAGTGTGACTTTATTTGCAAATAGGGTCTTTGCAGATGTCATTAGTTGAAATGAGGTCTTCCTGGGTTAGGGTGGTCCCTGTATCCAATACTACTGCTGTCCTCTTAAGAAGAGGAGGAGGAACACAGAGACACGGAGTGGATGCAGAGAAGAAGGCCAAGCAAAGACAGAGGCAGAGACTGGTGTTAGGTCCACTGCCATAAGCCAAGCAAAGGCATGAATCGCCAGCAACCACTGGAAGCTAGACGAAGCGAGGAAGGATTCTTTCCTAGAGCCCCGGGGGGAGCACGGACGGGCTGACACCTTGAGTTTGGACACCTAGCTTCAAGAATTGTGAAAGAATAAATTTCTCTTGTTTCAAACCACGCAGTTTGTGGTCATTTGTTACAGCAGCCCTGGGAAACTGATACAACCTCTTTATGAGGTCCGTGATTCCAGATTTTTTGTCTTCTTCTTTTTTTCTCTTTATTTACCCATTCGGTCTGATCTCTTTCCTCTATAGACACACATAGGTCATCAGTTCTGGAGGTGTGGTTGGTCTTTTACTCATGACAGTACCAAATACACAAAAAGTCCAATGGAATAGGAAAGCTGTCAAGAGCATTCCAGAACCACCTCCCCATCATCCCGGAGAAGGCTGGCTTTTGGCCTCAGGAACCGGGGACGGGGGCAGAGGTCTGAGGGAGCCCCTCGTGCTCCCCACTTGGCCTCAGCTCAGAAGTCCTCCACAGGCTTCCTCAGCTCCCTCCGCCGGATTCCAGAAGGTACCAGCAGCGTCCCTCTTCAGAAGTAGTATTTCTGTGTGTGGAACAGGGTGAGGAAAAAGGCTAAAAAAAGCACATTAATTGTTTGGCATTAAGTAAATACAACCAAATCACTGCTGCTTGTTGTTTTTTTTTTTTTAATGTTCATTTGAGTGTTGTAAAAGTGCTTAGAAAAACCTCAGTCTTTCTGATTTACACTCAAGCCCAGAATCGTGAGGTATCTATTCTCAGACTCACAATGGGATGTATACTACAGGTCTTGCATACAAACCCCAGTAAATGGTAACTCCATTCTTCCAATGGTTTGGGTCAAAAAGCATCTCGACTCCTCTCTTTCTTTCATTGCCCACGTCCAATCCGCCCTCCAAATCCAAACAGCTCTACCTTCAGAGTATATCCAGAGTCTGACCATTTCTCCCCACTTGGGTTGCCATCATCAAAGCTAAAGCACTACCATCCTTCATTAAGATTATTGCACCAGTCTCCTAAATTGTCTCTCTGCCTCTGCCATTAGCAGATGGTTGTCTGCGTCAGGTGATGCCTCGACTCTGCTCAGAGGCATCCAATGGCTTTACTCCCCTTGGGGTCAAAGTCAAAGTCCTCCCATGGCCCACAAAGCCCCCACACAATCAGGATGCCCTCAATCTTTCAGATCCCATATCCTATCACTCTCTCCTTGCTCCCAGGGCTCCAGCCTCACTTTAATTTTTGCTCTTCCTCAGACAAGCTAGGTACTCTCTTGCCCCGGGGCCTTTCTGCTTGCTGGTCCCCCTGCTCGGAATGCTTTTCCTTGACTATCCAAGGCTCACTTCTTCATCTTCCTCAGTCTTTTTTTTCTTAAAAAAAAACCAAACAAACAAAAACTTACCCGAGAAGCATAATGTGACTCCCCTCCTTAAAAGTATACCCTCTGACTTTCCTGATCCATTTTGCCTTGCTCTATTATTCCATAAATGCATTACCTTAGAACATTCTGTGTCATTTCCTTTTTTTTAATTTTTTTATTTTTGTTTATTGTCAGGAGAGCAGGGGTTTTCCTCTAATTCACTGATAAACCCCAAGTGCCTAGAACATGATAGATACCCATTAAAGATGCATCGACTGTTAAATGAATTAGCGAATCAATAATATTTTTCCAGACCTACTATGTACAAAGCCTTATAAGGCCCAACACATCAATGATCTCATTAGAAGCTAATCCAAAACAAATGCATCTTATCCGAGCGATGGAGCATATACTATTTACTAGATCTTTGACTTAATTATACCTTTGACTTAATTATACTAAGAAAGCTAAATTTCACAATCCGACTCAGGTTCATGAAGAACTTTTAAAACACAAAATTCAAAAACAGAGTTGAAGAGAATGTATGAGCCTGACAGCAAGTTTTGAGATAAATGGTATCATAGCTATGGTTTCTAATAATCATAATAAAAGCTACCATTTATCAAGCTCTTACTCTGTGCCAGGCAACATGGTAGGAGTTTTGTAAATCTCGTCTCCTTTAATCCCACAAGAATACACTGAGGTAAAGATCATGATCCCCATTTCTTAGGTGATTAAACTGAGACTTGGGAGTTTAAAGGTCCTGCCCAGGGTCCCAGGTCACCCAGCACCATTTCAAGCGGAAGTTACCCACCTATGCAGCCTGAGAATTTTTAACAAATCGTTACCTGAATGAAATAGGCCAGTCATAATACTGTTTCACAGTTTTTTGGCCAAGGCAACACTTTTAATACCCACCTCTATTTATTCGATTTCATTTTTGAGCAAATAATATGTGCATCTCAGAAATTAAAGCGAGTGATTTTTGTTGAGCATTGAGCATTCCTGCATTAACCAAAAGGCTTCGAGTCAACCTAACTAGTTAACAAAGCTCTACTTTTTCTCGACTAGCAAAGCTATACTCCAGCTTATGATTTTTGCCTCTGCTACCATATGGTTGTAAATGGCTTTCACTTGAAGTCCAAGGTCACATCCCTTGGACCCTTTCCTATTAGAAATGTTGGCTCCCATCTGGCACATCTCATCATGGTAAGGATTAAGTAGACTGTAAAGGGCCAACGTGAATTCCCAAGCTTAATTTAAGGACTTGACTTCCATTCAGTTAGCCTGTGCTTGACCCCTCCTGTTCCTCCCTGGAGCTTCCTGGAGTCCACTGCGCCCAGCACTCAAGTGTAGAATCTGAAAGTAACCTGGCCGTAAAAAAAGATGTGCAAAACAATATAACCTCTTCACAGACTCATTCCACTTTATATGCAAAGGAAATGATCCTAGAGCCCGAAATCGTCCCAGAGTTAACACTCTGGAGGATTTTGAAAGAGGGGAAGAAGAAGAAGAAGAAGAAAGAGAAGGAGAAGGAGAAGAAGGAGAAAGCCCTGTGTTTGCAATGATGTGAAGAGAGAACTCTGCTCTCTGAGCATGGAAGGAAGTAAGAAGACCCTATTTGTGGCTTCAGTAGAGGAAAAGAAAAAAGCCCCGCAAGGAAACTACCAACAGATGGTAAATACATTTTTAATTCTTCTGTCTTACTGTGTGGACTTGTGCACATTTGTCCTGCTGTGTTAGGCTCCCGAAATAGCTAGCCATGGAATTGCAGAACAGTTCTGTTGCAATTTGAGATTT
Source organism: Mirounga leonina (assembly GCF_011800145.1). Classification (NCBI taxonomy): domain Eukaryota; kingdom Metazoa; phylum Chordata; class Mammalia; order Carnivora; family Phocidae; genus Mirounga; species Mirounga leonina. The sequence continues at coordinate 18,526,214 of NW_023270709.1, forward strand.
AGGAAACCATGCTGGCTGACAAAACAGGAAGGGCTCCTAGTAGGATGGAGTGGATTTGCTTCCCTGTTTGCAGCTCCTCATGGTGGCATCCACTGTCATTCCAAGTGCGGGAAAATTCTCTCCTTTGTCAGGTATCATGGATGATGCTGTAAACTTGCTATTTCAAATTGTCCTCCGAGCTCTAGTTACAGTGATTAAATGTTGACGCTATCCCGATGTTAACTTTCAAAGGTTAAAAGGAGTAAGATCCAGGTACTTACGGATGCTCAGTCCTCCAGGGAGCGACCCAAATATATATGGAAGCCCAGGGTTCCATACCCAGCCTTACTTTTCACTTTGATATTATAATGTTCCCATAGAACATCAGGGGGATTCCAGTGCCCAAAGAAGGACCAGTTATGATAATGGATTGCTCTAAAAGGAACTAAGGAGACGAGATGCCCATTCAGTTAACTCTGCATCTGAGAAGGGACCTGACACGGTACCAGCAACGAGTTAGGTTTCCAATCCCAACACCGCCTCTCAGTGCGTGTGCAAGAAAGAAAAAGTCTTGGTGAATCCAACTGGATGTAGAATAATGGGGAGAGAGTGGTCTATTACTTAATCATAGTCTAGAAATATAACTTATACAATACCATATTATTAGAACTGGAAGGATCCTTACAGAATCTAATTCAATTTTTTCATTTTATAGACAGGAATCTGGGCCAAAGAATTGCAGGAAATTGGCAAAGATTATACAACTAGTTGGTGGCAAATTCAGTACTGGAACCTGAGACATCTACTTCTCCGTTCAATGCTTGTTCTACTTGAGCACCCACAGAAGGTGGACATTTCTATGACAAGCAAAATCCAATTCTAAAAGACCTTTCTCATGGTAATCCTCACTCTTGGGTTCTTAAAAAGCAAGATGATGCGATCTCTGGCCTCTGAATGTTTGAGAAACTAGTTGATATTCTTTCTAGGGAAGGTTTCAAGCTGAAATATATTTGTTAATTTCTGTCCTAAACCCCTGTGGATTGTGTCGAGATTATATAGCTATCACACGATCTGGCACAGCTGTGATCCTCTTTTTATGAAATAGGGAAGATTGGTAGATAGGGATTAAAAAGCATTGGCAAAAGAGAACAATAACTTTCTACCCAGTGCCTTCCCAGTCTGAGAATCTCTCCTAGCCTCAATTGGAGAGAGGGGTGGGAGGTGGGGGGAGGGGACGAGGGTAGGAAAGGGGATTTTTATCTCCCTTAGAGAAAGAAAGGATACAAAGCACTTTAGCACTGCTCAATTTAATGAAATCTTGATTTCACATAGTTCAAATTTCTACAAAATTAGCTATATTCTTATTAAAAATGACTTATACGTTCATAGCTATTTTTTCCAATGGGTACCTATGTAGTTCACTAATAAAAACGAGTCTCAATCAGCTATTTAAGAAATCTTATCCTTTCCTGTTTTTTTTTTTTTTAGAAAGCTAATCAGTAAACTCTTCAATAGCTAGTTTAGCAACAAGGTCTCCTAAATTTTGCAATTCTATTCAGCATTTTTGACCTGTTGCTTTTTGCACGTGATTTCAGCCATGTTTTATTTTATTTTGGGGGTGGAAAATTTTTTACCTTTTGTGTTTAAACACAGCATTCTTTGCTTTGAGACTCAACTTGACCATTTTGAGTATTCTTGCTAAATTTGCTGGCCATGTCCACGGTCTACAGACAGATTTGTGTATGGGGGAGGGCAGAATTTCTTCAGTGAATTATTTTGAGGAGAGTAGTCATGAAGGCACACCTTAGGTGGTTTTATTCCTGTGATCCAAATTTTATTTTCTAGCTAATATCACTAGGGACATTTGAAGCTTTAATAATTACATCTCAAGGCCTAAAGAAAAAAAAAAGAAGAAAAATTATGTTTACTATGCATTCACACACAGCATTTCAGAGTTACCATCAGAGAGCCTGTTTGGCTACTTTAAAAAAATAGATTGATATCAAGATTCCATTTTAAGAGTTCAAACTTAGCTGACAGTTTGTTCTTAAAAAAAAGAAAAAAGAGAAAGGACAAAGTCCCAAAAGCTAGATTTAAGCAATTGTTTTTGTGGAACGGTTTAGCGTTGCTTATTTGAAAGAGTAAAAAAATATAAGGTATTGATTTTACCTTTCCTTTTGGAGGACAGTTTTAGGATTTTTTTCCTCTAGAAAGTTTTGAGGCTATGATTCATGCTAAAAGTGCCCTGTTCCATTATGTACCAACACAGCTTTGAAGTTGTCCCTGCTTCTAGGTCAAGGGCTCCCCCTGTGGCTACATGCCAGTTTCATCCTTGGACTCTCATGATCCTCCGAAACAAATCAACTTTCCAGTAAAATCCTGTGGTAGCTCTATTTTACATAAAAGTGTGCAGCCTGGGGACAGGATACTGCTTTGCATTTTAGGTGGACAAGAAGGGAGAGAAAACATCCATTCTCACCAAAAGACGATTCCCAGAGGAGTCATTACTGCAGAAACCAGACGGCAGCTCACAGGTATCCCATTCACTCTGTCTACAATCTTTCTAACTCCAAAGCTTGTTATTTGTGTGGAAACAACAAAAATACAAATGGCGGTAAAGCGTTCTAAGCCATGTGTGGTCCTGGTCAGTACGTATCCCATGAGTTGAAACTGTAATGAGCAGCTCAGCTCCTTTCGGTCAGTATCTCTTCCTTGTGACAAGAAAAGGGGGGGGAAATGAACAAGTTACTGTTACACATCACAACATGGATGAACCTCACAATGATGAAAAATAAACAAGAGGCAAAACACAAAATCATGTATACTGGATCGTTCCATTTGTAGAACGTTCAAAAACACACAAAACTCAATCTATTGTGTTGGGACAAAGTATGATGGTTTACCTTTGATGAGGAGGAGGGAGGATGGTGATCAGAAGGAAGCAGGGAGATGGCTTCAGGAGTGCTAGAAAGTTCTCTCCCTTGACCTGGGTGGTACATACAGAAATGTGTTCACTTTGTGACAATTCATTAAGCCATTGAGTTGTGATCTGTGTGCTTTTCCTCTGAGTGATTTACTTCAATTTAAGATTTTTAAAAATAATATCCCATTGGGAAAGATCATTTTAAGAACTATTAGAATAGTATTTTGTCTAATTAAACCATTTTGCCTAATTAAAGATATATAGATATGTATTACAGAGGAAAAATAGAAAATTCAGATAAGCTAAAGGAAAAAATTACATGAAGCTTGAGGGTAGGGCAACGGGAACACTCATACCCTGCTACAGGGAATGTCAGGACTATGGTTGTTCTTGGGTAACTGTTCGGCATTATCTACGAAAGTTAGAGATATGCCTCTCGTGACCCAGATTCTACCCATGAGTAGACACCCAACAGCAATGTGTGCGTGTGAACACCAGAAGAATAGCAACTCTCTATTCGTGATAGCCCCAAACTGAAAACAAGCCAAATTGTCCATCGACAGTCGAGTGGACAAATAAAGTGTGTATATCCAGCCTTGGAATATCAAACAGCATTGAAAATTGGTGAACCATAGTACCCTCAGCAACAGGGATGAAACTGAGAAATCTAATGTTCAGGGATAGAAGCCAGAGGCAAAAAACTCTGTGCTCCCATTTACTTAAAGTTCAAAAAACAGTAAGAGACATAGTGATATAACTTTATAGTATTTAGTGACATAGACTTAGCTGGTAAAACTAAAGAAAAGACAAAAAAGAGATTATTATAAATGTAAGGGCAACAGTGACCTCTTGGGGAGAGGGTGGGTTGAGATTGGAAAGAGATGGATAGAGGGCTTCCAGGCCATGTTCTATTTTTTTTTTTTATTAAGATTTTTGTTTATTTATGAGAGGGAGAGAGAGAGATAGCACAAGCAGGGGGCGGGTCAGAGAGAGAGGAAGAAGCAGATTCCACACTGAGTGCAGAGCCCACGCAGGGCCCACACGGGTTGGGGGGGGG
>NW_023270709.1:18530272-18534965 GCF_011800145.1 Mirounga leonina
TTTATTTGAGAGGGAGAATGAGAGAGAGAGAGAGCATGAGAGGGGGGGAGGGTCAGAGGGAGAAGCAGACCCCCCCCGCCGAGCAGGGAGCCCGATGCGGGACTCGATCCTGGGACTCCAGGATCATGATCTGAGCCGAAGGCAGTTGCTTAACCAACTGAGCCACCCAGGCGCCCCTATTTCTTAACCTGAGTAGCAGTTATGTGAGTGTTCACTTTACAAGAATTTATTAAATGAAACTTTTATATATCGTGCACTTTCCCAAATGTGTTATATTTCACAATAAAAAAGATATAAAAGTCACATGAAACCCAATTACTCAGAGACAGTTAATAATTTAACACCTTTATATGTGTACTGCCAGGCCTTCTTTCATGCAATATATACCGTTTTTTCCCCCATTGCTTTGTAGGCTTTAATTTGTTTTTTCTTTAATGATATGACCTTCCAGAAGAATTCCTCTTCAAGTTTTTTTTTTTTTTTTCCCGCTTTCCATTTAATTTTAACTAAGAGTAAATATCATACAAGCTTTATGCCCCTATGGAAGCCTAAAGCCATGGAGTGGCTTTCAGGAAATTAGGTTGCTTTAGCCTAAGCTACATTGATTCATAAACCAATCTGCAGGATTTTGCTATAGCTCATGGGAGACTTTTCCTTCTCTGTTAATAATGCGGCTGGTTCAAAAGGGAAAAGCCTCTTTCCACCTCTTCACAGTGCTATCTTTTCAAAAGGAAAGGCGAAGCAATGAGGGGGAAAGGCCAGTGAGGAAGTGGTCAGGGGGCTTGAGGCAGAGGAGGGGTCATCCTAAAACTTAACCACGAAACACAGCCTGCTGAGCCTGGCCTGGGCAACATTAGGAAGTAGATCTTCAAAATGACCTAGGGTGTTTTTGTCTGGGTACCCGGGTGGCTCAGTCGGTTAAGCGTCTGCCTTGGACTCAGGTCGTGATCCCAGCGTCCTAGGATCGAGTCCCGCATGGGGCTCCCTGCTCCGCGGGGAGTCTGCTTCTCCCTCCCCTCTGCCTGCCAGCCTATCTGCCTACTTGTGATCTCTCTCTCTCTTTGTCAAATAAATAAATAAAATCTTTAAAAAGATAAACAAGGCTTTCCCAACTCACTCCCTCGCTTTCCCTGTGGAGCACAAACAGCTTCCGTAGCTCCATCACGCTAACACCGGCCGCTACGAAGTTCTAAAATCTGTAACTGCTCAGTTTCGAATACTTACCAGTAATGGCAATTTGCATTTGTATAGTGTTCGCCATTCTGTTAAGCACTTTCGCATATGATCTTGTACAATTGCAATAGCCAATCCTCCAAGGTGAGCTGGGAAGCTAATAATACCACCATTTCGCAGGTGGAAACACTCTGCGAGAGCTTGAATAACCAGCCCCACATTATAGGATTAGTTTTCAGCGTAAGCCAGGAATAGTGACCCCTTACTGCTGTAAGTGGAAACACATACAGTGTATTCTACATACAGATATATGGTCAGAGAATAGGAATATCAAATAAATGTGTGAGAGCATTCTGATTTTTTAAAAAATATTTTAGGGACACCTGAGTGGCTCAGTCGGTTAAATGTCTGCCTTCGGTTCGGGTCATGATCCCAGGGTCCTGGGATCGAGTCCTGCATCAGGCTCCCTGCTCAGCGGGGAGCCTTCTTCTCCCTCCCCCTGCTGCTCTCCCTGCTTGTGCTTTCCCTCTCTCTCCCTCTCTCTCTGATAAATAAAATCTTAAAAAAATAAAATAAAAAATCTTTTAGTGGATATTTCTTTTTTCAAAGCACTTGGGTTTTTTTGGCTTATTTTTCATCACAAAATAAGTACATACTAGGTGTAAAAATCAAAAGAGCACAAATAAAATCGAAATCACTTAGGATCACATTAAATAGAGCTAGCTACTCACCATCTTAATAACTGAACGGATTAAGTCTTGAGCTCTTGTAGAGTGAAAACTCCCCTCCCACACCAGTTCTTCCCCCCCCCCCCACTATATTCTTTATCTGCAAAATTTTCTGAGCTATTCTTGGCCATTTGCTTTCTTATTTAAATTTTAGAATTGGGTTTTACTAAAACTCTATTGAGGTTTCTACTGGATGTGCATTATTTTTATGGACGAATTTGAGTAGAGTTAAAATTTTTACTGCATTGCTTCCTTTCTTTCGTAAGCACCGTATAGTTCTCCTTAATTTGTGCCCATTTCTACGACTTTTGAAAAATATGGCATGCTTCACCCCGATGTTTATAGCAGCAATGTCCACAATAGCCAAACTGTGGAAAGAGCCAAGATGTCCATCAACAGATGAATGGATAAAGAAGATGTGGTATATATATACAATGGAATATTATGCAGCCATCAAAAGGAATGAGATCTTGCCATTTGCAACGACGTGGAAGGAACTGGAGGGTATTATGTTGAGCGAAATAAGTCAAACAGAGAAAGTATCATATGTATCATATGATCTCACTGATATGAGGAATTCTTAATCGCAGGAAACAAACTGAGGGTTGCTGGAGTGGGGGGGTGGGGTGGGAGGGATGGGGTGACTGGGTGATAGACACTGGGGAGGGTATGTGCTCTGGTAAGCGCTGTGAATTGTGCAAGACTGTTGAATCTCAGATCTGTACCTCTGAAACAAATAATGCAATATATGTTAAGAAAAAGAAAAAAAGAAGAAGGTAGCGGGAGGGGAAGAATGAAGGGGGGAAATCAGAGGGGGAGACGAACCATGAGAGATGATGGACTCTGAAAAACAAACTGAGGGTTCTAGAGGGGAGGGGGGTGGGAGGATGGGTTAGCCTGGTGATGGGTATTGAGGAGGGCACATTCTGCATGGAGCACTGGGTGTTATGCACAAACAATGAATCATGGAACACTTCATCTAAAACTAATGATGTAATGTAGGGGATTAACATAAGAATAAAAAAAATAAAAAATAAAAAATAAATTAAAAAAAAGAAAAATATGGCACGCTTCAAGAGTCTGTGTGTCAACTCTGCGCAGGGGCCGTGATAATCTTCTCTGTATTGTTCTGATTTTCGTGTGTGTGCTGTGGAAGTGAGCCCTCAGAAGGTAGTTCTTCACTGTTGGAGGATCTCAGGGGGAAAGAGAAGAGGTCACATGTTCTTTACAATATACAGAGAACAGTAACTGAGAAAGACATTAATCTGGATTAATTGTGTCTCCCAAACATAAAAGTATTTAGCTGTGTGCTGACAATGGGAACAATGTTTTTGGCTTTTCTTATCTTGGCCCTTCCATTATCCAAACCAAAGCTCTTGTCCTGTGGGTGGTCCTGACAGAGGAAATGCACTAGGACAAACGGGTTATGGGGATGGGGAGGGGGGAAGAAAAGAGAAGGAAAAGAAGATGGTCAGCCTTGAGGATGAGGAGGGCTGGCGAGGAGGGACATGTGGCTGGGGCAGGTGAGGCAGGTGTTGAGCAGTGGCGGGTAGGGAAGGGATTAACAGCAAGTTTGGACTCTCTGAGTTTTGCTCCTCCAGCAAACCAGCAGCATCCCTTGGGATCTTGTCAGAAGCTCAGACTATGGGCCCCAGTCATACCTATCCAATCAGAATCTGCATTTTAACAAGATCCCAGGTACTTCTTATGCATGTGAAAGTTCCAGGAGCTCCAAGTTGCCCCCAACCAGTTGGAGCCAGTCTTGATCAGTGTCATCAGCCTGAGACCTATTAATAGACGGAACGGGTTTGGTTGCCTAGAGACCTGGAAATCTGGTTCCTGGTGTAGACTCGGAGTCTCCAAGTTCTTTTATCACTGTGGCCAAAGCCTTGTGACCTCAGTCGGCCTCAGTTTCTCTGCTAAGCATGTTAGTTCTCTGCAGCGGCTGGATCCTTGCCCTGGACCCCTGCTTCCTCTGCTCAGGTCCTAATGCTCGGCCAAACCCTTGCGCTCCCCCTTCCCTTCAGAAGCAGGCTGTGAGTTCCTACTCTTTCCTCTGTTTCTGGCGGGGGGGGGGGGGGGGCCTGCTGTGACTGGACCAATCACCTGGAACGGTGCCTGATTTTGAGTATTGTCCCCTGGCCTTCTTCCAGAACTGTGTTCTGCTGGCAGGGAGCACTCACTGCGATATCCAAACAGCCTGGCCCAATCGGAGCTAGTCATGCCCTTTGACTGACGCTCACTGGCCTGCCTGGTTGCCCCCGGGGATGGGCCAGCTTCTGAAGACAGGCTCTGCCCCATCGGATTGTGGCTACGTCTCCCTTCCCATGGCCTGTAGTGACGTGCTCACAGCCTGTCACAAAGAGGAGGCAGCCAGCAGAGACCGAGGGAAGCTTCAGTTCCTTCTCTCCCTCTTAGCATTTCTGACTCTAGGGCTCCATGGGCCTGCTTCCGAATGGACCCTGAAATTCCCAACAGTGCCCTTGGAGCCTGTTAGGTAGCAGGTATTCTAAAAGTCCTAGAAGACTACTGAGTACAAACAGGCTCAGTGGTTTTGTATCCCTTGCACTTCTGGCCCTTTCTCCCAAGTGGAGAAAAAATCTCCTTTGCTGCCTGACTCACTTTATAAAAAGAGGCCAAGCCATAGAGAAGCTCAATAATATCTCTGGTTATCATATCACCATTTTTTTTTAAAGATTTTATTTATTTATTTGAAAGAGAGAGAATGAGAGAGAGCACATGAGAGGGGGAGGGTCAGAGGGAGAAGCAGACTCCCCGCTGAGCAGGGAGCC
>NW_023270709.1:18534975-18562471 GCF_011800145.1 Mirounga leonina
GCACATGAGAGGGGGGAGGGTCAGAGGGAGAAGCAGACTCCCTGCTGAGCAGGGAGCCCGATGTGGGACTTGATCCAGGGACACCAGGATCATGACCTGAGCCGAAGGCAGTTGCTTCACCAACTGAGCCACCCAGGCACCCCCATATCACCATTTCACTTTGAGCGTTACTGTAAAGTAAACGCTCAGTTTATGGTGGAACATTATGCAATGCGTATCACACCTGCTACCGTGTTTTAAACCAGCACAAAATGTCATGAAGTTCAAAACAATCCTGTTGGTTGTCAGTTACAGAGCTCCTGGGTGGCTCAGTCGTTAAGCGTCTGCCTTCGGCTCAGGTCATGATCCCAGAGTCCTGGGCTCGAGCCCCACATCGGGCTCCCTGCTCGGCGGGAAGCCTGCTTCTCCCTCTCCCACTCCCCCTGCTCGTGTTCCCTCTCTCGCTGTGTCTCTCTCTGTGTCAAATAAATAAATAAAATCTTCCCCCCCCAAATTTTTTTTTTCAAAAAACAGTACTCTCCATTAATTAGTAATAGAGCACGGGCTGTGTCTTTAAGACTGTTGCATCATCTCAATTCCAAAGAACTATTCTTATGGTGATTTAAAAAAGAAGAAGGCAAAGAAAGAAAACAGGAAGAAGTGTGGCAGCACCCACAGGAGCTAAGAAATGTTGTGGGTGTTGTTTCCATTATTTACATACATAACACTTTCACAAGACTCCAAATGTCTTACAAAGAAAATACAATACAAATTGCAATAAAGATGCAGTAACACAGTAAGGCATAAGGAAAACAATTATCCAAAGGAAGGTTTAAATTTGGCATAAATTGTTTGCCCAGGAGGAATGGATGAGTGTCCACTGACCCCATCCCATTTGCACCTGCAAAGGTAGGCAGGTACCTGGTGGCGTTTGCCATGTTCGGAAGAGAAGTTACACATAAAATAGTGGTAAAAGTAGTCATAAAAAATGTCTAAAACCATTCTGAGTAAGAAATACCTGCTGTTGAATAAAGTCACTCGAAGTCTCTAAAGTTGCATCACAAGGTTGTGAACTTAGCCAGGATGGGTAAATATGTGAATTTCCAGAAGGCACTCTTGGCCAAGCAAAATCAGAGTTCCAAGGAAGAAGTTACTCAAGACTAGAAAAAAATAAATGGATAGTAAATGGAATATATATAAGCATTCACTAGTCATTGCACCTTGCTAAAGGGCCACACTTTCTCGGGATAGATTTTAGTTGATAAATCATGAAGAAACTGTATTTGAAGTTTGTGTTAAAACAACAACAACAGCAACAACAACAACCCAGTTTTAATAGATCTCATGAAGTTGCTTTCAGGGGCATGCCTGCTGTAATGTCATTATTTGAGCAAGGTTCCAAGCAACCGCTTCAACTTTTGGAGAAAGGAAAATCCAGTTACAGGGGGAAGAATACGCTCAGGAAAAATTTCTAAAATGTTGCAGAGGCTTAAAAATGGATGATTATATAGAACAACACATTACTACTAGTGCTATGATAACTTTAGTATGTGTAGTTATAGTCAAACCACTCAGAATTACAATGTCATTTGTCTTCTTTGTACCTCTTTTGTTTTCACAAGTCACGTGGCAAAATCAACAAATACTACATCATCCTGCTCACAATTCAGCTGTGGAAAAAGCATCCGCTCGCTCATGTCAAGGGTAGCTATTATTAGCTTGCGTCGATTCTCCCACACGATACATACCCATGCTTATTAAGCTGTTTGTATGCCTCCTTTGTCATATTCCTGCATGAATCTGACTATTTCTATGCAGTTGAAACCCAGAGATATTATTTCTATAGGCCTTTCCGAAATTAATGCAATCCCTCCATTAAAGAAAAACCAAAGCATTATTGGGGGAAAAATGCCACATCATATATGCACTGATATTGAACCTTTCTACAGAAAATATTACTGTACTGGTACTGGATTATATAATGTCCCCCCAAATCCATGTCCACCCAGAACCTGTAAATATGACCTTATTTGGAAATCGGGTCTTTGCGGACATATTCAGGTTACAATGACAGCATATTGGGTTAGAGTGGTCCCTAAATCCGATGAGTGATGCCCTTATAAGAAGGCCATGGAGACACACAGACGTACAGGGACATCATCATGTGAACACAGAGGCAGAAATTGAAGTAAGGTAGCCACAAGCCAAAGATTGCCAGTAACCCCCAGAAGCTAAGAGAGAGACTTAGAACAGATTCTGTCTCAGAGCCTTTGGAGGGATGTGGCCCTGCTGACACTTTGATTTCACACTTTAGCCTCCAGGACCGTGACATATAAATTGCTATTGCTTACCCCTTCCCCCAATCCCCCACCCCACCTGGTTTGTGGTATTTTGTCACAGCAGCCTGAGGAAACTCCTACGATGCCCAGTTTCCAGATTATGAAAGTAAGTACTCTAAGTTACCCAAAAACTCATATTGACTTTCTCTTAGATAATGAAAGGAGGGGAGGAAAAGGCTTCTGGTCACAGTGACATGGCAAATATAGACCAAAGATATGATGAGAAATGGGTCATTCTAACGTTGCAAGGCAAGCATAACTGTAAAAGAATGGAAGTTTCAGCTAACGCACCTGAGACATTGCTATCAGTGAGGTATTTTAAAGTGAGGTATGAGAGCTTCCTTTGCAAAATTTGCAAGGGAGGTTGTCAAAATCTGATTAGTGACTTTTCAACTGCTTACATAAACCAAAAAATACCTTAAAAATGCGAAGTAGGGATGCAAGGAGAGGGTTGTTTTGTACTGAGTGGTCTGTGTGCTGGATGTTCTCCCGCCTGGCCTTTCCAAATCTTCACGGGCAAAGAAAGTGTCAGTGGTTCCCCTGGAGGGGACATGGATTGGTACCCGCAAGAGAAAGCAGGCATGAGGGTATCTTGTGTCCTTTCTAAAAGGGTCACCTGGATGGGTGACCAGATGAACAAAAAGGCTGGAGTTGGTGCCAGACTCCCACAGGCTGAGGGAAGACAGAGTGATCAGCCATATTAAGATGTATCCATCTGTCAACAGGGAAATGCAGGTGAGAGAAGCCCTACCCTGCGGTGTCTTGAAAAACCAACTGGAGACGCAACTTGAAATACCTGTCAAGGCCAGAGAATTCTGACACTAAATCTTCACGGGACTACCAGACTAGTAAGAACCTTCCTGCTCTGCTTTCCTCCTAGTCCTCCTCTGTTACTCCTACCCGAGAGAAGTGTGAAATCCCTGTTAGAAAGATGAAAGGGGCAGGGATCGGGAAAAGGGAGGTCCCTGGCTGCTCTCCTAACCGGATCGCAGCCTCCTGTGAGAGGCTGAGCTGGGGAGCAGAGAAGCCTAAGTGCAAAACCAGATGGATGTTTTTACTGTGACCTGACTCGAGACATATTAATTACTGACCCATGGACATTTTCATTACCCGGAAGTGACCAGAGAATAAAAAGTTGCTCTAAATTTCACCCGAGAGCAGAGAAAGTGTTACTCTGTGGAATCGATTTGAAGTGTTGTTTTATGATTGATTACATCCTACGAGTCATGCTTGTTCAATGTAATAGTTACATAACCGTTGCTAAACACAATTGAAGAGAGCGGTTCTTAGTGCCTTCTATATAGTTTGCCCCTATGAAGTCACTGAGTCTCTGTCTGAACTTTGGAAAATTATACATCAAATTGTCTTCACGGAGAATTGGGCCCTTGTAACTTATTATCAGCCCTCATAAAATCTCTAAACTGAAAAACATTATATGCTTGGCACGCATTAGGTGCTCAATAAACTTTGAATGAATGAAGAAATGAATAGGCAGTGAAGAGAAACCCTGATCGCCTAGGGTCTTTATAAACCCCAGCTATCCCCAAATTCTCTTCTGGTAGAGCAAGAAAGGTCCCAAGTTCGTGATTTCTGGAAAATTCCAACCAGACATTTGGGTTGGAATTTACGGCCTCCATATAAGAAATTATGAAACTTTTTAGTGTGTTAGAAAGAAGTTTAGGAGGTGATTTAGTGCAAGCTCTTCATTTTACAGACAAAGGCCCAAAGAAGTGAAATAATTGGATTCCAGTCCCTTTTCCCAGCAGTATGGAAACTCTTGATAGCTGACTCATTGATAGTGACATTCTTTGGTTTCTGGGCTTCTTGCTAGCTTGGCTTTGTTGAGTGAGAGCTTATGCTCTCTTTGTTAGTTTTCTGATCAGTAAAAGAAGTTGCACCAAATTGCTTTCACCTAATAAACACGAAGAACTGCACCATTGACTTGGCATCGAGTGAGGAGTTAGGATGAGCTCTGTCCTTGAGGAGCTTATGGCTGAGTGGAGGGGACAGACAGGTGAAAAACAACTCTGACAACATGGGCTAAGTGCTGCGTTAGAGGTCAACACACTGTGGAGCTGTGATGACATTTAGGAAAAGCATCTAATCCAACCTAAGGGTCATGGAAGGCTTCCTAGAGGAGGTGACATCTAAGCTGAGTCTTGAGAATGTGGAAAATTTAAGAAGTGGGGTGTGTTCACAGAACCCTAAGGGCTGTACTATGGAGGTATTGCTGAGTACAAGGGGGAAGAGAGAGAGAGAGGTCAGGCCTGAGAGATCAACCTGTGCCCCAACATGGAGGGCTTTCCATGCTATATTAGTGAGTGTAGACTTTACAGAAAGTCTACCAGAAACTCCTCACCTATCTTTTGCAAGGACTGAAAAAAAAAAAAAAAAATCAGTCTAGCTGTAGTATGGAGAATGGTTTTGAAGGAGATAACATAGGCAAAGAGGCTAGCCGAGAAACTACTGAAATAATCCAGGTAAGAAGGAAAATGGCGGCAGAGATGGGAAAGGCCGACTTTCAGAGCAATGTGCCATAGACTGAATTGTGTGCCCTGCTCCCACAAGGAAGGCACTGCAGCCCTAAGGTCCACTAGGATGGTATTTAGAGGTGGAGCCTTGGAAGATACTTAGGTTTAGATGAGGTCAGGTGGGTGGGGCCCCAGTGATGAGATTAGCGTCCGTAGAAGAAGAGACACCAGAGAGCTTGCGCTCCATCCCCACCAGGTGAGCACACGACACGGAGGTGGCCCTCTACAAGCCTGGAGAACGGTCCTCACCAGAAACTGAGCATGCCCGATTTGGGACTTCTTGCCTTCAGAACCGTGAGAAAATAAGTTTCTGTGTTTAAGCCACCCAGTGTGTAATAATTTGTTGTGGCGGCCAGGGCTGGCTAATGCCCCACAGAATTGGGATGCAGGACGCAGGGATGTATTCCTCATAGGGAATCAGGAGAGGGAGGAGTCAAGGGTTGGGTGCGTGACCAGGCATAGCGTGTACAGAGAGCACAGAGGGCCTGAAACAGGGAGCACTGGCCGAGAAAGGAGAGACTTACCTGAGACCAATGAGTAGCCAGAGGGATTAAGGGAATGCAAAACAGGCCAGGAGAAGGGCATTTTTTTTCGAAAAGAAGATATGTTCTTGTGCAAATATGATACAGATGTCAAGATAAAATAAGGTTGAAAGGTGTCCGCCGGCCTCAGCAATAACATGCCTCTGGAGATCTTGGCAAGAATTGCTTAAACATTGTGAGGACAGGTACCTGGCTGCAATTGGTTGAGGAGGGAATGGGATGCCGGGAAGCATAGACAGCATAGAAAGCACATTTGAGAATCCTGGCTTTGAAGGAGGGAGGAGAGGTGGCAAGGTAATGAGAAGGGAAGCAAGAGGGATTTTTTTTTTTTTTTTTTTAATGCTCAAGGACAAGCTTTTTAGGAGCAATGGTGTTGAGGAAGAACTAGAGGAGAGGCAATGATTGGTGAGTAAGGTACTGAGTGTGCAGGCCGTGATGAACTACGGAGCTTGGATGTGGCTACTGGCTTTGGAAGGAGGGACTTCCTCCTTCACTGTGGGAAGGTAGTAGGAATATGGCACAGAATGTGTGCAAGACTGTAGGTGTAGAGTGAGTCCTTCCTGATGGTTTTTGTTTTCTCCATGAAGAAGCAAGTGAAAGTGAGGTAGGTGGGGACATATCAGGACAGGAGATTGGAGGAGGTAGCTTCAGTATGTGCTGTGGGGAAGGGGAGAGAGAGAGAGAGAGAGAGAGAGAGAGCGGACAGAAGGAAGTAGGGTAGAGCGCTAAGTGTTTTTTTTTTTTTTTTTAAGATTTTATTTATTTATTTGACAGAGACACAGGGAGAGAGGGAACACAAGCAGGGGGAGTGGGAGAGGGAGAAGCAGGATTCCCGCTGAGCAGGGAGCCGATGCGGGGCTTGATCCCAGGACCCCAGGATCATGACCTGAGCCGAAGGCAGACACATAACGACTGAGCCACCCGGGCGCCCTGCACTGAGTGTCTTTATTGCTTTATTTACAAACAGTGTGAAGTCAGTTGGGAGAATCAGGGCTAGGGAGTCAGTCTGGGCCATCCAAATGTGGAGTGGTTCCTGGGTCAGTCCGGACCATAAAGGATGCCTCTTCCATTTTTTTTTTTTTTTTTTTTTTACCCCATCCCTTGGTAATGGCTCCTTGACTCCTCAGGGAAGGCTGCCTTTTATGAGGGCAGATGGATTTTGGGGGGTACCAGGGCCATACAATGGCTAGGGCCCCCTCAGTTTGTGTAAACCTGCATTCCAATAACATGCATGACTTCTTTCTGTGTCTTGGGATCCTGAGTATTAACACTGGCATGGTCATCCTCATATACAAAGAAAAACTGTGTGTTGGGACACCTGGGGAGCCCAGTCTGTTGAGCGTCTGACTCTTGAATTTCAGCTCAAGTCATGATCTTGGGTTCGTGAGGTGGAACCCCAGTTGGGCTCTGTGCTCAGCATGGAGTCTGCTTGTCCCTCTCCCTCTGCTCCTCCCCCTCCTCTCTCTCTCTCAAATAAATAAATAAATAAAATCTTAAAAAAGAAAAAGAAAAAGAAAAACTGTGTGCAGACATGGTCAGACACAGAGAACATCGGATGTTTCCATGCTTTTGTAGGTCCTTAGATGTCATTACTTCACAGAGTGCTTTACAGTTTAGATTTTGACTCTGCGGGACCCTCAGTAGCTTTTCCAACAAGGAGTGCTGGAGCAATTGGACACTTGTAGACAAAAATAATTGAACCTTGAACTTACACAATAATTAATTCAAAATGGAAATACAGATATAAACAAAATAAAACATAAACCTATATACTTCCTGAAAAAAAAAATAGAACATCTTTGGAATTTGGGGCTAGGCAAAGAACTCTTGGACTTGATACCAAAAGTATGATCCACAAAAGGAAAAAATGGATAAGTTAGATTTCATCAAATTTTAAAATTTTTGCTTTATAAAGACCCTACTAGGAAGGTGAAAAGACATGAGACAGACTACAAGAAAATATCCAACAAAGGACTAGTATCCAGAATATATAAAGAACTCTAAGAACTCAACAGTAACAAACAATCCAATTAGAAAATGGGCAAAAGGCATGAATAGACACTTCACCAGAGAGCATGTACAGATGGCAGATAAGCATATAAAAATGTGTTCAGCACCATTAGCCATTAGGAAAATACAAATTACAACCATGAGATATCACTATACTTCCATCAGAATAAAAAACAGTGACACTACCAAATGCTGCTGAGGGTGTGGAGAAATTGGATCACTCATACATTTGATAGCCCCAAATAGTACAGCCAATCTAGAAAACAGTTAATAGTTGCTTTAAACAATGAATATACAACTACCATAGGACCCAGATATAGCCCTCTTGAGCATTCATCCCAGGGAAATGAAAACTTAGATTCACACAAAAACCCGTCCACTAATGTTTATGATAACTTTATTTGAAATAGCCCCAAACAGTAAGCCACCTGGATGTCCTTCAATGGGTGAATGACTGAACAAAACCACAGTTTATCCATACCACGGAACCCTACTCAGCAATAGTAAGAATGAACTATTGATGGAGGCAACAATCTGGATGAATGTCAAGAGAAATATGCTGAGAAGAGCCAATCCCAAAAGGTTACTCCCTGTATGATTCTGTGTATATAATATATCTAAAATGACAAAATTATAAAAATGGAGAAGCAATTAGTTGTTGCTAGGGTCAAGGAGGGGATGGAGAGGTAGAGAGAAGCCGGTGTGGTTATAAGAAGCCAAGATGAGGGATCTTGTGGTGGTGGAAATATTCTGAGACTTGACTGTATCAATATTAAAATCCTGGTTGTGACAGCCCAGTGTTGTCTTGCAAAATGTTACCATAGGCATGAACTGGGTAAAGGGTACATGGGGTCTCTGTATTGTTTCTTACAACCACATGTGAATTACAATCATCTCCAAATAAACATAATCAAGTTTAAAAAGGCAGGTGCTGCACAGATCACCCCAACCGTGGCAGGACTTGGAATGATCCAGAAGCTGTGCCCGAGATTCATCTCTACCATAGGACCCAGATATAGGGCACTGAGCCCAAGGCTGGAGTTCTCCTAAAGACCTGCAGTCACCTTGACACTCTGCCCCAGGGGAGCATCTCCTGGTCCGTTTGTCCTTCAAATTCTCCATTATCTGGATGTCTTGAAGGCCCCTATGGCCTTCATTTGGGAAGAAGAGGCCTTTATGGTTGAAGATTTCAGCCAAAGTTCACGAGCTCTAGGGGTAGGTGCCAACACACCCACCCTCAGAAGGTCAGCCTGGACCAGCTGCACCTTTGGGGGTCACCAATGTGTGAAATGGCTCAGTTTAGCCGTGTTCCAGAAGACTTCTAGCAACCGTCCAAAGGACACTTCCCTTCTGCCATTAGAACCTTGTACGTTCTCCACATGACTGAATGCTTACTTACAGAGTCTGACTCAGCCCACATTAATAGGGAGTTGAAATGTGAATTGACGGTGTTTGAACTTCAAGGAAACCAACTGGTAGAGACTGAGATATTGCGATGTAAAAAGTCTAGGTGGTTTCTATTGGTCTGTGCAGTGAGACAGGTAGCTTATGAGGTCACTTAGAAGGAAATAAAGAAGCTACCTTTACTATGCCCATCTTAGTGAAGCTGGAGCACCTCCGGGTTCCTTACCCCATTCCTGACTACACCTGCTATAATTCGTGCCTTGTTCTCCGATTTTATACCTTCATCACGATGTCCTCACCATCAGGGAAAAAGCAATGCATTGGCAGAGTTCTTCCACCGTTCAATACCTACACCTCCCTGAGCCGGCCTGAGCCTGTTTCCTTATGATGTAAAATGAGACACAGGTATTTGAAAAATCTGTAAAAATTCTTCGAGGTCTTCTCATTCCTGACACTGGGAATGTCCTTATCTTCCAGGGCTGACTCGCAAAATGTGCATTGCAGCAAGGTGAAAATAAAACTATATCAACCAGAATTTTTCTTGGGGGGGCGGGGCGTGTAAAAAACAAGTCTTTATGTAAGAAAACAGAACACCGATGGATCGTTTTTGTTGGGAAAAAGTAGGCCCCACCCCTTAGTCTAAAAGGAAGACTGCAAAATAAAACAGGATGAATGACTGCATTGAAGCAAACGAAGGGAATTTGAATTTTTTTTGCCTCCCTCCCCAAAGAAAAAAGAGGTGGGGGGAGCAGCAAAAAAGAGAATGAGGGAACAAGGAAGGGCACGAAGGAGTTTTTCAAAATAAGGATGACTCATGTTCAGTTTCAAGATGTATACGGACATTACTGGGCTGTGGCCGCTGTCTTTCCAACACTTTCAGTAATAATTGCATCTCAGGGAGGTTTGGTGTAAGCAGTTTGTAGGGAAATCAAGAAAAGAGGCGTAGTTTCAACGGAGGGAAGAAAGGAACGGTGAAGGAGGCAGAGTGGAGGCTGGAGGCCGGTGTGGAGGGCCGGATCTGGAGTCTGGAGTCTGGATACAGGGGCATGGAGTCGGGATGCAGGCCAGTCTGACCTTCATCATAGCGTGGGGGGTTGGGGGGCTGGGGGTGGTGCAGCTGACATCGGGCTTACTTACCCTTTTCCATTTACCACTTTTTCTACGAAATCTTCTCTGTGCCTTTTCAATTGGCGATCTACCCCCTGCTCCACATTTTTACCAATTTTGGTAAGACACTTAGCTGACTCTGCCCTGATTTATAGTTATTTGTATACCCGCCTTACGTGGCCCACTCACTGGGCTGCACACTCTGTAGGGACTTAGCCTCCTAGTGCCAAACATAGTAAGAGCTCAATAGTAATTTATTGAATGGAATTTGCTTCTTAGCCTTTCTCCTCTATTCTCCTGGGGGCTTTTAGTTGGCATGAGTCATACTGTTGAGACATAGCAAATAATAATAATGACAATGAATGTGAACCTAAAAGGTATTTCTTACTTAAAAAATTTTTTTTTCTGGAGTGCTTGCAAGGAGGAAATCATACATATGTGATTGGGGCAGGATGAGGGAGTGAGCCTTAGTATTGAACTGGCTCTTCAGCCCCATGTTCAGTTGACAAAGATCCACATGGAATATACACTCATCCCCCATATAAAATTGTACAGATGTTTCAGAGAAAACTGCAGGAACAAACTTTAACCTCATGACTTCTATTATTTTGTAATAAAAGGCTTAAAGCACAATGTGAGCTTTTTTTAGATGCCAAGATCCATGTGAGTAGTGTGTTGTTAATTTCATATTAATGCAAGGTGCCGGGGGAACTCAGCAGAGCATCTAAAGAAGAGAATCACTTTCCCACAGCTCTGATACCTGGTGACCGACTTTAGCTTATTTTTTTACCATCTCCTAGATGAAATGAGCATCCTTTCCACAACGATGCCGTATGGACATTTCCAACACAAGGACCAGTTAGTTCCCCCCACTGACAAGAGAATTCCTTGCTCAACCATAGTTCTGTCACCAGCAAATACGAAGTCCCTACTAAGCATTAATTGATATTTGTACTCTCGATACCTGCTTCTCTTTGTGAATGAGACCTTGTCACATTATGTTTTTCTTATTTCCATGCATTGGGTACAGCTTCCTACCTTCCCTTGTGCATCTTCCTGGGAGCTGGATATCAGGAGATGCTATACTTGTATTCTCCCGTGAAAAGCTGACAACACTCTATTGTCTGCCTACTAATGAGCTTCCTTGTATGGAAGATGATAAAGCAAAATCTCATCACAGCTATGTCCCCAAACATGCTTCGGGTTTGTTCGCCTCTGTCTTTGGAAGGCTTCAAAAAATGTTCACCCCAGATATTAAATTAGAATCCTCTCCTTCCTCATCACGGTGTTTCCCTCCCCCTAGAGTTGATGGCATGTTCCTTCCCAAGTCCTGCTCTTGCCTAAACACTACCATTTCTACTCTATCTACTGACAACATTTTTTTGTTTTTTTTCTTCTTCTTCTAGGTCTGTCTTACAGTATTTCCTTTTACTACCACTGGATTCAACGTGGTTCTTTAAATAGGTGAAGTGTAGGGGCGCCTGGGTGGCTCAGATGGTTAAGCATCTGCCTTTGGCTCAGGTCATGATCCTGGAGTCCCTGGATCGAGTCCCGCATCGGGCTCCCTGCTCAGCGGGGAGCCTGCCTCTCCCTCTCCCTCTGCCTCTCTCCCTCCTCATGCTCTCTCTCTCTGTTTCCCTGTGTCTCAAATGAATAAAAAAAAAAAAATCTTTAAATAGGTGAAGTGTAGGTGAAGAAAGAGAAGAAGTAGAGTCACTGCACGGGCCAGATCACCTCTATGGTCTCTCCAGAGACCTCTGTGATCTCTCCTCGAAAATTTGAAAAACCTCAGGAACAGGGGGCTCAATAGAAGCTCAGGAATTTTCAGCAGTAGGTAAGTGGTCTCTTCATCAGGCGGAGGATGGCCCCACCACATGAAATGCTCAAGCATCTTATGGCTTGTCCAAGGATCCAAACCTTCACCCCTTCTTTACCCCTTTTTCCCTTCCTCTTTGTATTCATTATTCTTGTGGCTGATCTAGTGAAAGTTAAGTAGCTCTTCTAAATGGAAACATTTACAAAATTTCCCCAGCGGGGTGGGGAGGAGGAAGAAGATGTGTCACTATAATGAAGGGTGTGAAGACAATTTCTCGTCTCTTGTTTGGGTCTCCCCATTCCTTTCGGGCTGCCCTGCTCTTGAGTGACACATCACGTAGCATCACGTGCCTCCTGGTGTTTAATAAGGAATGAATATTAGCTAATGATGGGAGATAACTTCACAAAGCCTGCAACATTTTCCTTGGTGTGTAAAATTAAAATGGGAGCCACTTTCAACTCTTTTGGGGGAAAAAATACGGACGTGTCAACTCAAGCACATTAGGCTTGCCCATCCCACATGGCTAAGCTGCCCATGGAGCCCTGTCTCCATCATGACGACTGTTCTCCAGGCTCAGAAACTGACAGACAGGTGGCCTCCTGGCTCTGTCGCCCTTTGCGGGTCCTTTCTTTCTCGGCACTTGGCTCTCCTCTGCTCTCCTTGGCTCTCCTCCTGCATCCGGGAGGCCATTCTCAGCCCAGGGCTTGGTCCCCTAATGCACATACCTATCTCCTCATCAGAGGAGAGTGGGTCTTTTTTGTCTGGCAACCATCAAGTCTTAGGTACAGCAACCTACATTCAGCGTTTTAAATTAAAACCTGCTGCCAGGGTGAGGCTTGTGTGAGTGTTCCTGCTGATATAAATTGTCAGCTCTGTTCTAGCTTCTTCTATTCTTACACCTGTCAGCCAAAAGGCCCCAAGGAGTTAAGATTGAAGAAAGAGACAATAGGTTGCCAAAGATAACGTGAGGATCTGGTGAGTACAGCCAGTAACTGTTGTGTGTCGAAGCCATTGAATTCTACTGCTTTCCCCCGCTTTCTCATTTCCCCCCATGCGATTTGTCCACCCAACAAGTGGGGGAGGGTTAGTCCCTGCAACACCCGAGTCTATAATGCATGGAAGAGATTCAGGATACACTTCAGGATAGGTACAAAATTTGCTCATCTTTTCCTGTTTTAAAACCCTTATGGCGCATTTTTGGCCAACGTTTACCAACGTGCTACCAACTGTGAATTTATGTGAAGAATCATGCATAGCGTTTCAGGGTGATAATTCCATATTTAACATTTTGCTAGGTCTTTCTTTCAGGGAAGTTTCTCTAGTCCTCGATGGATTGTATTCCATAAACCAAGGTCTGAAAAAGATGGGAATGCTGTGTTGAAAGTGAAGGTGGTGGGTTTCACAGGAGTCCCTGGTAACTGAGAGGACTTCAGAGTGGAGAATCATGGGGGGGAAAATATTTGAAGAATTCCAAATAAACAAGGAGAGAAGCACTCTGAGAAGCAGGTCAGAATTGTTCTATGTACAGCCGACCCTTGAACAACACAGGTTTGAAATGTGTGGGTCCACTTACATGTGGATTTTTTATAGTACAGGATTGTAAGTGTATATTCTCTTATGATTCTCTCTCTCTTTTAAAGCTTTTATTTGTCAGAGAGAGAGAGAGAGAGAGCACAAGCAGGGGGAGCAGCAGAGGGAGAAGCAGACTCCCCTCTGAGCAAGGAGCCCAATGCAGGGCTTGATCCCAGGACCCTGGGATCATGACCTGAGCCAAAGGCAGACCCTTAACCGACTGAGCCACCCAGATGTCTCTCTTATGATTCTCTTAATAACAACTTCTTTTCTCTAGCTTACCTTACTGTAAGAATACAACGTATAATACATATAACACACAAAATACATGTTAATTCACTGTACATGTTATGGGTAAGGCTTCTGGTGAACTTTAAGGGAGTCAAAAGTCACAGGAGGATTTTCAATTTCATAGGGGTCAGCGCCCCTAGCCCCTGCCCCTTCCCCATTGTTCAAAGGTCAACTATATTTAATTTTAAACAAGGGTTTCAGAAAGATCCTGAATATCCCATTTTAAGTTCAAATGTAAGAGTTAAAGTAGAATTTCTCTCTTCCTTCATATTTGATAACGGCCCAAGCTGATTCAACACAAATAAATTATCACGCTCTAATAATCCCGAGGGAAAAGTTGATAAGCCAGACCCCATTCTCTTCATATGTGTCTAAATAAATACTTCATCTTAAGAAGAATCTTATCAGATGGTTAAGCACTTGGAATTTACCTATTCTGAATTCAGGGCAGCTGCTTGGGAAAATAAAAAGTCATTTTTAAGCTGATTTACAAGTGCTGATAATTCCCCTAGATTCAGAGCTGGCTTCTTTTTTTTGGTAGGCAGTCCTGAAATTGGGTGGGTGGGGGGGGATTATCTAGAGTCATCCCTTAAAAATTGGTGGAGGTAAGGTAATTGCCAACATTTCTGTTGCCTGCCTCCGGGTTTCTCCCTTTCCCACGCCCCAGAGCCATCCATGTTGGTTTCAGAAGCCAGATACTCAGAGAAAAAAAGGAACCTGGGGGGAAGGGAGGCTTAGCCAGCGCTCCACGTGGGTGCCAAGGTACCGGGCCTCAGGAGGCCCCCGATCGGTGACTCAGCCTCGAGTCCTTATGCTCCTCTGGCTTTGCCCTGGAAAGATCAGGGCCGGCTGCAGCTGAGCTCGGGCCGTCCTTCGCGGTGCTGCTAATTACTACTTCAGCTGTTTGCTGCAGGGAGACAGGCAGAGTCCTGCTCTGATTGGCTGCCTTTCTCTGACATAAACACCAGGCTCGGCCAATCAGGAGCCTGCACTCCAAGAGCAGAAAGATGAATTGCAACAGCCCAGGCCCTGGGAATTAAAAAAAAAAAAAAAAAGAGCAACCCCCCCTCCCCCGCCCCCAACCAAAACCATACACCAGGCTTCTGGAGGAGCCCCGAGAGAGCCTGCTCTCCGCTGCTGGAAGCCCTCCGGGCAGGCCTGTTTGCACCCCAACTCCTTGGCGCTCGGCCGAGTTCACACCATTTTCAAAGTAGGTCATTCCAAGTCATCTTCAGCAGAGGAGGGATACGCAGGCAGCCGCGGTCCACAGAGCCTGTGAGGAGGTCCAGACCGTGCAGGGGAGGCTGGAACCTAACGGGGAGCCGCCTGGCAGGAGGCGGCTCCCCCGAGGTGCTCTCTCGCCTTCCTCAAACAAACAGCCGCCAGACGGGCTTACTTCTAAACAGACCCACTCTCTTGGCCGCTTACAATTGGCCAGGGACTAATCCCCCGGACAAATCTCTAGCAGGACTTAAATGTTAGCCTGAATGAAAATTCACTATGAGAAGGATGATGTCATCTTGATTCAGCTCTTTGTTCTTCGTGTTGTGAAAATTCATTGTTAGTTATTAGGCTAGTGAGTTATGTCTAAGAAGGCACGCTGGTACCCCCAAGGAGAATGCAAGTAAAAATAAGTAATGCAGGCAAAATTTTCCTAAATAGCATACTGAGGCATATGCATATAAAACAAATGGATGTGTCATTAAAAATATAAACCCCATACAGATTCTTCGACACATAGAACCCATACACTGTTATTCACGCAGATATTGATAGAGCGGTACCCTTCACTTTGCTGATCAATGACATGCGTGGACGCGTGTCAAATAATGTTGAAAAGGTAAACACGTCTTCTTTAAACATGACCTGCCTTCAAGTATCATCTAGAAGTTTCCTTAGCTATGCTGTTTCCTCAGCTTGCAATACCCCTCCTCTCCTCTTCTGGCAAAATCTACCCACTGCTAGGTCCCCTCTCAAATTCTTCCTCTTTAGGAAATCTCTGCCTCTTGATTTTCGGTGATTATTTCTCTCCATTCAGAACCCC
The DNA here is from genome assembly GCF_011800145.1 of Mirounga leonina. Taxonomy (NCBI): domain Eukaryota; kingdom Metazoa; phylum Chordata; class Mammalia; order Carnivora; family Phocidae; genus Mirounga; species Mirounga leonina. The sequence continues at coordinate 18,550,611 of NW_023270709.1, forward strand.
TGCAGCAATAAAGGAAGCCGACAGCACACACCTAGGAATAGCTTATGTATGATGTGGTGGCTAAGGGTTTATTACACCATAAACTCCTGGAAAGCTGGGGCCAGTGTCTCATATTTCAATTGTGCATCGTATGTACGTGGCACACATATTGCTTTAAGAACAAAGGGAGGAAACTAACATTTACTGAACGCCTAGTAAGAGCCAGCTATGGCACTGAGGTTTCTACCAATTTTCAAAAATTATTATTTAAAACTCATAACAGCCTTAGAAGAGAAGGCTTTCCACCATTTTAAAGATAAGGAAGCAGAGGGACGCCTGGGTGGCTCAGTCGGTTAAGCGTCTGCTTTCGGCTCAGGTCATGATCCCAGGGTCCTGGGATCGAGTCCCGCATCGGGCTCCCTGCTCCGCGGGGAGCCTGCTTCTCCCTCTGCCTCTGCCTCTCTCTCTCTCTCTATCTCTCATGAATAAATAAATAAAATCTTAAAAAAAAAAAAAAGATAAGGAAGCAGAGGCTGAGAACAGTTACATAACTTACCCAAGATCAAACAGCCAAGGAGAGGAGCCAAGATTCAAGCACAGCTATCAGACTCCGTGCTTTCTGCTACTCCCTGATTCTCAATCTTGGCCGATTCGCTTCTAGAAATTTCAGATACTTCGGCCCCAACTCTGAAGATTTTGACTCAGATTTCTAATCCCAGGAGAGCGGGCAATGTTTATTTCTTTAACTGCTATGTTGCCAGCAATGCCTTGCCTAGAGTAGCCATCAGGACATGTTTGTTGAATGAATAGGTGAATTCAACTCACCTAGAACAGTAGTTCTCAGGCCTGGCTATATATTAGAAATCACCTGGAGAGCTGATTTAGGAATGCCTCTCTAGGCCCTACCCCCAGAGATTCCGATGCAATTGGTCTGGGGTGGGGCTGCCTGGCAGCGATCCTACTTTTCAAAAACTCCCCAGGCGATTCACGTGTGCAGCCCAGGCTGAGAACCATTGGTCTAGAGAGTGAGGTCATGGGATCTGCAAATTTTTTTTTTTTAAAGATTTTATTTATTTATTTGAGAGAGAGAGAATGAGAGAGAGCACGAGAGTGGGGAGGGTCAGAGAGAGAAGCAGACCCCCCGCCGAGCAGGGAGCCCGATGCGGGACTCGATCCCGGGACTCCAGGATCATGACCTGAGCCGAAGGCAGTGGCTTAACCAACTGAGCCACCCAGGCGCCCCGGGATCTGCATATTTTTAAGAGCTCCACAGGTAATTTTGATCTGTGGCCAGGGTTGAGAACTACTGCCTACACATTCTGCTGCCTCTCTCCAGGTTTTATAAATGGGAAAGCATTACTTTCTAAAAATGATTCTGTCAACAAGTATGGGCATGTGCACCCATGTGCAAGAGCGTCCCCGTCTGGGGTACATTACAGAAGGAACGGTGAGGCCTGCCGTGACCTGATTTCTAATCTGTAACCAGTTCATTGCTAACCTGTTCTTTGATCTTTATCTGTCAGGGACTAGTTGGAGGACGATTTATGAAACTGACAGACCAGAAATCTTGTTTTGTAGCTGGGAGAAGGAGAATGAATATCTTGTCTACTGAGCTAAAGGATAACTTTCAACCTTCCTGAGCCTCCATAATCAATTTGTGTGAGTGTTTATGCACTGACGTGTGGATTGTTCACTTATACACACATGGGGGGAGTATGGGGAAGAAAAAAATATTAAAATGCACAGCTTTCTGCAAATTGACGTATGGGCAAGAGGAAAAAAAAAAAACTGATTGTATGTGAACTCCAGATGTGTTTAGTAATGCTTCTAATCACCTGGAAATCAAGGAAAATGACGTGCTATGGGTTTATGTGTTGTTAGCATTAAGCTTTTCTCGAAGGGCATTATCCAGAATGTATCAGAACACAATTTACTATAGGGGAGAGATCTTATTACTTGGTGTAATAAGCCCAACCAAACGCCGATGCATTAAACATTTCTGTAAAAGTCATATTGTCATGGTATAATTATTATAAGCACATAAACAATAGCTACTGTTAAGAATCAAGGAATGGGAACATCTTAAACAGCAAATTATTTTACAGTTGGGGAAAGCAACTTTTTATACACACCATGAAATTTGTATGCAATTAGTAATAGGGGACGTTCATTGAACACTTAATGGTGCCCAGCAGTCTTCGACAAGCTTTTACTATATTCTCATGTAATCTCGCAACAAAGAGATGAACTAGGCACTATTATGGTCTCTCTTCACAGATAAGAAAACTGAAGCCCAGAGAGGCTAAGTAACTCGCTCAAGGACCCACAGCAAGTAAAGTGGGATTCAGATTCATACAGTCTGATTTCACAGCTGATGGTTTTAACCAGTATCCACGAGACGTACCTTTTTTCTCCATGCTCATGTTATGTTGTGTTAAGCAACTGCATCTTTTTTCATTTTATGTGACCCTGACATAGAGTAATCAGAGAAAATAGATTTCTGGAAAGAAGCAACTACTGCTTAGTCCCAAATTTAATTCCATACTCCCTCCCCCTAGTTTTTACTACTAAACACAATTTCCAAAACACCATTCTCACAGAATTGAAATGCAGTTCAATAAATATGTTAAGCATCAGTTCTGTGTAAGGTTACCACACAGGACTAGAAAATGAGCAAAATACAGCCCTTGTCTTTAAGAATCTTTTAGAAATGCAGGCAGATCGTGGCATCCCCATTAAAATCCTTCTTTTTTTTTTTTTTTTTGATCTCTTCATATGATTCCAAATCCCCAACCCAACCTTGGAGACCCGGAGTGATTTGGTCCCTCCTCATTTTCCAGCTCCGCATCTCTCCCCTCACACTTGTGAGCGTGAGCTTCAACTTTGCGGGGCTTCTCTTGGAGCCTCTGATGCTCCATACCCTTTCCAACATCAGAGCCTCCGCAGCCACTGTTCCCACTCTCTCACACACGTCCCTCCTTACCCACTCCTGGAGCTGGAAACTCCCCTGCATCCTGCAGATCTCAGCTTGAGCATCACTTTCTCAGAAAAGCCTTCCCTGCTGGTGGGAACCAGGTCGCATCTCAGCTGAAGTATCTCATCGTCTCCTCCTCTTTTCATGCATGGAACTCACCCACTGTCTGTGATACTAATTTGTGTCGTCATTTGCTGAGTGTCTCTGTCTTCCACCTGCTTGGAAAGTCCCACGAGGAGGGAGGAGAGCATGTATTATTACTCTATTCCCTGCATCCGGCACCTTGCATTCTACTCATGGTGGAATCCAAACATTTGTTCTAAAATATGTTCTTCCATTTAAATGTCATGTGTCCCTTTGGTCCCAGGGGTGGTGATGGCTGTGCTGTAAAGGGTCCCAGGATTCTTTTTTTTTTTTTATTCTTATGTTAATCCCCATACATTACATCATTAGTTTTAGATGAAGTGTTCCATGATTCATTGTTTGTGCATAACACCCAGTGCTCTATGCAGAATGTGCCCTCTTTAATACCCATCACCAGCCTAACCCATCCTCCCCCCTCCCCTCTAGAACCCTCAGTTTGTTTTTCAGAGTCCATTGTCTGTCATGGTTCGTCTGCCCCTCCGATTTCCCCTGCTTCATTCTTCCCCTCCCGCTACCTTCTTCTTTTTTTTTTTCTTAACATATATTGCATTATTTGTTTCAGAGGTACAGATCTGAGATTCAACAGTCTTGCACAATTCACAGCGCTTACCAGAGCACATATCCTCCCCAGTGTCTATCACCCAGTCACCCCATCCCTCCCACCCCACCCCCCACTCCAACAACCCTCAGTTTGTTTCCTGCGATTAAGAATTCCTCATATCAGTGAGATCATATGATACATGTCTTTCTCTGTTTGACTTATTTCACTCAACATAATACCCTCCAGTTCCATCCACGTCGTTGCAAATGGCAAGATCTCATTCCTTTTGATGGCTGCATAATATTCCATTGTATATATATACCACATCTTCTTTATCCATTCATCTGTCGATGGACATCTTGGCTCTTTCCACAGTTTGGCTATTGTGGGGTCCCAGGATTCTATGCCATCTTTCCCTTGTTCTTTCCCCACACCCCGCACACACCTCCTCAAATTATCCCAGAGTTAGGGAATCACTTGTTTCCTGCTGGGGCCCTGACTAATACAAGTAAGAATTAGGCGGTGGGGGAGGAAACCAACAAAACAATTCATGGTTCAGATAAATGCCTAGAGAGGATTAAATACTCTTAAAAACCATTTAAATATTTTCATCTAAATTTCTAAATACCACAGTTGCTAAGCATTGACCTGAAAATTAGATGCATATTTGAAGAATGGAGTCAGGATATAGTGTATTATAAGGGGGGAAAAAAGCACAATTCGGTTCTTATAAAGCAATACTCCAAGTGAGGCTCAAGCAGGCGAGAGGATCCAGATGCCCAGCTGTGTCCCAACTGCTCCTGTCTCAGGGGCCAGAAATCTGAAATCAAGGTGTCAGCAGGGCCATCCTCCCTTTGAAGGCTCCGGGGGAGGGTCCTTCCTCATCTCTCCCAGCTACTGGTAGTTCCTGGTGATCCTCGGCCTTCCTTGATTCATAGTTCTCTCCAATGTCACATGGCCTCTTCCCTCCGTGTATGTCTAGAGCAATACTCATGAAGCACCCCCTCATCTTAATTTGATTACGTCTTCAAAGCCCTGATAACCCAAGTAAGCTCACATTCATAGGTACTGGGGGCTAGGTCTTGAACATGTCTTTTGGGGGGGACACAATTCAACCCACCATACTTATGTGTATAAAACCAATATTTTTCCTCCTTTCTTTCTCCTATTTTATATACAGAATGTTGGTGGTTCTTTGAGTCTTCCCTCTTTTCTGTATTCGTCAATCGAGCTACAGTTCAGTCAGTTTTGTTGGTGGTTGTTAACTTTACAATTTAGTCTCTCGATTATAGAACATAATGATCAGGATTGTGGCTGAACTAGAAGCAGAATTAATATCTCCCAGATGTGGCTATGGTAGTGGATAGGATTTGTGCTTTCTCTTTTTAGGGAGACGGTGAGGGTGTCTTCATGGTAACAGAAATAGTTGTACGTGGCCAGGCAGACACGTGATGTTGCTACCATTCTTGTTATATGGTAGAATGGTGAGGATGGTGCCTGATAGCGAAAAAAGTAGACCATTCTGAATATTTGTGGGAGACTGATGGGAGATTAACTAAAGAGAGAAGCAGCCATTTTTTTTTGTTTCTTGCTTCTCATGAAGCTTCCAGAAGCTTCTGGGAGCCTACTGGGGCAAGGCAATTCTAGCAACTGTGGTCACAGAGCTCTGACTTTGGCAGCAGTGGTGACAGTGGTAGGTGACTCTGGGCCCCTGCATCTTCAGTGTGAGGATAGGCTCTTGGCTTACTTCATCTATTCCTTCTCTGATGGTCTTTCTTGCTTTATGCAGATCTAAGTTTCTGACCTAGGTAGGTCATTTTCAATCTTTCAGAAGGATGTCTCATAACATTTCTTGCATGGCAGGTCTACTTGTGACAAATTTCCTTAATTTTTATTGGCCTGAGAAAGTCATTACTTCTTTCTTTTTGAAGGATCATTTCACTGGATAGAGAATCCTAGGTTGGTGGATTTTTTCTTTCAACATTTTAAATATTTCACCCCACTCTCTTCTTGCATGGTTTTTGAAAAAGAAATCTGATATAATTTTGTCCTTGCTCCTACGTAGGTAAGTTTAAAAAAAAAAAATCTCTGACTTCTTTCAAGATTTCCTCTTTGTTTTTGATTTCTGCAGTTTGAACATGATATGTATTAGGTGTCAATTTTTTTGGTATTTCTCTTGCTTGGTGTTCTCTCAGCTCCCTGCATCTGTGATTTGGAAAATTCTCAAGTCGTTATTACTTAAAAAATTTTTTTCTGTTACTTTCTTCTCCTTCTGGCGTTCTCTCTTCATTTATTTTAAAACTTTTGTAATTGTCACACAGTTCTTGGATAGTCTATTCTGTCTTTTTAATTTTTTTTTTCTCTTTGCATTACAGCTTTGGAAGTTTTTACTGACATATCTTCAAGCTCACAGATTCTTTCCTTAGCCATGTCCAGTTTCCTGATGAGCCCATCAAAGACATTCTTCATTTTTGTTATGGTGTTTTTGATCCTTAGCACTTAACTTTTGATTCTTTCTTCGAGTTTTCATCTCCCTGTTTACATTGTCTATACGTTCTTTCACATTTTCTCCTTTTCCTGTGAGAGCCCTTCACATATTAATCACAGTTATTTTAAAATTCCTGTTCTGATCATTCTCAACTCTGTCAGGTCAGAGTCTGGTTCTGATGCTTCCTGGGTCTCTTCAGACCCTGGTTTTTGCTTCAAAGTATGCCTTGTAATTTTTTTGTTGAAAGCTGGACATGATCTATGGGGGAGAAGAAACGGGGGTGGTTAGACTTTTAACATGAGGGTTTATGTGCATCTGGCCAGCAATTAGGCTGTGTTTGCTCCTTGCTGTAGTTGTCGTGTCAGAGGGTTAAGCTTTCTCTGGTGTCTTATTTTGTCTGCCCTGTTGTCTTTGGGTTTTCTTAGAGACTCCTTCAATAGGGTCTGAGGCTTGCAGGTCTTCTAGCTGTGATCACCCGTTATTAAACAGAAGCCCTAATTGATGTGGTGGCAAGGTGTGGGGGCAGGGACAGTGTTCTGCAGTCCTGTTATGAGGTCTGCCTTCCAGGGAGCCTGAGCCGGGTATTTCCCTGCCCCCATGCCAAAGGCTAGAGGGGCCTGGAGTTGGGTATTTCCCTTCCTGGGGTTGGTTCTGTTCTGTAAAACCCCTGTGGGCTACATTTGGTTAAACAGTTTCTCTTGAGGGCAGGCTGCTTTGGGTTTCTTTCAAAGTGTTTACGTCTCTACCCCCAACCCCCAACCAGAAGCTGAGGGGATTTTCCACCCAGCCTCCCCGTGCAGACCTGGTGGGGCTCCTGGAGTTTAAAACTCAGGAAAGTAGGGTGGGGGGACCCCCTCTAGGATTGGGCTGGGTAGAAGTTCTTAACCCCCAAACTGAGATACACTGAGCCTCCAATAATTTGTCAATTATTTGTCAATGTGTCAAGTTTCAAGTGTTCCTACAGATAACTGCCTCCAGCTGTGGACTTTTGTTCCGGGTCAGCTGTGATTCTTGGTGTCTGCCTGTTGGTCTCTCCAGTTTGGGGGGCTGCAGTTTGCTCTGTGACCTCAATTCTTTGGTGGATCTCAGAAGAGCCACTGAATTTTAGCTTCTTCCACTTCTTTTTTGTTGTGAGGACAGGGGTGACAACTTTCAAGCTTTTTTTTTTTTTTTTTAAGATTTTATTTGACAGAGAGAGAGAGACAGCGAGAGAGGGAACACAAGCAGGGGGGGTGGGAGAGGGAGAAGCAGGCTTCCCGTCGAGCAGGGAGCCCGATGCGGGGCTCGATCCCAGGACTCTGGGACCATGACCTGAGCCGAAGGCAGATGCTTAACAACTGAGCCACCCAGGCGCCCCAACTTTCAAGCTCTTTACAGGTTGGACTGGCAAATGGAAATTCAAATACAATTTTTAAGTGTATCTTAGAAAATCTGAAAGATGCAGAAAATTATTAAGTAGAAACTAAAAATCACCAGTGATTCCACCAGACAAAGATACTCACTGTTTAACTATGGATGTATATTTTTTCTATGCCTATAATGTGTATGCATGTCTAATATATGTAATGTAATTTTTAAGAGAATGATGCCGTGCCATCCAGTTTCACAACTTTATTTACTCACAAAATACTATGTTGTATACTTCCCCATGTCAGCAAATGTTCTACATTTAATTGTTTATTAATTGCAAATATTGCAAAATATTTAGTCGTATTTAACTGGAGGTAACATAGCAGAGAGGTGAAGGTCATAAATGCTGGGATTGGATTGCCTGGCTCTAGTCCTTCTGTTTATGAGCTTCATGGTCATGGTAAGTTATTTAACCTCTCTATGCCTCCAGTTTTCTCACCTGTTAAATAGAAACAATAATCCTCACTGTTGTGTGATTGAGCAGGATAATAAAGATCGTTAGAACAGTCACTTAGAACAGTCACTTACGGGATCATTTATTACATGTCAATGGCAACATTAATTTTAAAATAATCTCTTTGGGTATAAAAATGCAAAATATTCTAACTCATGCTCCTGTATACTTGCCCTGTAGTAATTTTCCCTGGGGGCAAGAGGGCATATTAGTGTTTGCTTCTCCTACATCTGTCATATTCTGTTGTGGTATTACTGCATCTTTTCCATTTTTAAGTTAATAACAATGTCTTAGTCAAACAAAGAAGTGTGCAGAAAAACACTAAGTGCATACACACACACACACACACCCCAAAATGACACACACAAAGCAAGCAAACATAACCTTAAACAAAATATAACTTCAAGCTCTCAAACCCACGTTTTCCCTGAAGCTCAACATTTCTTCAGGTCTTTTTGATTTTCTTATGCTGTTAATATCTCACTGTCATGTAAAGTCTGTAGACACAAAGAATCCTTTTGTTTGTGAGTTTTATTTATAGAGCCTTTAAGATTATCCAAATGCAGCAAGTCGGAAGTTCCCTCATCTTTTGTAAGCACTGCTTCTCTGTATGGCACAGGATATCAGTGTCTGTAAGCATAAAGGAAACCCCTGTCCGTTGGGCCCCACCAGTCTAATAAAAAAACTGAGTCTTGTTTTCATACCCCCCTTACCGGACCTCCCACATTCAATTAGCCTCCAAGTTCTTGTGGGTTCTTCTTCCTCTGCGATGTCTTCCAAATCCATCTCTTTGCTACCATCTTAGCACAAGCCCCCATTCCTTGCCACCTGGCCTATTATATTAGGATTTTCCCTGTTCAGAACTTTCCTCCACAACATTTTGGCCTGCCCCAAAGTCCTAATCTGATCATGGAACTCTCTTGGTTAAAGATGAAGTCCAAATGCTTTTGTGTATTATTCAAAGCTCACTCATATTCCTGTTCACATTTCCAGCGACATTTTGGACAGTTCTTCCCCTTCCCAGCTCACTCTCCAGGCTACCCTGCCCCATGCTCCAACCCTACTCTTTTTCTCTACTTGGTCCTCCAAAGCCTGGCTCCATGTCACTTTCTCCGGGAAGACTTCTTTTCCCTTTTCCTTTTTGGGCAGAGTTAATTGCTTCATCCTTTGGGTGCTTTGTCAGGGGGCTTCATTATAAATTGGCCCACTTGGTACCAACTTACAGAGCAGCTGTTCATATGCAGTGTACCCTGCTGAGTCTGAGCTCTGAGGGCCGGGACCACACTGTCTTCCCCTTTGTGATCCCCCTTCACCTCCCAAACCCAAGGAAATAATAGGGGGTCAATAAAGGGTTTTGAACAATTGACATTCATTCAAGCCCAACTTGAGATGCTGTATATTCTTTTTTTAAGAAATTAATTAATCTATTTTTAGAGAGAGGACACAGAGAGAGAGCGTGAGCAGGGGTAGGAGCAGAGGGAGATGGAGAAAATCCACAAGCAGAAGCCCCACTGAGTGGGAAGCCCAGTGCAGGACTCTGTCCCAGGACCCCGAGATCATGACCTGAGCTGAAACCAAGAGTTGGACACTTAACCGACTGAGCCACCCAGCCGCCCCAGAGATGCTGTATATTCTTAAAGGAAAACATAGAACTAATTTTGAAGTTTAATGTCTGTTGTTTCTGTTGTCATTAAATTTCTGAGAGTTTCAGGGATGAAAAATTGTGTTTCACTGGGGCAGGATCATCGACTTAGTACAGGGTACTCTTACTGGCCTGAAAACAGCAGTTCTTTTCTTGAAAACTGCAGATACACACATTAAAGAAAGTAAACACTGGGAGGGTCCCTGGAGGCACGTTGGCTCCGTAGTCTCCTTTTAAAACAGATGAGCAAACAGACCTGGAGAGGTTAGTGGTCTTGGCCAAAATGAATGGAGGAGGGAGATAGAATAGAGAACTCATTCTAATTCAGACTCCTTTTCATTAAATCAGAGCTTAAAAAAACACCAAAAGCTGTGATTAAGACTTTTGCTAATTGAAGTTAGCCATTTCCCCAAGTAAGCTGAAATAAGGAGCTATAGTTATAGCTGAGTTGTTTTTTTTTTTTAACTTCTATAATTTTTATTAGAAAGTACTGACCCACATATGTTCAGGTGAACACGGATCTTATTATCCTTTCTCATCACCTATCATCGGAGGATGCTGGTGAAGCAAAATGAAGGAAGGTGTCCCCTTGAACTTGAAAATATCGGGCTTGACAACATTCAGAATCTGTACAGAACTGATAGGGCCAACTGTAGGAATCACTTAAGAAAGAAGGTCTGGGGACGCCTGGGTGGCTCAGTCAGTTAAGCGTCTGCCTTCGGCTCGGGTCATGATCTCAGGGTCCTGGGATTGAGCCCCGTATCTGGCTCCCTGCTCAGCGAGGAGTCTGCTTCTCCCCCTCCCTCTGCCATTCTCCCTGCTTGTGCTCTTGCCAACCCCCCACTCTCTCTCTCTTTGTCAAATAAATAAATAGAATCTTTAAAAAAAAAAAAAAGAAGAAGAAGAAATAAAGAAAAAAGGTCTGAAAAACCATCGATACCATTTAAAATGACGTGGTTATAATTTCAGGGATGTGACTAGAGTGTGATTTTACTAAGCTGATCAGTTATATTGTACCATAGAATATGGCCTGCTTAGATTTTTTGAAAGTAGAAGTTAGAGGGTAAAAATTGTGTTTATTCAGTGTTATCCAAGGACTGAGACACTGGATCTGGGAGTAATGAGCATCATGATGACTACAGAGGGGTACTCTATGGTAAGGCAAGGATAGTCCATCCATGGCCTAGATAAAGTATCTCTAAAGGCAATCCAGCCATCTCTTTTTGTTCTGATTCAGTGCTCCCCAAACAAAAACACAAACAACAACAACAACAACAACAAAAAACAAATGGACCTTTCTGACATTGAGAAGCGGGTGATCCAGATGATAAACTTTAAATTTTAATCCATAAGAAAAAATAACTTCCATAAAAAACTTTTAAATTGATGTTATGGTTTATGCATCAGTCTCTCATGAGGTTGGTTAATGTGAACCAGACCTCCAGCATCTGGATATGCTGAAAAAAATGAAATGTCCAGATCTGCAGAGCTGAAGAGCAGACTTTGGAATGTCTTATGACTGTAAGAAACTATCACTGATTGGGTAGCTAGAGACAGTTTTGTGTCTCCTCTCTCTCACTTGATTTGTATATATTTTACTATATTTTACTCAAGATTAGTATCTATTTTAAATTGAAAGGAATCATTAAAACATGATAATGACAGGGATTATTGATAGTATTTCCAATACTAACTTGCATTGTAGTTAGACATTTATATGTTTGTCCTCTCTTCCTTCCTCCCAGGAGCCCAAATTTGCAGTTGCCCGCCCCCCCGCCCCCCACCGGCCAGTGTACCAGGAGTGGGTTACAGGACCACGAGGAAAATCAGTCTCCTCATCATAAATAAGTCGATTAGAGAAAGACAAATACTACATGATTTCACTCAAATGTGGAATTTAAGAAACGAAATGAACAACAATAATAAAAGAGAGACAAGCAAACAAAAAAACCAGATTGTTAACGCTAGAGAACAAACTGGTGGTCAACAGAGGGGAGTTGGGTGGGGGGATAGGGGCAACAGGTGAAGGTGATCAAGGGTCTATTTATTGAGATGAACACTGAGTCATGGCGAGAACTGTTGAATCATTATATTGTACACATGAAAACAATATAACCCTGCATGCTAATTACACTGCAGTTAAATAAATAAAAGAAAGAAAGAAGGAAAGAAAGAAAGAAAGAAGAAAGAAAGAAAGAAAGAAAGAAAGAAAGAAAGAAAGAAAGAAAG
>NW_023270709.1:18562481-18630137 GCF_011800145.1 Mirounga leonina
GAAAGAAAGAAAGAAAGAAAGAAAGAAAGAAAGAAAGAAAGAAAGAAGGAAAGAAAGAAGGAAAGAAAGAAAGAAAGAAAACTAGTCTCCTTAGCCCTTGTGAATGGGGAGGAGAAGGGGAAGGACTGAGCTCTTTGAACTAGCACCTCTGGTCTTGGGACTGCATTCATACTCCCCAGTGTCCTTATTCAAATATTGTTTGCAATGTGTTATGAGGTGACAAGAGATCAAGAAGCACTTGTAACCAATATTCACTCATGAGAGAAGGGCAAGCACCAACGTCACACAGTGAGTCGCCTGGCCACAGCAATCCCCAAAGGAGCTGGGCAGATGGCAGCCATTTTTCTCTTGAATTCCTGTTGGCTTAAGGCCCAAATCCCTAGGTTGAGCCTTTATGCGGCGATTCCTACTGCAACAGTGTCTGTGTTTAGCTTACTCTTCCAACATCATTAATTAAACCACTACTCCCGGGGAAGGAAAAGCTGTGGGTGCCAAACTGTGTTTTTTCCCACCAGAAGCCACCAATCTCTGGGTCTCTTGACTTTGTGAAAAGAGCCTGTGGTGTATCACATGCCAAGAAAGACTGGGCACATTCACTCCTCGGCACACGCACCAAGGACCCCGAGACAGGACGATTTCGACATACACCTCTCTGGTGCTATCTGCTGTTTTTTATTATGTCTTTCAGAAATAGGATTGGATAAATAAATAAACACACAAATACATAAATGAACATCTCCTGGGTATGGAAATATGTTATGCAAATTCCACAAAGGTTTTATGAGACAAAATAAATTTCTGTGGCTGAGGCACCCAGGTTTGTTCCAATAGCTAAACAGGCCTGGAAAAAAGCCATCTTTTGGGAAAAAATCAGACTATGACCAACCACGTCGAAAATTCTCCCTTGAAAAGGGTTTGCTTTTTCATTTGTTTTAAGCTCTCCATAAATCGAGCTTTATGAGGAGAATACCCAGAAGTCTTTAGTAAAATTATAGGAACAAATTAGAACCATATAACCCAACACTGGATAATCACAAGACATGAAAAAGATACCTTTTGTCTTTCCTCTTTAGGGTATTTCCTTTTATCTTTCCCTAGTTTGAATTTTGTATCACCATCATCCATCTACACTAAATACCATAATAAGTATTTTGTTTTATGTGCAATTTACCAAATGTAGAGTATCCTAAATTTTATGGGTAGCATAGAATTACAGCAGTGGTTACTAACTTTCTGAGTAATATCAGGGCTAAGTGCCTGTATTTTAGCCCAGAGTAGAAACACAGACACTCACACACAGCTCACTGTGTCTCCAAACAATCAGAAGGGTTTACTCGATGTCATATATGGCCATTGAGAATAACCAGAAATGAGGCACCTCTGAAAAAAATATTACAGAGTCTCCATATTTGGACCACCTTTCTAAGATCACAGATGCAGAACCGTAGTAAATCCACGGGGAAAGGAAGGAAAAGCATTGAAGCCCTAAAGAGGAGGATGCACTTGGCACAGGGAAAGGCCATTTGAAGCGAGAATCCGATCACGTCCCTGGTTCCAAGTCCAAAATCTCCCTTTATCAGACGTGCGACTCTGGGCCATTCATTAAAACTCTCTTCTTCGTGAGCAAAACTGTATGGAGACAAGAGTTCTTCCACTCTCACAAAGGTTTCGTGACACTCAAATGGATGAGTGTTATAAAAGTATTTTGTAAACCATGGCTGGAAGGCATTAACTTTTAAAAAAAAGAAGAAAGAAAGAAAACCAACCCTACAGTTGATTGAGCATCTACTCCATGCTCAGCATTTTACTAGGTGCTTTGCCTGCTTTTGTCCTTCCAACAACCCCATGAGGTAAAGATTCATATTCACACGTCAGGACAGAGTAGCTGCTCACATTTCCTGAGCCCTTCTCTGCCTGCTTCTCCCCAGGTGATCGCATCTCAGTTCTCCAGTTTCGGCTCTGGGGTTGCTGGCTGGGTTGCTCAGAAGAAACACTAGGCACCTTGCACTTGACCGTATCTCCCATCCTCCGTAGCATGGTGCGTGTAGAAGCTTCGAGCAGCCGCAGGGAGAAAAGGTTGAGCTAATCTTTCACTTTTTGTCTTCCTCTCTTCTCAAATGTGCCAGACAAGTGAAAATAGACCGTGACCTTTTTGGTTAAAACAAAGCAAAGCCTGAAATGATGCCACCGTCCTCTGAGGCAGTGATCTGTTGTGTTGCAAGGACTCTGGGTGTCCTCAAACTCTGACCGGTCCCTCCTGGCCCTTCTCTGCTGCCGTTTCTGTTTCTCGGGGCTCACCCTTTGTTCTTGCAAAGCCTGCACCCCACGCGTCCGTAGGGGGCTTGGTTTGTTAGCCCACGCTCTGAAATGTAGCAGCCAACTCGAAATATAGAATAGAGCGTGTTCTCTGTGTTCTCCTGCCTATATCGATTGGATCAAAGGGAGATCCATCTGGAATCCACTTCGCGTCCTTCCAGATGGTAAGCTTGCTTCCAGATGGTACATTTAATAGGAGAGAACGAAATCACTGAACATAAACATCATAGCACCAGGGAAGGCCCTGTGACCTTATTTCTTTCAGGATTCTTCAGGACTCGGAATAATTTTGCCTGCCTTAGATTCTCGCAGAAAATTTCTCCTCTTCCTGAATCCCAGACTGAAATCAGGAGCCTTTAGAGAGTGATGGTGTTGTTTATATCCCAATACTGACCACCCATAACCACAATTACGGATTGTGGCTGGATTCGTCGTATTTTAAAAGTTTGAATGAATTTAAGAAGCCATTATGAAATTCCACAAGGAGTTGGGGGCCTTTCGTTATCCAAGTGCCATCTACTGGGTGCAAGCTAATATTTGGCTGATCCTAAAAAGTGGATGACTTTCTGCAAACCTGCCTGCCCCTGGTGTATCAGCCACTTTTAAAAAAAATGATAATTTCCACTTGCAAGAGGAGAGACCCTAAAAAAGATCACAGGGTCGCGTCTCAGAAGAGCCAACGTGGCGGGCTCTCCTTTGAATGAGGGATGGATATTGGACATTTGGAACGTGGGGCCCGGAGGCAAGCAATTTCAGAAAGGATGCATACTGTCCAGTCGTCTCTGCCACTACCCTTGTAAGTGGGCTTTGCCCCAGACTTCCCCACACATAACTTTGTGTGGCCTGAAAACTTCTATTCATTCAACCAAGCAACAAATATTTATTCATTCGTTCATTCATTTTATTGAGGGCTTACTATGCAAGGGGCTCTGGGCTTGGACCTAGGGTCACAGGATTGTGACAGACAGACTGGTGGAGCCTGGATAGTCCCTACTGTCATTGGCACCTGTCCTATCTTGAGTCTTGGCTGAACTTCTTTTCAGCATGCCCCGGCCAGCCCCCTCCATTCCCCGCTTCTCCCCCAGCACACAACCCTGGGGCAGTGGGAGTTGCCGGGTGGAATTTGCACCTCTGCTCTGAACTTGCCCTTACTTAAACCTCAGTCCCATCAATACAGGGGTCGCTGAGGGGCAACCCCAATCAGAGCGATAAACTATGTGAGCTTGCTCACAGCCCCTTGGCTGTCGACCTCCCACCGAAAGTTCCGGACCTTGACTAAAGTTCTCGTGGGCCTGGATCCATACACAGGCTAGTAGGTCATTTAACTTTATTTGTTTTATCTCCCAGCCGGTCAGAGGTTGCAAGTTTTCCGATGTAGCCCGGCTGTCAAAGGCACTGTAGGTCAGCGTGGGGTGGCAAACGAGAGGTCCCTCCGTGCTTACCAGCACTTGTTCCCCGAAAGGCCCCGAGCTGAGCCCTCAGCACTCTGTGAATTTGCATGGCAATCTGGGGGCCCAAGCTGTTAAGGATGCAGATCCCATACATTTGAAACTGTGTGATTTAGATAGGCAATATTTAGATTTAGATCTGCAATATCTCTGAAGACAGGGCTTGTTAAGCAAATGAAAGGAGTTCCTAGCTTCTTTTTTACACCTAACTGAAAGTAAAACAACACCACCCCCAGGATCAGGGCCAGAGACTGCAGACAAAAATTTACATTAAGAGAATAAACAGTTTTCAAGTCCCCTGCAACTCTCTGTAAACACCTCCTCAGGTACAAGCAACTATAAATAATTTTTATCTGTTACCAAGCAAACATCTCATAGGAACATTTGGTTATTCTACGTCCATTTTTTATTTCTAAAAGGGCTGGATTTGATGGACCCATTGCAATAAAGTCTATTTCTTCAGTAATTCAGATGGGCTTCGCTCCCCCCCACCCCTGCTGCATTATTCTGACATGGGTGAGGGTGTATTGTAGTCCTAGGGAATCAGTTAGAAGGTGCTCTGAGGTCATTCAGCCTCCAGGCAGAGCTGGTTTTTTTTTTTAAAGATTTTATTTATTTATTTGAGACAGAGAGAATGAGAGACAGCATGAAAGGGAGGGGGGTCAGAGGGAGAAGCAGACCCCCCGCTGAGCAGGGAGCCCGATGTGGGACTGGATCCAGGGACTCCAGGATCATGACCTGAGCCGAAGGCAGTCGCTTAACCAACTGAGCCACCCAGGCGCCCCCAGGCAGAGCTGTTCTAAAACTGTTTTAGACCTATGGTGGCTTATATCCTATCCTGCTATCTAGGTAATCACGACTATTAAGTGATGCCGCCCTACGACAATCACGTTTTAGTTTTGCAAAGTGCTTTGATCTGCATTTTCATGATTCCCTAGATTGTCCTAAAATTATTATTTCCTGTCCTCAAATGGGGAGACCGAGGCACGGGGAGAAGCTCTGATGGGCTTCAGGCCTCAGAACCTGCTCCTGGTAAGCTAGGAATAGAACCTTTGTCTTTCGTAGCTCAGCTGAGTGTGCAAAGTGCAGGACACATTCCCCCAGTCTCAGCTGCTTGTCCAAGTGTGCGTCAGAGCGCGCCTCTTCTCTCTTGTTTGAACACTTGGGAGTATGTTTTCCAGCTTCCAGGGGATGTCCTGGTTCCCAGAGTGTTCAGAGCACTGTCCTCTCCTGCAGATGTGCGAACCAGCAGGTGGGAGAGGGAAAGAGCAGGAGGGAAGTTGGATAAAGATGGGAGGGTGGCAGGAAGTACCCCCGCTCAGGCTCCTTCTTTCCTAGGCAGTGACTGTCTATTCAAAACCACGGCAAGGCTGCCCTTAGCAATGACTTCAACAGGAGCGAGGTGCTGGTCCAGAAACAGTAAAGCTAATTTTTGTTGAGGGCTTGTTAATGAGGCAACATGCTGAGCATCATCTTGTATCATCTTCACCTTAACCATGGAAGACAGTCGCCTCACTGTCCCCTTTCTGCAGGTGTGGGGATCAAAGCATAAAGAGAGGAAGTCACTTGCTTAAGCTCACAGTGTCCATGAGCTTGTCTGACTCCAGAGGGGACGCATGACTGAGCTGCCAGTCCCAGAGAACCTGGGCAGGGGACCGGGAACAAAGCGGTGGAGATTTCAGGTGTCACACTCCTTGGGTTTGGGGTTGCCCAGCAATAGGAGATGCCGACCATTTGTGCCACATCTGAGTCCATAAGGGACAATCAGATAAAGCCTTAAGAATGTCAGTTCCCAGGGCGCCTGGGTGGTTCAGTCGGCTAAGCGACTGCCTTCGGCTCAGGTCACGATCCTGGAGTCCCTGGATCGAGTCCCGCATCGGGCTCCCTGCTCGGCGGGGAGTCTGCTTCTCCCTCTGACCCTCCCCCCCTCATGTGCTTGCTCTCTCTCATTCTCTCTCTCTCAAATAAACAAATAAAATCTTTAAAAAAAAAAAA
The DNA here is from genome assembly GCF_011800145.1 of Mirounga leonina. Taxonomy (NCBI): domain Eukaryota; kingdom Metazoa; phylum Chordata; class Mammalia; order Carnivora; family Phocidae; genus Mirounga; species Mirounga leonina. The sequence continues at coordinate 18,568,241 of NW_023270709.1, forward strand.
AAAGAATGTCAGTTCCCGGGATTGTTGGAGTAGGGGTCATTATCGTCACTTCTGTTTTTTTGGTTTTTGTGGGGTTTTTTTTTTTTTTTTTTTTTTTGGACATAACACTTATTTGCGGAGAGCCTGAACCCCTTGGATGGATATGGCGTCTTAGTCCCAGAACCTCGTTTGTCATGTCTGTTAGAAGAGTGCATTTCACAGTCAGGATAGGTGTGCTGAAGTCCAATGTTCAAAAAAATGAAAAACGCATCCCTCTGGAGTTTTTATTCATTCACTCAGAAATAATCAGAATGTGAGCAGCAAGTGTGTGCTAGGCACATACTGAGCAGTAGGACATAGAGGTGAACATCACGGGTTTGCTCCCTCTCTCTTGGAGTTTATAGCCTGGGACAGGGGTTGGCGAACTCTAGTTGCGGGCCAGTGGCTGCCTGCTTCTATAAATAAAGTTTTATTGGAACACAGCCACACTGATCCATTCACTAAACTGATCCATGCACTAAAACAGCAGAGCTGAGTCGTTGCCACAGAGACAGGATGGCCTGCAAAGTCTGAAATACTGACTATCTGGCCCCTTCTGGAAAAAGCATGCCTGCCCCTGTCCTAGGGTAACATTTCTTTTTCAAGCCGGGACATTTCTCTTTTGGATGAACACGTGCGTTTATCCTCAAACTGGGCATCCATTAGGAGTAGGAAGTTTGCTTCGTATTTAAAAACACGGTCATCAGCGGAGGACTCAGCAATGCTGAGAAAAACAAAATTATAAGACAGATGCAAGCCCGTTAAGTAACGTGGCCAGAGTTCCGAGCTGGAGCGAGCTGTGCTGGGAGCTCACACTCTCCTGGTTGCTCTGCGTTGAAGAGGTAGGGGGGTGTGCGGCGGGGCCCAGGCAGGTCGGAGAGGAGGAGATCTGCGCCCCCCACCCCGGAAATGGCCAAGCCGAGCTGACCTGGTGTGTGCTGGACCTATTTTTAGCCCTGACTACAATTCTCAGACGAGCGAGCATGAGTCTTTCCCTGGCTTTCCGTACTCAGACACACTCTCTGATTGGAGGCGGATGAAATTGCTGCACCGCGCGCCGAGCTTCACTGTAATTAAGGTGCTTCTCAGATGTGGATGTGCCCAGGGCCTCTGCCAATGCTGATCCGTGGGGGATGCTTTGAAATTCAGTGGGGAAAAAAAATAGAGGCCTTGATTCATTTCGTCAGAAAGAAGAAATAGCAAGGAGCCCCTTTCGAGTTTATTGCTCTACCGCTTTCTCCGGCATTCCCAAGACCCTCACCGCTATGCTCTTCCTTTTCTTTTCTTTTTTAAAGATTTTTATTTATTTATTTGACAGAGAGAGAGAGACAGCGAGAGCAGGAACACAAGCAGGGGGAGAGGGAGAGGGAGAAGCAGGCTTCCCGCGGAGCAGGGAGTCCAATGTGGGCTCGATCCCAGGACCCTGGGATCATGACCTGAGCCCAAGGCGACGCTTAACGACTGAGCCACCCAGGCGCCCCTATGCTCTTCCTTTTCTTGGGACATCCCCTGATTTCCTCCTCCCCGCCCCCAAATATCGTTGTCCCTCTCACAACAAGCTTTTTGGAAAACATGAAGGCCTCTCCTGGGATTCTCAAAATGTAATACCAGGACCACAAAAATCATACCAGGGTAACTCCCATGTCTGAGTAGGGGAGGGACTTTACTGAGCTCAGGAACAGGGTAGAGGTCTCTATTCCTTATATGTCTTTACCTTCATCGTGAAGACGTAGCTCTAAGGCAAACTTTCTTTCTGAACAAGATGTTAGCTGATGACAGCCCGGAGATCCTGTTGTGGTTGTCCATAAACGATCATTGGTCCTGTTCACAGGGACTTGTACAAATGTAGCTTGCCCTGTGAACGCACAGAGGAACTTTTCTGTGTCTCCCACGCACTGGGGCCAATGGAACATGGGATGTAGCCTTGACTGATACAGGAAGTCAGAACCACCCCCCTGGAGGCCTTCCCCTATCTGGGGAGTTTACAGTGTCCTAGCTCCACGGAGCCTAAACATGGGTATTTGCCCCCACTACTCCTTGCTCCTGAAGGCCCTGTGCTATACCTATGTACAACAGGACACTCACCAAATGAGCTTTCTAAGTTATTCCTTATATTGCAGACAGAAGCTGAGTTCTGCCTTCACCTTGATATAGCCATAAGTAGAACGAGCAAATGTATATAGTCTCTAAAATATGCACGGAATTACAAAAAAGTAAAAGGTACCTACTTTTAGGTCTGACAAACTATTCACTCCATAGAATTATGCACCACAGTCCCCACCGTTCTGTAAATTCTTCGGGAGGCCTTGCATTTCATATGCAAGCACGGCATTCCTAGAACATTTAAATAGGCTGTCTCTATAGAATTAGCCAGACAGCCAGCATTGGAGGAGTTGGGAGATAATTATGTCTTTCCATAAAATGAAATTCTGTTCTAAGGAGGGAATGTGGCCAAGATGCCAGGTACGTTTTTCTTTTTCTTTGTATCTTGGCCATCTCCAGCCAAGACACATTCCAAGCCACTTTCGTGAAATGACTCTATTCTCTCAGGGCTCACGAGTAACTATCCCGATGAGGATAGAGATTTCATTTTTCGCCAAGATTTTATTTAGGACACACTTTGGGGATCTTGCATAACCTCTCTGAAAAGAAGTTTGCAAAATAAAATGATCTTGTCATCTGCTTTTCTTCTTTCTTTCCTTCTTTCTTTCTGGCTCAAAATAATTAACAGAAAAGATTCAAGCTTTCTAGTTTAAATTTGTGCCAAATTGATTCAAAGTTAACATATTTTTGAAAGGGTTATCTAATTGACTCTCAAATGGCTCTTGCTAATGCTCAGCCCTATTTCTGATCCCAGCTACCCTGTCAGTCTTTGAGAAGCTAAGGAACCAGTTCGTGAGAAAAGTAAGGGAAATGACAGGAACAGGGAGTTAAAGATAGATTACATTCATGCCCTTTGTGTGGTGTCGTTAACATAACAGTCCCTGAAAAAAAGACATTATTTGGAAGAAATAGAAGGCCACCCCCAATGGTATCTGTTGATCTCCTACTTATCATGTGGTGCTGCCATGCGCAGCTGTTCACTTTGAGCACTGCACAACTCAAGGGGGCACCATTCCTATCATAATCTATGTGTATGGACCTGGCAGTGGACATTTCTTCTCTGGCACTGAACCTTGGCTCCCTACCCCCCTCCCTAGCTGTGATCTATATTCAGTCCTCAAAGTGGGTCCTCTTTTAGCCACACTAGTTATCATCTCTGCCTGGCACGGTCAGCTTCCTGAAGGTTCATCCACACCAGCAACTCCTTTTAGGTTTGCCCCCTTCTGGATGCAGGAACTTGGGCACTTGCTATGTTCCTGGCAGTGCCTAGTGACTTCTCAGTGCAGCCCTGGCTCCCAGCCAGGACTCAACTTCTTGGGGCATCAAAGAATCTATTGCTGATGCTTTTATTTCCAATGGTGCCCCAACCCCCAGACCTAGGCTGCCCTGTGGGTGTTGTCCCATTTTGTCCCAGGTTTGTCTGGAAACAGAGCAGATTTCCAGAATTCTCCTCTATTTAGAAGGTAGGGGTACAGAAAAGAAGAAAGAAGAAGGGAATACTAAAGTTATCTCAAAAAGACCCACGCCTGTCCCATTCTGGCCCACCTTGTCTGATACTGGTCTGGGCTTTAGCATAGTTTTCATTATGGAAACTGCAGACAGCAAAAGTCTTTTATTTTTATATAAAAGTGTTTTGAAACGGTCCTTGCATTAAAATCCATTTACCAATGGAGAGATATCAAATGCTGCTTGTTCCATGTATTTGATTAGCTACAAATATTCCATGGCCACCTCTAGAAGTCTTGCTTTGTCCTGAGGAGACTTAGCTGGTTTGCTCTTCACCTCAGCCTTTTCTGGTCTTTTCCTCCCTCCTCCCCCTCTCTCTTTCTCTTTTTCTCTCTCCCCTCCTTCCCTCCCTCCTTTCCTTCCTTCCTTCCTACTCTCCTTCCTTCCTTCCTTCTTCTTTCCCTCCTCCCCCCTCTCTGTCTCTGTTTCTCTCTTTCTTTTTCCTTTTCTTTTTCAAGGACCCAGGCAATCCTTTTCTCTAGAGTTGAAAGGTACTTCAAGAACTCATCTAATTCAGTACCGTGCATTGAGGTAAATAAGATATTGTTATCCCAGTTTTATAGAAGATGTAACAAGTTACACAAATTCAAGAAGCCATAAGCCACTGTTCTTAACCTTGGCTGTGAAGGAGAATCATCTGGGGATGAAGCTTCCAGAGCAATTAGAATCTCTAAGAGCGGTGTTTCTTGAGCCTAACCTGCTCAGAATTCATTTCAGAATCTTCTGGAATGTTGGTGAAAAAACCGGTTGCCAGGCCTCCCCTGATCAGGAGGTCTGGGTGGGCCCAAGAATGTGTGTGTATAACCAGTTCCAAGAAAGGTGATACGGGGCTGTGCATGCAGGACCCCCACCATGGGAACCAGTGGTGGTGGGAAATGCTTTTACTGGGGGGGTTAGCAAAAGAGATTCTGGCTTGGAGATGAGTTGGTGCTCCCTGGCCCACTTCAAGATGCTCCCAGAGTCCCCGGGTCAGTGGCCCGGGAACTCTGGCCCCCGGGGAGGAACTGCATATTCTCGAACACTTGACAGACGGTCAGTGTGCTGGACCAGAGGACCCTCTGTCACCTTTGGCCCCTTCTTGCTAGTTTTTGGTTCCAGCTCTACCCTTCATCTCATGTCCCTTTTCCCGGGGCTTGGCCAGACTTACTGACTTCCAGGTCATTGTGCATCCAAGGACCCTCCCTCAGACCCTTGGGCTGTGTGCTGTCCTGCACATGCCTAACTGATGCTTCCTTTCCTTCAGGTCCCCAGGGCCGGGTGCCCTGGTGTAGGGGGCATGTCAGTCTCCCAGCCCTGTCCCAGCCTCCTTGCCCTGTACTGTTTGGTGACAATATTCACGGGCAACTGCTAGCCCCTTTTGCCTCCTGTGTACTTCCCTCTGGGGACCGGCCTAAGAAACTGCTCATTTTTGCTTCAAACATCTACATTCTTAATGGTTCCCGAACTGGGTTTCTGATTTGGGTCTGAGAGGGATCTCTCTTTCAGTCCCTTTGCTGAACAGAGCTGATTAACATAATCCATTCACCCATTTGGGGAACATTTATGGAGTACCCAGTGTAACTAGCATTATCCGACATTTAAAGATAAGGAGAGAAATAAGACACATTTCTTTCCCTCAAGGAGTAGTAGGGGAGAGAGGCTTGGAATACAAATTCCAGCTCACTGGGATAGATACAAAAATAGAATCAGGGGCCAGATGCGGTGGTATGATGTGGGGCGGGAGGGTTCAACTAAACCCTGAGCCCGGCCTGAGGTTGTGAAGCCCTTCATTTCCCCTGGACTCGAGCTTGCAGGTGTCCAATCATCACTGTTTGGCAATACCAGATCGATTTATAGATGCAGGAACGATAGCCCAGGCCAGAGGGCGGAGAATCATTCCCTCAGAGCAGTGTGCCGAGGCGGGGCAAAGAAAGGGGCACGTTGGAAGGGGTTTCGAATGGAATTTAAGGGGTTCAGTGAGAATGGGGGTTTCAGATAGTAGGTGTGAAATGAGTTGTTGGGACGTCCAGGTTAAGGGACACACCGACAGAGCTGGGTTTGGACGTGGAAAGAGACAGTGCTCCCCACTGATGGGGGCGGGAGGTTCTCTGAAGGGAAGAGCTTACAAGCTGGACTCACCCTTCCTTTGCTCAGTCCACCCCCCACCATGTGGTTTCACCCTACACCGAGTTATGCATTTTCCACAGTGACTTGCACGAGAAAACAGGAACCCTGCAGCTTACCCCCCAGATGGGAAGATGATCCTCAGGGTGGCCCCAGCACCTAAAAGCTGCCTTGGGCAGTTCGAGGGGATGTCCGAAACAAAGGGGCCTCCAGCTCTTTACAGGGACCCCCTGGGAAGAAATGCCGAGTGCCCAGGACGAGGGAAGAGCTAGTCCGAGAGGCCAATGCTGAAGCCGCCATGGGTGCTCGCCCACCGCGTGGTGACAAAATACACAAAGATCCTCAGATGCGTGTGGACCAAGGCGGGGGATGAGGATCCTTTCATTACGTGCAACAGTTTGCTGATCCTCTGTGGGATGCAAGGTGCTTCATTCTCTGCGACGGATGTGATGAAGTAGAATTTTTGTAAATAGAATCCTTTTAAAAGTATGTCCAGGGAGTTGCCATTTAAAGGCAAAAGATAGCCGATCTTTATCTAAGGGAAGAATTCTCTGGCAAAATGAATAATCACATCCCATGTTACTTGGTTCAGAGGACTGAATTAAAAAACTTTTTTTTTAAAGATTGGGACGGTCCTTCAGCAAAATTGTTGAGTGGACAAAATCTGCCTTGAGTGGTTCTTAGCTTTCTCTAGCTTCCGGAGAGAACTCTAGATCCTTGTGATCTTCCTGACTGCACTGAGGGCCTATTTGTGAGGTCTCCAATCTTATTCTTACTCGCCCTCCCTACTCCCAACCCAGACACCCCCTGCTGATCTGTGCTGGATGTCATTCCCTCCAAATGCTACTCTTTGCAAATATGGTGAGTGTTAGTGGATTAAATCCTTAGGGGAATATTTGGTGAAGGATTTGGGGCAACTAATACCTTAACTGAAGGAATACTCCTAATGGCCTTATAGAATTGGAAGAGGTATTCTAAGCTCAGGAAGTTTTGTGATACCCCACAAACACCCCCACCCAGCAGCTCCCCAAATTCTAAGCTCAAATGTGTTTTGTTTACTCTAAGCTCTACCATGAAAGAGGTTCAGAGAAGAGCAATAGCCCTTCACACTGGAAAATTAATTTAAGAGAAGTTAAAAGAATGAGACTCTCCAGGGTGGGGAAGAGAATACTCCAGAGAGAGATTAACAGTAGCTTAAAATATGGCTAGCACAGGGCTGTCCAATGGAAACATATGTGAGCTGCATAAGTAATTTTAAATTTCCCTGTCATCACCTGTAAACAAAGTAAAACAAATAGGTAAAAATAATTTTAATAACGTATTTTATTGAACTCAACGTATCCGAAATATTATTTCAATAGGTAATCAATATAAAATTATTTTAATCGTGTATTTTACATTCTTCATGCTAAGTCTTAAAAACCCAGTGGGTATGTAACAATCAGGCCTTTCAGCCCCATTTCTCGGCTTCCAGCGGTGGCTAAGTGACTGTGTGATGGGCTGTGCAGGGCTAGGGTGGGGAGTGTCCTGAGTGGCTGTTCTGAGCATCCAAGAGGAGGAAACGCGATGGAGCAGCTGTAGAAATATGGAGGCCTGGGTACCACCATCTTAGAGATTCTGGTTTAGTTGGTCTGGGCGTGGGCCTGGGCATTATTAATTCTTAAAAGCTCCCCAGGCAATTCAAATGCGTGGCCAGGGCCGAGACCCATTGGGCTGGAGGAAGACTTTGCACAATGTGAGAGCACTTACACATTTAAATGAAAGCTTTGGTGGGCCGGGTGTTTCTGTTGTCTTTTGTGCCCAGATTTCAGAACCAGAAGGAAATGTTAAATATCACAGAGGCTGAGTCTTGTTTTACAAAGGGTGGAAGGCCAGCATCCAGTATTACAGTTTGGTGTTTATTGATGATTTTTTTGCTAGTTTATTTGTTTACATCCTCAATACCTCCCTCTCCCTTTTTCTTTTTCAACCTCCAAGAGATTTTCAAACTGCTTTGAGTTGAACCCGGGGGTATGTGCTGATGATTCTCTCAAAGCCCCACCCATCCGGAGTGGCTGTGGGTTGTCTTCTTGTAGGTGGCATCCGGGTACCTTGACATTGGACAGTGCCCCATGGGGTACACAGGATGAGGAGATGTGGACTCTTCTGGGTCCCCATCCTTATCACTGCTCAGGGGACAAACTCTGCCCATTCTGTTTACCATCCTCTTCTCCATTTTTCTGAAGCAGAGTAGCGTTTGGAACTGTGGGTGTGATTTATGACCCACATTTGCAGGGCTACTGCAATTTCACGAGTTCCTGCTAACATAATGGGCGATTTCTGCCAGCAAGTTAAATATTTAGAAATAAGAGACATCCTCTACTGCCAAATAAGAGCAGTTTTAATGAAGGTCCTATCTGGGGTCCGTGATGTTGGACAAAGCCCTGTGTGGAGTTGATGCATAAATGTCATAGTGCGGAGTTATTGGGTACATGGAATCTTGCAGCTCCCCCCACCCCCACCCCAGAGGGTGACAGGCTCTGTGCTGAAAACCAACTTTGTCAGGAGCTCAGATAACAGCTTTCTCACTCACGATACCTCGACTCCTTCAATTCCTCTTTTATACAGCAGTAAATCACTCTCTTGCTCGCTCTTATTTCTAAAAGTGGGTCACTTCAATGCTTGCCTTTCAGTTTCTGGGAAATGTCTACTGTCTTCCATCCTCTTGTTTAGCAGCTCAGGCCAAAGAGAATGAAAGAGACAGAGCTTCGCCACTTAGGTCATCGAAAGAGTAAGCTGGGATTGTGTCCTTTGCTCCTTCAGGCTTTGAAACCAATTTGTATGGGACCAGCTTTGTACCAGAAAGGTGTAGGCTTATAATTTAGCAAATTAGTCGCCGGTTCTAATAGGTCCATAAACTACGATTTTTGCGAATCTTCTCCATCTTCCTTTAAAAACCCCAACCCCATGGTAACGGCTGCTCTGGGCCCGTCTCTGAGCATCCCAGGGGAGCCTCGCTGGTGATGAATGCTGGAACCCCCGGAACAGAACAAATTGGTCTCATAAGCAGCGAGTGACAGCCTTTCTGAATACAGCTGCTTTCTTCATTAGAAAACTAAAAATAGCCCCAATCGTTGGAGGCTGGTTTCACTTTAAGCCTTCTGCCACATCCATTCAGGGTTTCTGCGTGTCTATGACACCGTGGTACTATTTCAGACGAAAAGCGCATGGAAGAAATGTTTCCTTTCCCTCCCCCACGTTCACTCCAGATGTCCTCAACTGTCCAACACCGCTTCATATTAGGGGAACTCACGGGGATCTGCCGGCATCCTTGCCATCCCCATCTGCTTCACTCAGTTTTGGAAAAATAAACACCATCCACACCGAGAGCAAGAATTTACAATTATTAGGATTTTTTTTTCTCCAAGGAAATGTTCATTACATGTGTGATTTTCTATGGATAGCTCATGAAACTCTGGAGTACAACTACCCTTTCCAGCTGATGCAGGATTTTACTAGAATTCTCTACTCAGATTTAGTTTAAGGAGACATTTTTCACCCCCTCCTGAAGCAGGCTGCCTGTGACCTCCGGCAAAGCCAGTTTCCTTCCCGGCTTTAAAAAGTGATCCGGAAATGCATTGTGGAGGCAGCCTGCGTGAGTAGGTCAGTCCGGGGGGAATGTGGGAGAACCTACACTTAGTCCCTGCCCCTCTCTGTCTTGCCTCCCAGGGTAAGTTGGATTTGCATTATGTGTGGGGGTGGCCCCAGGGTTATAGTAAGGTGCGCTCCTGGTGTGGCTAATAGCAGCCTGGCTCTGTTATGTTTCCTCCTCTTGGCATCCCAGGTATTGAGGAAATGGAACATAAAAGAGGAAAAAATTAGGCGAAGAACAAAAGACATCAAACGGCTGCTTAATAGTATCCCTTTACAAAAGGCACACTCACGAACCAAGCATATGAGCCCAGAACAGGAATCATTTAGAAGCGAAATATGGAAAACAAGCCTCGACCTTAAATCTGACCACATTGTATATACATTGGATGTATATACAAAAGTATGATTTTAATGGCTTTAATGGAACAGAAAATCCTAAAGATGAGAGTTAATGTTGCTATGGAAACTTTTACATGTCTCGACTGCAGAACTCCTAGTTTAAATTTGCAAACTTAGTATCACATTAGCTTTTTTCACATTGGATTTCTGGTTGGTCTTTTAAGAAGATAAAAGGAGAAAAACTGCATGTCATACTCGTACTTCTTGTTAGACTCATAGCCAGAGGAGAGGTGGCTTATGATCATTTGACACAATTTTTTTTTCTTTTTTGTCTGCACAGGAAGCACCCTCAAAAGAGCTTATATAAGGGCTATGTGGGGTGAAGATTTTATAGTGAGGCATGATTAATTCAGTTCCAAAATTTTCAAAATTTGAATGATTTTATTTCTAAAAGTGGGTCACTTCAATGCTTTTTTTTTTTGTAGAATTAGGCATCCAAAGGATGAATCAATATAAATCAGGGGGCTCCTGGATTTAAAATCCCAAGAGTTACAGAGCTCAAAGCCCTATAAAGAGTAGAGGAAGTTCTGGAACACAGCCCTCAAAGGTACGGTGATGCCTCAAGCCCGCTTTCATTCACAGCCACCATGCACAGCACTCTGATGAAATTGGACCCCACGTGAGTAAGAGCAACGTGGAAAGAGTGCCAGTTGAAGAACTGTGGAGTAATAACTCAGAAAGCTTGAGGACCCCTTCTCTGCTCTCCCTCCATCCTCCCCTCCCTTCCTGTCAGCACCCCCTCAGCCACGGGGCTCATCAGTAGGTTTGGCAAACTGGAAGCTTTGTAAGCTTTAGAGTCGGGTGGAACTGGACATAAACATAGCCCCACCGTGGGCCAGATCATTTCACGTCTCTGAGCCTCAGTGTCCTCACTAAATGGAGATTAATAGTGCTCATCCCACGTGGATGTAAGAAATGATCAAGGGGAGCCTGGGTGGCTCAGTCGATTAAGTGTCGGACTCTTGGTTTCGGCTCAGGTTGTGATCTCAGGGTCGTGAGATCGAGCCCCACCTTAGGCTCCGTGCTTAGTGCAGAGTCTGCCTGGGACACTCTCTCCCTCTCCCTCTGCCCCTTCCCCCTGCTCTCGCTCTCTCTCTAAAATAAATTAACCTTTTTTAAAAAAAGGAAATGATTGAGATAACATATGCTAAATACTGAGTACTTTCCCTGAAGCATGGCAAGTCCTCAATAAATATGTTTTCCTCCCGTTGAAATGTGCTCAACCTGGATCCAGGTTGCAACTACCGCGGCCTTGTGGAGTGGACATAAACTCCCTCCTCTCCTCCCATCCCCACTATTACATATTTTGACGGTTTTTATCTAAATTATACAAATAATCTATTTATGAAACTCATTCGCGTGTGCAGCGACAGCCTTGCCTTGTTGCCTACTCTATACTTGGCGTCCAGCATAAAGCCCGGCGTAATAAATATTTGTTGGATGCAAGGGTGAGAGGTGAGTATGAGGTACATACAACTGGGGGGTGGGTGAGTGGCTCTATTTTAAAAATTAAAATTAAACATGTACAGAATCAGGTTCTGGGCTTAGGAAGGGTTCCACGCAAGGGTGGCTGCCCTAAAGCTAAACCTTTGTGAGCCTCCCAGGAAATCTACCTCTGAAATGGACACCGTCCTGAGCACTCACGAATGATCACCTGCCTTTTTGTGACCTGTTTCCGTGTTGTTACCTTGTTTCAGTCCTAGGACAATTTAGTTAAGGTCTGTTACTTGAGATGCAGGCTAGTGATGGGAAATCATTATACACACAAGGTATGTTGAGGTGGCTTGTAGATGACCCCCTACTTCACTGTGTCTTCACATGTCCTTTCTTCTGTGAATTCTCAGAGAGAAAGAGAGAGAGGAAGAGAGAGAGAGAGGGAACTCTTTCTTTTCTATAAGGCCGCCAGTCCTATTGGATTAGGGCCCCAACCTTATGACCTCACTTAACTTTAATTACCTCCTAAAAATGTTATTTCTAAATACAGTCACATTGGGGGTTAGGCTTCAACTTAGGAATTTTGTGGGGAACAACAATTCAACCCACCACACCTATGAGGCCAACTTCTGGTTTCACCTTGGCTCTCATTTGAGGACTCACCTCGTTAGGATCTGAAATACACAGCAGATATGGGATAATAGCAGAGTAAGGTGGAGGAGAATAAATACCTCCAGGAAACAGAACCAAAATGGCTCCTTGCATTGAGCAGCAACCCCAGCAGCCATGTTGAGACCCTGTAGGGTTTTGAAAGGAGATACCAGGCCAGTCACAGGGAAGTAATTTCCTTGGCCCCTGAAGGAAACTATGCTTCCTTCCCTTTCTTGCTCTTTGTCTTTCAGATTTTACTCTGTTCTCTTCCTTCCTTCCTTCCTCTTTTCTTTTTCTTCCTTTCTCCTTCCATGTTTAGTAGTATTGTCAGACGCTGTGGTTCTTGGCACTTTTAGTGATGGTAATCTGCTTTTGGTTTCCCCAAAATGCAACGGTTGACTAATGGGTAAGGAGCAGGAGAGCAGAGAGGGCAGAATAGAAGGGGGTGGGGTGGGTGGGTGGGAGACAAGACGACCAAGGGTGTCATGCTGTGGTGGGGAGGAAGAGGAAAGACAGTGTGAGGCTTGAGGGGTAGGTGCAAGAAATTTCACAAGTGATAATTCTGGGTCTCAATTTTCTCATTAGAAAAAAAAAAAAAAGCTAGAGTAGAAAATCCCCGAGGTGCCCTTGATCTCTAATATTCCATTACCTCTGTACTCTTTCTACCTTCCCTTCCTGGGGAGTGGAATTGATAACAAAACCCTTTGTGTGCCTTATAAGAAAATCATTATGCAAATTCAAAGTATTGCTCAAATTAATTCTAATGAGGTTCAAGGGGAAAAACAAGTAACAACCAAAACTCTTTAATAAAGTGTTCTAAAAAGAAAGAGAATTATCGCCCACTTCTGCACTTCCTGCTTTTGGCAGGGACTAGAAGTGGAAATCTGAAAACACTGTGAGACAGTCTGTTCTCATGGTATTTCTAGCTGAGAACAGGAAGGAGGGGAAATCTCATATGAGTGAGAGAGCCTGTTTTTCAGTGATTAGCAGGCCAAAGAAGTTTCACTGGGCAATCAAGCTTGACAGCACCTCTAGAAGTTTTACTTTTATTTGGTCAGCCGAGCGGATTATGCCAATAACACAACCACAGTCACTGAGACACAACCATCACTGGTCACCATTACCGGGGAGCTGCGCTCCCTGAGGCTGGACGCAAGGTGCTGGAGACCCAGCCGAAAGCAATGTGGCCCCTACCCTTCTGGAGCATATAACAAAGTTGGAAGGATGAGGCATCTATAAATGCAAAATAATTACAATTCTAAGCAGCATATGCTGCGTGCTAGCTCAGCCATGCAGACAATGCTAGGAAGGAGTGGTCCGCGCGCTTCACAAAATTCTTCATTAGCTTGCCTTGCTCTCAACCTCACCAGTGGGCTCTCATCGCTCATCACTGGAGTATTCTGCACCTTTAGGCAAAAAAAAAAAAAAATGTTTCTTAATTCCTTAAACTCTCTTGCCTGTCTCGAGACACAACAGACTGTCCTGTGTGTAATGCCAATGAGTCACTGAAGCTGAATCATGTTAACAATAAGCCTGTAATGATGAATGCATATCGATTGGCTGGGTGTGCTGGAACCAGAAAAGTCCCAGTCTAGACTAGTTGCACTGTCCCTAATTACCTGCCAGAACATCACATGCACTAGTGTCTAAACCCGCTGCAGACCTTCTGAGGAACACCCTTGGTCACTGTGACTCGAGTTGGATCTCATAAATCTCCTAAGGCATGGGTTAATGGCATCCTTACAATCAGGGCCACTCAAGGGCTCAGGTAGAGTGAGGGGCACTCCCTTCCTTCTCCTACCCCCAGTGAAGAACACAGAACCCCTGGCGTGAGAGCATTTCTCTCACTCCCAGAGGGGAACCATTCCTGGAAAAAGATAAAAAAGAGGGGTGCCTGGGTGGCTCACAGTCGTTAAGAGTCTGCTTTAGACTCAGGTCATGATCTTAGGGTCCTGGGACCGAGCCCCATGTCGGGCTCTCTGAAATAATGTAATGATGAAGATTCTGTTCTGAACAGCGGACTAGTTCTCAGTGTTTTATTGAAATGGCCACCATTACCATGTTTAATCAACTATTTATTTAAACCTGAGTGACATGCCTATACAGTGAATAGTAAAATGCCTATGAAAGTATATGTAAATTAGAGAGACACAGGTGGAGCCCATCACATTGTGTCTGCTTTGATGTTTTAGCCTAAGTGATTGCCTTGTGCCCCAGGCCAGAAGACAGGATGGAGGCCATGTTCCATGGTGGCATGGACTTCAGGATTTCCCCAGGTTAATTTTGTCTGGATCTCTGAGAAAACCTAGGGTGGCTTTGTGAGTTTTCATTTATCTCTTGTTGGGAACATGAAAATTAATTAGACACAAACCCAGCCATCAAAAGAGCATACAGCCTAGTGAGTAAGGCAAACAGACATCCCAGCAACGCCAAGTGGGCAAGGAGGGCATTGGGTGAGGAACTTTGCAGAATGGGAGTCAAGTGTGAAACGTGATCTTCAACGTCACAAATTGAAACGCTGGAATCAGGTCATCCTTTTTTAAAATAATATTTTTTTGATTCCATGTTCACTGTAGGCAATTTATAAAATGGAGAAAAGAGCAAAGATGGAAGGAAAACTCCTCTAATATTGCCCAGCGAGAACCACTGTAAAATGTTGCTGTATATCATTCTGGTCAGCTTTCAATGCATACCTGGGAATTTTTAAAACGACGGGAGAATCACGTTGTATACTGTTTTACAGACTCTTCATCTAACAATATGCTGTGGGATATACCGTGATTATTTTCCCTTCACTATTTCATGTCTTCCTACTCCGTGATTTTTAATGGTTTTATAATGTTTCATCCTATGGCTACACCGCACTCTATGTATCCACTCTCCTAGAGTAGGCATTATTAACATTGTTTTTAGTGTTTCACTAACATAAGCAATGCTGTGATGAGTATCTTTGTGTGTCTGTGCATCGTGCTGATTATTTCCTCAGGATAAATTCCCTAAAGGTAAAACTGCCAGATTATAGGTATGAAAATCCAAGCCCAGCTGCATGGCCGATCCTGTGATTGCAAAAGGCAAGCTGAGTAATTGACCCCTGTATTTCAGCGATGCTTGTGTTTTCGTTTTATGATTCCTTTAGATCGTATAAACATTGATCCTAGAGATACAATTGGTCATTCTGGGTCTGCCAGCAGAAAGCTCGCCTAGATTTTGGCTGCCATTTGATCAACACGAGCAACTTTACTCTGAATTTAGCTGACACGATTTGTTTTACCTGCATTTAAAATGTATGAACAGACCCTCACCTACCTTACCTTTGCTGTCTTCTGATTCTTTACTGCATTGTTACTGCAGAGGGTCAAAGAAATCACAATTCTGGCTGATAGGCAGTCAAACTCAAGAACAAACACTTGAGCTTGATAATGCGTCTACAGTGTCAGAACCAAAAAAGGTTGATCTCAGCTATATGCATGATGCGTTAATTTTAAAAAGCTGTTACAATTTCCGCTAGAGCACTCCGTGTTAGTGGTCATACTGAGGGTGAAAACATCTCGTTTGACTCTAGGCTAAGGACACTGATACTTTCGCGAACATACTGGAAGATATGCATCTGAAATGAGGTGGCCAAAGGCGCCTTACCCATACTGTCTCAGAGGTCTGCTTTCAGAACTGTCGTAAGTCATTCTCTATTTCCACTTCGGGGTTACAGGACTCATTTGCTCCTTTGTGTAGCCATTCATGTAGTTGCTTCACGAGCCATTGTTTGTCAGTGCCTGCTCTGTACCTGGAGCTTGACCCAGTTGCTGCCCTCACAAGCTCACAGTCTCGTGCAGGAATGCGTAAGTAAAAAAGATTTTATATAATACAGTGTCATAATCATTAGGACAGGGATCGATGTACTAATGGGTCCTTCTCCATCTTTTTCACTTTCTCCTTTTGGCTCTACTTCCTTCGAGTCTTCCGTTCAGTGCCTCAGTATTTCTGGGAAAGTCTTGGGCTGGGCTTGACATGCGGTGCAAGATGGCGGCTGAGGGGTTCTGTAGGGCCAGTCAGAGCCAGGGGACGAGGGAACACAAGCTTCAGCAGGCTCCCTGGTGCAGCCCTGCCCCACGCATTTGGGGAGCCTGGGGCCAGAGCACAGATGGAGGCCACTTTCCATCTGTGGCAGTAGGTAAAAGTTGTAAATCAAGTTAATAAGCTCTTAACTAAAATATAGCTTCAGATGGACAAAGCCAAAAAAAATATATGTAAAGCTATGGTTTTATATGATAGAAAGTTGGAAGACTATAAAGCAGTTGGATTCGATTATTACTGTTCATCTATGGATGTTCTGTTGATGGGCTGGCAATGCTTGGATAAGTAAGAAAGGAGATATAAGTTCCTGGGGACAACAGTGGTTGTGTCTGGGGATTGGGACTGGTGGTGTGAAGCGGGACCTTTTACTTCTTGATTTAGGGAACTTTTAAAAGACCTGATGGGATTATGGGTAATTTTATTTTCTTTTTCTCTATATTTCAAATTTCTAAAATAATCATATGTTGCTTATGTAATTGGGAAAAAAATTAAAAAGAAAGAAAAGCCAAGACTAGAAAACCATTCTAGGATGGGAAAGTGTCTCATTAGGTTGAATTTCTAGAAAAAGCTGTGTTTCAGTTCTTAGGCCTATGTGATTTAAACAATTAACTAAAGTTAATCCCGTGGGCGCCTGGGTGGCTCAGTCGTTAGGCGTCTGCCCTCTGCTCAGGTCATGATCCTGGGGTCCTGGGATCGAGCCCCACATCAGGCTCCCTGCTTGGTGGGAAGCCTGCTTCTCCCTCTCCCACTCCCCCTGCTTGTGTTCCGTCTCTCGCTGTGTCTCTTTGTCAAATAAATAAATACAATCTTTAAAAAAATAATAATAAAGTTAATCCCGGAAACACCAGACAGCCTTCTTCAAAACGTCTTGGGGGAATTGGAGAGATGCCAAACTATCAAAAAATGGCAGAGAATCCATATTTTTATTTATTTATTTTTATTTATTTTTTTTATTTTTTTAAAGATTTTATTTATTTATTTGACAGAGAGAGAGCAAGAGCAGGAACACAAGCAGGGGGAGTAGGAGAGGGAGAAGCAGGCTTCCCGCCGAGCAGGGAGCCCGATGTGGGGCTCGATCCCAGGGATCATGACCTGAGCTGAAGGCAGATGCTTAACGGCTGAGCCACCCAGGTGCCCCGAGAATCTATATTTTTAAAAAAAACACATGTACAGCCGTAGAACTTACTGTCTGACCTTTCTAAGCATATTATTTTTTGCAAACAATCTATTTATTTTTCAGTGACCTCAGACCTTTCAGAGTCTGGATTATTTTTATAATGAGATATTGCATTTACTCAGCAATTTCAACTTTGCAAAGTGCTTCATGTCAATCCTCTCATTTTGGCCTTACGACAACCCCAGGAGGCTGGAAGATGTTATTCCCCTTTTCCAGGAAGGAAAATGAGGCTCAAAGAATTGAGATTGAGTGCACACGACACGATAGTTCCTGTTGGGACAAGGACAGAGCATAGTTCTTTTCAACCCGAGTCCAGTTCTCTTGCCACTGCTATTAATAAACGTACACGTTGGATTTCTAAATGAACACGCATTTCTCAGAAATTTTTGTATATGTTCCCACTGTTGTTTGTTTGCTTCTTTTAAAATGGAAGTTATCTTTAAAAGGCAGCTAAAATTTCTCTATGAGCTACTAAAGAATATTTAGCATCCTTTTAAGACATGCCTGACTCCCTGTAATTCTACAAATAAGGATCTTTATCGAAACTGCTAATTGGCGCTAAGTACCTTTAAAGATGCCTTCTGGGCTAATGTCCAAAGATATACCGTGTGGGGGGGGGGGGGGGGGGGGATGTTATAATACTTCCCCCTCAGGGACTCAGCTGATATTCCGTGATGACCAGAGACCATAAGATTATTTTAATCAGTGCTTAAAATATACATAAGTACTATGTTAGTATTATTACAAGATAAACAGTATCCCATTTACTGAATCTATTTCTTCAACTGGGATCATTTTGGAATAGCCAGCATTTTCCCAACTTCTAGAAGAAATATACTTTTAAAGATAATTTGAGTGAAATGGGTGAAAGAGGTCAAAATATACGAAGTTCCAGTTATAAATTATTAAGTCCTGCGGATGAAATGTACAGCATGGAGACTATTGTGAATAATACTGTATTGCATATTTAAAAGTCGCTAAGAGAGAATAGCTTATAAGTCCTCATCACAAGAAAAAAAATTTTTTTTTGTAACTCTGTATGGTGATAGATGTCAACTGGACTTACTATGGTGATCATTTTGCCATATAATATCCATTCATTATATCTGTGATATAATATCAAATACAAATCATTATGTTGCACCAATGTCATATGTCAATTATACCTCAATAAAAAAATTCTTAAGGTGGTTTGTAAGGTTAATAAATCTATGTTGTTATAAAAAAAGTTAATTTGATTTTTGAAATACATGTTTTTGTAAATTAATTTTTTAAAATTTCAGAATATCGTAGTTCAAAATGTTTATAACTTATACCTTATTTGTCATGGTTTTAGTGAGATGTATATAGGGTAAAACTCAAAAGGACCCACTCCCACAGTACGCCACACCACAAAGACCAACAGCAATAATTAACTGAGGCTGTTGGTCAGGACAATTGAAAAAAAAAAATTTCACCAGAAAAAAAATTACAAAACAAACCAAAACTCTCATGCAAATTTATTTTATTTCAGAATCTTAAAGTAAATCTGGAACTTCCTATAAAAGGCTATCACTTGGGGCACCTGGGTGGCCCCAGTTAGTTAAGTATCTGACTCTTGATTTCAGCTCAGGTCATGATCTCAGGGTCGTGGGAGCAAGCCCCACGTCAGGCTCCCCCTGCTCAGTGCAGAGTCTGCTTGTCCCTCAGCTCCTCCCCCTACTCACACACTCTCCCTCTCCCTCTCTCAAATAAATAAATAAATAAATAAATAAAATCTTTAAAAATAAACAATAAAAATAAAAAAGATAAAAGGCTGTCACTCAATCAAAACACAACAAAACCAACAAACAAAATTAAGCCCTCTATTTCCAGAATATGGAGAGAAATAATGAAGTCTCCACGGAATGCAACCAGAGTTTTGCCATATTTTATAGCTCATAAAATAGAACGATTTAGAGAATAAAGGATGTAATTTCAGTCTCGTAAAGAAGTTTCAGAAGTCTTTAATAATGCCACAGACAACCCTGGTTTTAAGGTTCAGAGACTCTTGGGTCATGGCAGAATCATGGGTCTGCAAGAACCAGCCTCACTGGCTTGGCTGCTTCAGGAGACAGTGATGCCCGCTTCCGAGAGGAATGTAAAACCCAACTCCTCACATCAAATCACGGTTCAAGTGCCTCTCGGACGTTGGAGTTCAACTTCCTGTCTGACTACCTCTTTAATCCGTGGTCTAAGTTTGCTGAGTCAGAAGGAAGAGGAAAGTCAGGACCCACGCTGCATGATTCCACTTGTCCGAGGTAACCAAAATAGTTAAACTCAGAGAAGCAGAGCGCAGAATTGTGGTTGCCAGGGGTACGGTGGAGTAAGAAATAGGGAGTTGACCATCAATGGGAATGAAGCCTCAGGAATGCAAGATGAATGAGTTCTGGAGATCTGCTGTATGACCTTATGCCTAATAGTTAGCAAGTCAGGCTTGTACACTTAAAGATCTGTTAAGAGGGTAGATCTCCTGTTGCGTATTCTTACCACGGTAAAATAAAAATTTAAATTTAAAAAAAGGCAGAGGAAAACAGAACGAAGAGCAAAAATGTCAGGAAGAGAAATAATTAAAGGGATATAAAAAGAAAGTCCAAGGCAGGGAACCACGTGTCACCAGGGCATTGCCTGAACTTAGTGACTCCCTTCAGAGAGCCGAAGTCACTCAACTTCAGTCCCCAGGGTGATCTACAAGGTGGCGTACTCCTTCAGCAGGCAGACATTCACTTGCCTTTGTAGATAATGCTTGGCAAGAGAAAGGACATCCCAAGTTACTACCTAGAAGCAGCCAACTTTACGATCTAGCCATACTCTTCATGGCCTGTGTGGCTGCCCCAGGCACGTGGAGGAAGAGTAAGATAATAGAGAAGATCTGGAGAAGCTCGTGCTTTTAAAACCCTACGAATGACCTTAACGTTATCTCTTTGACCTTTCCTGCCAACATGGACGCTCCCCCCCCCCCCCCCCCCCCCCACTTCCCGTGGAGATATTCTGGGCCCTACGTGACTTTTCTGCTTGTCTCTCTGAGGGGGAAGGGCATTTTAATTGTAACACTATGATCATTGCTTCTGACAGATTGGAGATAAAAAATCACTAAACGTAAACACCAGACTTCTTTTCCCCTAGGGCAGAATTCAACAGTTACATAGGCAAATACATTTTATTCCTGTACATTCGTTTTGTTCGTATCCTTATCATAATTATGTTGACACGTTAATGTAATTAATCTGTCCTATTGGAGGCATTAGCAGACGCCTCACAATCTTTGAAAAGGAGGGCCTGCTTCTTCCGTTCACTGATCTCACGTCAGCTTCGACCAGTAGCAAAATAATTATAGTAAAAAGCTCCAGTGGATCTCAGCATTTGCAGCACAGGGTCATAATCGAACTAAAACTGTTAAGAAATATGAGAAGATCAGCTTTCCACTGCCCTTAGCATTTGCGGAACACGCGGGGAAATATTAGTGCATCTGTTATTTTAAGTGGGCGCCAGCAACTCAGAAAGCTAAAAGCAGCCTTATCTAAGCCTTTTTAAGTTTTCTTAGTCATTGACTCATGTTCTAGCCTCCCGGTTGATGGCAACCTGACTTTTAGCCAAGCAAACAATAAACTAAGAGCATAAACAAAATTGGTCCCTCTCCTTTTTATCGTCGAGGTAGATACTTAACAAAATCTATGAATTTCCATGGACATAAATTCCGGAGCGCTGCATCTCAGCTGTTTAAAAATCTAGTAGCGTTAGGAGTTACTCTTCTGAGCAGGCTGGAAACCTTTGCAGAGTTATTTTGGCATAACAGATACCGTTTGCAGGGAGATTTAAACATGATTATAGCTCATAACTGTCAACAAGGAACACAAAGCCTCCTTCCCTTAATCAGAGAATCTGAACTTCAGGTGTTGAAATTTAGTGAGGAACAGCACCATCTGCCAGGAATGCCTGACAACCCAAAACACCCTCTGAGGATCAGCAGCTTTGCAAAATCTGTATGGAGGCCCAGCTCTCTTTGCTCCTGCGTTCTGGAATTTCCAGCCAGAGATTTCACCAGGGCAGAAGGCCCTGGCAGAAACACAGCCCTGTCGGGACCGGAGGATGGCTTGGTGGGAGGGGTTTCATCCTCCTCCCATACCACCCCCATACATCCATAAACAACAACATGTCTCCTACTGCCCTCACCAGATTGTCTCTCATTAGCCCCACCCACAAAGGCATTTTGGGGTTCATAGCAAACACGGACTTGTGTGAAGTTATTGGCAGATGCACCAAACCTTGACCACCACCTAGAGTTTCCTAATGTCATAAGGTAATAGAATAAGCCAATCTGAGCAGAATGGTATGTATGTGTATTAGGCTAAATCTAATTTTAAATTACTAATCCATTTGAGCTATGCAGCTCACATTACAGAGGATGGAGGATTTAGCGTTGCATATGTAGAGACTCAAGAAAATTTGTTATGTAAATGAACCATAAGTACATAGTGCTTACACAGTGGTGAATTCAATGCTCACAGTCCCCCACAGAGCTCCCAGGCTAGTGGGGGAGAAGAAAAGAGGCAATTCTGGAGAATTCTTTCAGAGAAAACAAAAACAAAAATAAAAACCCTCCACAAGACTATAAGATCAGACCAGAGGGACACCCAGCTCAGGTGTGCAGAACTGGGAAGGCTTCTAGGAGGAAGCCCTACTCAAGCGGGCCCCTAAAGGCTGTGTAGTTCCTCACCATTGTAGCGGTTGAGGGGAAGGATTCCGGAGCCCATGCTTGGAGGGAGGTGTTGAGGCAAGACCCGATCAGTCACGAGGGCCTCCTGAAGTCTCACGGGGAGGTTTGGGTTTTAAACTAAGAACGGTGGGGGCCGTGGAAGGTTTTAAGCAGATGAGTGATATGATCAGATCTGAATTTTAGAAAAATCGTTCTCCATTTGGAGCTTATTTCATATTGATATTCATATTATATTCGCTACTTAACAATTTGCAAATGATAATGACCATGACTGAATGCATTATTGTCTTTTTATAGTACAGGAGTATAATATGGGCATTATTATGTAATGCATGCTGCTTTTTAAATGAGCATGATACATATAAAATAATTATTATTATTATAAATAATATTAATAAAATACTATTTAAACGTATCTTTAATTATCCACACATAATTATTAATTATATAATTATTTAAATATAAATTTACTTAATCTATATTAATTATTTGAATATAAATAGTATTAGTTATTTAAAATGATAATAATAATAATTATTATAAATAACAAATAGTTATTACGAGCCCTTAGAATGCCAGGAACAGTGCTAAGCTTTTTTTTTTTTAAATAAATTATCTAATTGAATCCCTTTGAAGAGTAATCTTCACCAGAATGATTGAGTGAATGAGTGCTCTAAAACTTTGTCCTTACCAACCAGGTCCCTGGAGACCAGACACGTCCGTCAGGCAAGCACCGTGACCCAGTTTGTGTGTGCGAAGAAACTGAATACCAGTGTAGCCTCTTGCTGAAGGGGTGTTTGCCACATTTCAGCGAAGTGGTTTAAGGAACTTCAAAATAAGTGCTCTTAGTGTCCCCACTTTATGGATGAGGCTGTTGAGGGTCAGATTGAAATCACCTGCGTAGGTCATCCAAGAAGCAAATGTCAGGGTCAAAATTGCAGGGCTGGCTGTTAAAGGAACTTCAAACTCCACCCAATTCGTTAGGGACAACAATAATTAGAAACTTAGTGACATTGGAATATCTTCATTTTAATGAAGAGCCTTGTGGAAAAGGTGAAGGTGCCGAAGGCAACAAGATCCGCTTTGTACCAAGGGTAGACGGTTGTGAGCCGTGGGGTCAAAGAGTGGCTCTCCCAGTACCATTGAATGGGGAACTGGATCTGACAGTTTGGCCAGTGGCCTATCTGACCTACGTAATAATATCACAAGCACACGTGGGATTTGATCCCAGTTAAACAACGGAAGTGGCTTCTTCCCCAGTATATCTTACCGGCCTTAATTATGTTTTACTAGAGCATGCCCCTCTCTGGGAAATTGCACATCACCTCCTAATCACATGTGTGATGATTGCTTTAGTGGAAGATAACATTATGCTCTTGTTAATTGCCTGCTTATCTGGGCTGACATTTCTAAACCCACACAGAAAGCCCATAACTTTCTGCTCAAGAATATTTTAGTACCGCTAAATGAGCATATAACTCTTGACATACTAAATAAAAGGGTTGACTCACACGTTACCCTGGAACCAGGGCTGTATTCTTAGATGGTGTCCCCTTACAGAGCTCTGGTGTCCTTAAAAAAGAATCTGCCTCCTCCTGGACTCTCGTGAACTTCTCCATCCCGTCCCTCTGAAACCTAGAGCCACGCTAAATGGTAACAATGGAACAGGAGATGTTGTTATGTGGGAGAACGGAGCAGGAGAGGCTAAAGAAAGCAGAGAACTTCCTCCAGAATAATTGGATTGAACGTCGTATTCATAGAACAGACTTGAACTGGAGGGGAAGACAAAATTGATTTTTGCGTGGCTCACCGGCTGCGCCCGCAGAAACCAAGCCCTCCTCCCGCTCCTGCAGCCGGTGGCGTGGCTGCTTCTCCTATGACAGCCCTCTCTCCCCTCTTTAGCTCGGGTTGGAGCCCAGGCCACAAATAAATTGCTAACATTTAAGTGCATCTGTTGCAAAGACAGAAGCACAGAGGACACTGGGGAAATTTCAAACCAAATTTCAGGACTGAGCTCATAAAAGCATGCACCATCTGTGGAATTCTGCTCATATGCATCACTATAATGGAGGGGGGCAATGGAGAAGGGAAACCGGGGAGAGAGGATTGTTGTAACTGGATTGGAAACTCAAGTCTCTGGTCTCAGATCAGTTCACAGGTGGCACTTGCTCAGGCAGGATCCCCACGCCTTTCCTCACACTGAGCGGTGGTCTGGCGCTTGGGGACTTAACTGCCCGAATAGGTAGGTGACCTCAAATTCCATTGTGCCCCCCGTGTCTAAACCCAGCTCCCCCTCTCCTCCACGCCTTTCCTGGCCCTGGGCAAATATTCAAGCCTTTCCATCTTTCTTCCTGCTGGTGTGCTGGAGGCTGGGGGCTGAGCTAGCTCTTTCTCTCTTATCATCCCCGTGGCAAAACTGAAAGGAAAACAAAAACAAAAAACCCCCAGATCATTTTCTGATAAGCACTTTACATTTCTATGGTGCAGGAAAAGGGAAGTTCCTTCAGAATCCCTTTATAGATGATCGCTCTCATTGTCTAACAAGCTTTTCATTGTTTCTGATTTCCATTTCCCTGAACAGTTCAGGGCACTTTGGAAAAAAAATTTCTATTCAGCACTTTTCCACTCATAATTCAAGAAAAAAGAGTCATGCAGTATAATAAGGATAATTAGCTCCGACTGAAAATTATAAGCTTGGCACCACAGAGCCCCTCCACTACGCAGAGTATCCATTTATGTTCTGTGCACTCTCTGTCAAGGCTTATCGCTACTTCTGTAATTACTAACCTGTTGAAAGAACAAAGGAGAATGCATTGCAGTACTTAAATAAATAACACGGTTTCTTCCAATACCATCTCAATAAAACTCTTTTAGAACAGAATCTGTCTTCACCATCTTCCAGTTAAAAACTGCTGTTGTCTGTCCTCAAAAGTATGATCAGCTATTATAAGAATGATTTTCAGCCTGTATGTATGGAAGTGGGGCTTGAATTTCTTTCATTTAGATTCTTGTAAAATAAAGATAGCTCAGAGTGATGATCTCAGGCTTAATAAGGTTCAACATTTACGCAGCACGCTCCCTTTTTATTAATTTGTTAACCTTGGCACAGTGTGGAAACAAGGACTGTGTAAATGACCATATGCTTCCCCTGTTAATGCGTCTTAATCCAGACCAGCAGACACTTGTCTTCTCTCTCACAGAAGAGATACTGCTGATTATGCCAAACCCAAGTGGAGAAATACGGAGACAAATATAGTTCTGTCTCTTCTCTAGGGGTGCTGCGCTTTGGGAAGCTTTAAAACACAGGTTCTAATTTTCATTCATTTCATCCCTCATTTACTTGCCTATCCCTCTTGATTCTGCTCATGATTGTTTCCCTTCTACGCATGCTGTGGACCCAGTCTACCGGGAAATAATGCATGCTCTTTTGGACCGTGCGGGAACAAAGAGAGTTGTGGATTCTGGCTTTTCAAGATTGTAGAGGCTCCTGTCTCAACTCACTGGCCTCTCTCTGAAGAGAATTCTGGGATCTCAGAAATAGCAAGTTCACACAGAAAGAAGTGCCTACACCACACACACACCCAGTTAGACGCATTTATTCTTCAATCCGAATGGTGTTTCTTCCCTTCATCCCTTATCAAAAGATAAAAATGAGAGATGTTATTAAAGAGATTGCTGAGACATTGCCGTTAATCTGGGAGGAGTTAAAGAGAACAAAGAATGTTAAAAAACTGAGAAGCCATCCTGCTTTCCAGACAGCGAATGAAAGTGAATTCTGGTCAAGATGCTAAAATGGTTTACTTCCAGAAGAAACAGTGATCACCAGGAACTAGCACAGATTCACTAAGAACAAATCACATCAAAGAAAATTGATTTCTCTCATTGATAATGTATCAGGCTTGCAGATAAGGAAATAAGCTAGACTTCTGGTACTTCATTCTTAGCCTGTATTTGGACCTTCATTAAAAATCTCACAAAATCATTCATCATAATCTTGCTGAGGAGTTGGCCGATATTAGCTGAGTGTTAGTACTAGCCATTATTATTAGTATTACAATCAAGCTAGGAAAACTGGAGGGTTTGTTGTTGTTGTTGTTGTTGTTTGGTTTAAAAGAGAAGAAAACAAGGCGATAGAGAATTAGACAATATATCGACGAGAAACAACAGGAAAAAACAGATTTTTTTCAGCAGAAAATAAAATGTCTTTAAATATATATAATTATTGTGCAGAATGGTGGTTAGGTTTCTGTATGGCAGCAATGAGTAGTAGTGGGACCACACTGGGACCCACACTCCAGTTCAATCATTGGAGTTTTCCAAAGATGGAACAGGTTGCTTCAGAAGGTTCAGTGAATACCCCATTATTGCACAAGCCATAAGGACCACAGGGATAATCCACGAAAATGACCTTGGCAGTGGCTACTTTATAACAGAATATAGAATTATACAGTCTACAGCACCTTCACATATCAACTGGTCTTAAATCCCTTCCAGGCCAGCTGAAGCCTGAGGCCATGTACCTGCCAGAGTTTGATGACAAAGGGTTGAGCACCTGTGGAACTGGTCTAGTCTAGGACTCCCGGGTGTGGCTCAAAAAGGATCTGGACACTACATTTTAGATAGAGGCCATCTTGGGAAGTTCCAAAGTACTTGGGAAAAGATTATGTGGGAAGGGGAGGAGGAGAGGGACCTCATCAGAAGCAGAGTCTGTAACTGGGATTGGCTGGCATGTAGCTACTAGAATCCAGGGGTGCACAGAAGTTTACAACAACCTCTGTGAACAGAGGGAGGGAAACATGAGGGAGGTCTCTCCTAGACTTTTCTTGTCAGTGAGGCAGACACAGAGCTCTTAAGGACACCGAGACAGTTCCCAAATTATCACATATTATCCTCACGGGTGGACACCCCTTTTGGTGTGGACAGGCAACACACTTGTGTCCTCATTTTTCAGAATAGGAACTTCAGAATGGGACTCAGAGAGATGTTGTAAAATTTCCCAAGCCACACAGCGAGGATAAGGCAAAGCCACAGCATACAACATAGGTCTTCTGACTCCAGTGGACCATATTAGGCCTGAAGAGAAAACAGATAGCAGACCAATAATTAGAGATAAATGTATCTTACTTCTGGGGCCTCCTATTGTCCTAACTTCTATAATGTTTGCAGCTGTAGGTAACCATAAAACCATATAGGTCTCCCTTTGGATCTACCCACAGGCTCAGCTATCTGATAGGTTTTTGAGTTCATTATGCTACCAGTTCTTTATGGGGATTCTCTCTCAATATCCTACTAGATGGACATTCCTTTGCCCCTGTTTATAATTACAGACGAAAGGAAATTGCCCCAGCCTCTGAGTAGTTGCACATTTGCAACTACTCATTTGCAATTAGACAGCTTACAGCTATCAGTCTAAAAGTAAGCTGATGAGTCCTTTATGAGTTCTGCAGCCAGATCCCCAAGTGGAGGCTGAGCCCAAGTGTTTAGGAGTATCTTGGCTCACTAAATCGGCTGGGCACAACTGTAATTATTTTGGAAAGAAAACTCTTCCCTCACATTTACATTTACATCTTTAAAAGCAAACAATTTGCTGAATCATTTATTGAGGTTAATCAAACATTACCATGAAGAAACCAGTGCTTATCCTTCTAAAAATGCTTTTTTTAAAAAACTGGTAAAGACATAGCTACATATAATAGATTAACAAAAAGATATGAATATGTAAAGAGGGCAAACTAATCACTCCAAGGCATAGATTATTTCAAAGAAAAACCAAATTACTGTTTGTAATAATAAGAAGAGCGTTTCTGACTTTCCAACCATTCTAAGTAGGGCACCATGGTCTTTGGAGTGGGAATCTTAGCTTCCCAAAGACTATGGAGGCTTGCGTTGAGTTAGGGAGATGAGGAAGGAATTTTTGGCAGTTTTCTGCTCACCTTAGTTGAGCATTTCATGAGCCTCTAATCTTAATTCCTGGGATTTTTTTTTCAACTTTATTTTATTATGTTATGTTAGTCACCATACATTACATCATTAGTTTTTGATGTAATGTTCCATGATTCACTCTTTTCGTATAACACCCAGTGCTCCATTCAATACATGCCCTCCTTAATACCCATCACCGGGTTAACCCATTCCCCCAACCCCCTCTCCTCTTAAACCCTCAGTTTGTTTCTCAGAGTTAATTCCTGGGATTTTTAAAAAAGTATTTATTTATTTGAGAGAGAGAGTAAGTGGGGGGATGGGCAGAGAGAGAGAGAGAGAGAAGCAGACTCCCCACTGAGCGTGGAGCCTGAAGCAGGGTTCTATCCCATGATCCTGAGATCCTGAGATCATGACCTGAGCTGAAATCAAAAGTCAGACTAGATGCTCAATGGACTGAGCCACCCAGGTGCCCCTCCTGGAATTTTTGTTGTACTTGTTATAGGGGGGCATTAGGCATTCTTGGAAGACTCTTGCGTCTAATTTGTTTAGTGTAGGTAATTACGTAAACAGGAAGATAATTCTGAAAACCTTGTGGAACAAAGAAAATAGCAGAGTTCAGTTTAAACCAGACTCTCAGGAACAGGCAGTTGAACTTCCCTCTTATCTTCTTCACTCTATCTCTAAATGCCTTCTTCTTCCTTTTTCATCAATCCCACTCAACACACATGTTCTATCTCAATTTCCACTTCAGTCAAATAGATATCTAATTGCCCCATATCACACTAATTGATGAAATTGTGGAAATATCTCCTTGTTATTTTATATGACATATTGTGGGAGATATAAAAATTTTTTAGATATACTCCCCATCTAGTTAATAAGACTGTACTGTGTAAAAACAGAGCCAAAGAGACCACTGGATAATTCAGTGCCAGAGGATTGGTAAGGCAATGTAAGTTCCTGGTAGTGGGCTCAGGCAGTCAGGGAAGCCTTCCTGAAGATGAGCATTGAGTTGAGCAATCCATGGTGGCTCAAGTTCACATACAAGGCAAGTTCATGAAACTATACCCAAGACGCTTGCACAAGTGTTACTCAAATGTGACCATTTAATTGCAAAATGACTCAGCCCAACTGCTACGTGCTTAATTTATTTGTATGTACTTGACATTCTTTGTTCTCTGCCTATGTCCCCAGCACCCCTAAATGGACCCATGGATAAAGTATTGTGCTATAATTGTAGTTGGATTCAGAATGGGAGGCCAGATCTAGGTGAGCCAGAGGGAGGTAGAAACAATCAAGGGAGGCCAATTCTCTGAAAACAGTTGATCTGTTAGCAGCACAACAAAGTTAGAAATCAAAACAAAGGCACTAGGATAGAACTCAGCAAATAAACTGGAACCAGGTGGATCAGGGTGCCACCCATCATGGAGACATGACGTGCTAGGCCTTTGGGCACCTCAAAGCTAAGTCTGCCTTCCACAGACTGCCTTAGGGACTTCATGCTGGAGTAAAACTGAGGCAAGAATTAAGTAGTCTAGATTTGGAAATAAGGAGTGATTACTTAGAAGAGAAGGTAGTTAGATTATGCTGGAGTCATGAATGAAGTATTTGGGGCAAAACATGGTGGCCAACCTTCATACTCGATTGTGCTTTGGGGGGTTCTCAATTCTAGATAGTAGAGCAAGAAAATATGTGTTATATTTAAAAACTGGTTGCGGGGAAAAGAAGTCATATTGGTCCTGAAATCTGCTCACCAGAGTTCTCAGAGTGCTGAGGTTCAATCCAAGTGGCAACTCCCAACCCAACCCTTCCCCTCCCCCCGCAACTCCGGAATCCCCAGTGCCTGCTGGAACTTCCGGGATGGGCTCATTGCAGTATTCGTGTTCTCAATGTAGGCAAACCTTATGATTTTCAATGGAAGTGATCATGTAAGACCTTTAAAACCAAGACCTGTGTGTTCTTCATGAAAATGCAAGAGTCCATGACATTTAGGGTAACAGAAGGAGTTGCTCTGATATTCTTTGCTAAATTTACAAGATTTGGCTAAAACCCCAAGCGTCTGTCCCATCACGGTGGTGTATTAGTCACTCTTGAAGAGATTTAATGTACTGTATTCTGCAGTGTGAGTGTGGTAAATGCCATGAACTATGGGACTGGTGGGCAGATCCGTTGCCCAGATTCAGGCTCAAGCCACTTTTTAATTTTTTTATATTTTTAAATTTTTTTTTACTATTGACTATATGGAGTCATTTAGTTTACCTGAGCTGAGACCAAGCATTCAAATCCTTTGTGAGAGTAAGAGCAGAATCACAGAAAGGAACCATAGAGTCTCCATTACAGTTAGAATAGTCTATTAAAGATTGTCTGGCATGGCATTTTCAAAACATTTTCTCACTAGTTCTGAAGGTGGCAACACATGATCAGAAGAAAGGTTCTGAGAGTCAATGCTTTGTGGAACATTGAGTTAAGCAAAGCCAAACAAGTTTCTTTGCCGTAGGACTTCTTAGAACCTTTCGTATACTAACACACCTTATGAATCAAGAGGGTCACAAGCTCATTTCCCTGACACTTTCTTTCAGTTTATGGACATAGTGTTCTGAGAAATGCTGATTTATTTTCTTTTCAGAAAAGAAAGCAAGAGGGATAGGGGCCTGGGTGGCTCAGTCGATGAAGCATCCAACTCTCGATTTCTGCTTGGGTAATGAGCTTGGGGTCATGAGATGGAGCCCCACATCAGGATCCGCTATCAGTGGGGAGTCTCCTTGACATTCTCTCCTTCTCCCTCTGCCCCTCCCCCTTCTCTCTCTCTCCCAAATAAATAAATAAATAAATAAAATCTTCAAAAAAAAAAAAAGAAGAGAAAAGAAAAGAAAGCAAGATCCAGAGCGGTCCAGGGCTTTGCCTAATGTTTCAAAACTACCTACATGCACATAGCTCTAGAATGATTTACTTGAATGGTAGACCACCATGGTGGTGTAACACTGCATGGAAAATAGAAGAAAGGATGGTGGCCCTTTCTGAAACAATTAATGGCTATGGATTTGAAGTTTTGACGTACATTTGGAAAGAGGCCAGGGACAGAGGAAGTAGCCTTATGCTGGCCAGACTGAATCAGTACATATGATCTATTGGGCCATTCGGAGAGCTTAAGCAAGGCAGCTCCCCACACCAGGGGAGCTCACCATCGGCCATCTTCATATCGACCATGACTTGCATGGATATTTTGGCCTCAACAGTAGGACTGGATGGATATCGGGGGGAGTTGTAGACCTTCAGTGAAAAGAGAGCATTACTCTCTATTAATGAACAGTTGTGGTGGCTTATAAATCTTCTGGGAAATAGATAACACAGTGTATATTAGTAATACATTTTTGTTTGTTTTAAATTTTGCACTGGAATATATTTCCAAGTATGTCTGGAAAAATACTATAGAGAGGGACTTCACTTTTCATTAATAATTTTAGGAGGAAAAGTTTATAGTAGGATCTGTGACCCACAGATCCCAAAGTGTTACATAAATAATACAGGAAACTGCAAAATGATCTTATGGGAAGTCACTCCACAAGATGCATGTTTAATTAGCACCTACTAATAAAACAGATGCATGTGAAATTATTTAGGGTGACATGTACTATTCTGAACAATACGATATCAGTGCAGGATGCCAAGGGCATGCAACATAACCTGTTTTTAATTGAGCATTTTATCACCAAACAGAATAAGAGACAGCTTGTGTTTTATATATTTCTGTAGTACATCATTATCCAACAATAAATGCAAAAATAAATTTCAAAAACAAACTTTAAGCAGGAAAAAATTTAAAGGCACAGATTTTCTTTTTTTTTTTGGATTTAGCTGTTCAAGGATTTTATATGAAAACTAAGAAGTGACTCCACACCATACTAACTATTTTAAAAGCAAAACTTTAGTACTTTCCTTTTAGCTTGACCACATTATTTCCAATATATTTTAAAGACTATTTTTGAATAGCCCAGAACATTCTTAAAGATAGGACTCTCAAATTCAGTATTTATTTTGACTTTGTAAAAGCTTAAAAAGGAAGCTTTCTTTTAGTTGAAATAGGTTATTTTTCCCTAAACACACACACACACACACACACACGCAGTCAAAGAAATGACTGGCAAATCAGATGGTAAAAAATAGTTAAAAGAGAATATATAGCAGGACTGACCTCAGGAGGTTTTAGTATCCAGGACTATCCTGGAAACCTCTGAGTTAGGGCTTTTTAATCACTCTTCGGCAACAAGTCTGACATTTATGGTTAGAATGAATGTCAAAGGCAGTCCTGAAGGGGGGGAAAACCCCACAGAGTACTGCTTCTTGAGATATAAAAATGGAAAGGTCAAAGGGCAGCCCCTCCCACTTGCCTTGAGACCATTCACGGCGGTGACTATGGTTTCTTGTTCGTATCTGACCCTCTTATCTTTTTTATGTCAGACCAGCTGTGTCACCTCTTTCTTACCCAGCAAGGCCTCTTCCTCTTGCCCCATCTCCCTACCCTTTCCACCTGTCCCTGCCCTTATAAGGCCCTGCTGAGCTACCTACAGTCAGTCCTGCAGCATCAGAGTGGGAGCCCGAAATTAATCTACTGCTGGGCTGAAATGTGTGCAGGAATTTGCATCTTACTTCCTCTGACCTGTAAAAACTATGGATGGGGAAATCAGTAAGAAATGTGTTCCCTCCTCTCCCCATGCAAAATTCAGGAAATATTTTAGGCACCTACTGTATTCACAGTGTTGAGCTGGGTGCTATCAGTTGGATAGGCCTGTTCTCGAGGAGGTTACAACCTAGTAAACATTATGATGGGACTTTTTTTGAGGATGCGGAGGAGTTAGGATGAGAACTTCCAGGAGTGTGATTTCCTCCTGCAGCTGATTGGGGACATGGCATCTGGGCCTTATTGGAAAGGCGTATGCTGTTGGTGGTGGTGATTGCATACCATGCATCTTTTAAAAAGATTTTATTTATTTATTTGAGAGAGAGAGAGAACATAAGTGGGGCGAGGGGCAGAGGGAGAGGCAGAAGCTGACTCCCTGCTGAGCAGGGAGCCCAATGTGGGACTCAATCCCAGGACCCTGAGATCATGACCTGAGCTGAAGGCAGACACTTAACCGACTGAGCCACCCAGGCACCCACCATGAATGTTTTTGATTAAATATCTCTAAGGTAGTTGTCAGTACCATACCCTGCAATGTTTGTGCACTCACATCCTTTGCAATAGAAATGATTTACTTACGTCTGTCATAGCAGAAAGGGTTCAAATGCCATATATAGATAGCCTGAGCTTTATCTACAACAACATGAATGTATTTGAAATGCAAAAGCATCACTAAATTGGAATATAAAGGCACACCTCAGAGATGTTGTGGGTTCAGTTCCACACCACTGCAATAAAGCAAATATTATAATAGAACAAGTCAAATGAATTTTTTGGATTCTCAGTGCATATAAAAGTTATGTTTATACTGTACTATAGTCTATTAAGTGTGCAATAGTGTCTTGTCTAAAAAACGTACATACCTTAATTAAAAATACTTTATTGCTAAAAAATGCTAAATGTCATCTGAGCTTTCAGCAAGTCATAATCTTTCTGCTGGTGGATGGTCTTGTCTCGTGATGCTGGCTGCTGACTGTTCAGGGTGGTGGTTGCTGAAGGTGGGGGTGTCTATGGCCATTTCTTAAGAGAATGATGAAGGTGCCACACTGACTCTTCCTTTTATGAATGATTTTTTTTTTAAGATTTTATTTATTTATTTGACAGAGAGAGGGAACACAAGCAGGGGGAGTGGGAGAAGGAGAAGCAGGCTTCCCGCAGAGCAGGGAGCCCAATGTGGGGCTCAATCCCAGGACCCTGGGACCATGACCTGAGCCGAAGGCAGACGCTTAACGACTGAGCCACCCAGGCGCCCCATATGAATGATTTCTCTATAGCATCTGATGCTGTTTGATAGCATTTTACCCACAGTAGAACTTCTTTCAGAATTGGAGTCCATCCTCTCAGACCCTGCCACTGCTTGATCAACTGAGTTTATGTGATATTCTAAATCCTTCATTGTCATTCCAACAGTCTTCACGGCACCATCAACAGGAGTAGATTCAATTACAAGAAACCACATTCTCTGTTCATCCATCAGAAGCACCTCCTCATCCGTGTAGGTTTGATCATGAGATGGCAGCAGCTCAGTCTCATCCTCAAACTCCACTTCTAACTCTGGTTCTCTTGCTGTTTCCACCACATCTGCAGTGACTTCCTCCACTGACGTCCTGAACCCCTCCAAGTCATCCATGAGGGTTGGAGTCAACTTCCAAACTCCTGTCCACGTTAATAGTTTGACCTCTTCCCATAAATCACAAATGCTCTCAATGGCATCTAGAACAGTGAATCCTTTCCAGAAGGTTTTCAATGGACTTTGTCCAGATCCCTCAGAGGAATCACTATCTACGGCAACTCTAGCCGTACAAAATGTATTTCTTAAATAATGAGACTTGCAAGTTGCAATGACTCCTTGATCCATGGGCTGCAGGATGGATGTTGTGTCAGCAGGGATGAAAACAACATATATCTTGTTGTCCATCTCCACCAGCTCTTGGGTGACCAGGTGCATTGTCAATGAGCAGTCATATTTTGAAAGGAATCTTTTCCCCCGAGCAGTAGGTCTCAACAGTGGGCTTAAAATATTCAGCAAACCATGTTGTAAACAGATGTGCCGTCATTAGGCTTTGTTATTCCATTTATAGAGCAGAGGCAGGGTAAATTTAGTATCACTCTTAAGGTCCCTAGGATTTTTGCTATGCTGAATGAGCATTGGCTTCAACTTCAAGTCACCAGCTCATTAGTCCCTAATGAGAGAGTCAGTTTGTACTTTGAAGCTTTGAAGCCAAGCATTGACTTCTCTCTAGCCATGAAAGTCCTCGATGGCATCTTCTTCCAATAGAAGTCTGTTTTGTCCACATTGAAAATCTGTTGTTCGGTGCAGCCACAGTCATTAATGAT
Source organism: Mirounga leonina (assembly GCF_011800145.1). Classification (NCBI taxonomy): domain Eukaryota; kingdom Metazoa; phylum Chordata; class Mammalia; order Carnivora; family Phocidae; genus Mirounga; species Mirounga leonina. The sequence goes on from NW_023270709.1 coordinate 18,603,008, forward strand.
CTCAGCTCGATCTTCTGGAGAACTTGCTGCAGCTTCTCCATTTGCTGCTTCACCTGGCACTTACTTGGCTTCTTTCCTTCAACCTCATAAACCAACTTCTGCTGGCTTCAGACTTTCCTTCTGCAGCCTCCTCATCTCTCTCAGCTTGCACAGAACTGAAGAGAGTGAGGGCCTGGTTCTGGATGAGGTTTTGGTTTAAGGGAATGTTGTGGCTGGTTTGATCTTCTGTCCAGACTGCTCAAACTTTCTCCCTATCAGCTTTCTTATCTTTTGTGTGTTCACTGGAGTAGCATTTTCAATTTTCTTCAAGAACTTGTCCTCTGCATGCATAACATGGCTAACTGCTTGGCACAAGAGGCCTAGCTTTTGGCCCATCTTGGCTTTCAACATGTCTTCCTCAGTGAGCTTAATCATTTCTAGCTTTTGATTTAAAGTGAGAAATGTGTGAGTCTTTCACTTGAACACTTAGAGGTCACTGTAAAATTATTAATTGGCCTCATTTCAATATTGTTGTGTCTCAGAGACTAGAGAGGCTCTAGGAGAGGGAGAGTTGGGCGAATGGCCGGTCAGTGAAACTTTCAGAATATACACACATTTATTAAGCTTGCCATCTTATATGGTGTGATTCATGGTGCCCCAAAACAATTACAATAGTAATATCAAGGATAACAGATCACCAATGACCCTAACAAATACAATAATAATGAAAGAGTTTGAAATATTGTGAGAATTGCTCAAATGTGATACAGAGACACAAAGTGAGCAAATCCTGTTGGAAAAATGGCACGAAAAGACTTGCTTGTTGTGGTGTTGTCACAAACCTTTAATTTGTAAAAAAACAAAACCAACCCCCCCCCCCATCTGTTTAATAAAAGGAGGTATGCCGGTAGTGATGAATGCTTTTGTAAACTATTAGCTTCATAAGTTCTCTGGCTTTTACTCTGGATTTGTGTGTGCTTGGTTCTCCAAAATTAAGGCATACCTGTGCATATTTCTTGGGTGAAAAATTCTGGCATTGACTTACGACTTTGCATCTCAGATTCCACACAAGTTTTATACACTGTCCTCCTTTTCCTTTGGCTTTACTTTTCTCACTTACTTCACATGTTTTACTTTTCTTCTCCTTATCCTCTAAGTCTCTATGTAAGGTGCCTTAAATCCTTCCTGTGTCTAGATGAGATATTCATAAATAAAATATAACCATATATCTTCTTGTCCTTATGATACAGCATTTTCTTTTTTTTTTTTAAGGTTTTATTTATTTATTTGAGAGAGAGAGAAAGGGAACATAAGTGGGGTGAGGGGGAGGGAGAGAGAGAAGCAGACTCTCTGCTGATCAGGGAGCCTGATGTGGGGCTCGATCCCACGACCCCGAGATCCTGACTTGAGTCGAAGGTAGACACTTAACTGACTGAACCACCCAGGAGCCCTGATACAACATATTCTTATGTTGATATGCCAGATCTGATTCAGAGGCAGGGAGAGCTCTGTTCAATTCAATGGTACCATTAAAAACAGCCACTAACGGGCTCCGTTTGGTTTATAACTTATTAACAGTCACTTTCTGTTAAAGCCCAGTGCCTTTTGTGGCCCAAGAAAGCAGGGCACACATTTTTGCTCTTAAAGAGATGATTAACTTGTTATGTCAGAAGGGGGTTTCCCATATAGCTTTTGCATATGAATCAGAAAAAAAAAATCCAGCTAGCTGCCAGCTAGCCTCCCTGAACAGCAGAGGCCAAGAAAACAACATTTTCAAACCTTTTATGTATCAACAGAATAAAATATTTTGAAGACACAAAAGTCACATATGGCTATCCCAGAATATCACAATCCATGAATATGGGTGTTATTGTTTTTTGTTCTGCGAGAAAGCTTCACACGCTCTTTCCCAGATATGCCCAGTATAGCTTGATTCATAATAGATTCATAATAGATGCTGAAAGATAAATACATGAACTGACTGTAAAGTAGTCACCCGTATTTTATTTGCTGTTGACAAAGCTAGCAGCATTTTCTTTGCCTTGGAGTGGGAATAGGGAGATTTACTTATTAGTCTGAAAAGCAAATGAGACAACTGTTTGAAACAGAATGGAGCTATATGACAAGGTGTCTTCACTATTCTTTACCTCAGTGAGTCCTTTGGGAAGCTCTTTTTTTTTTTTTTAAATAATAATTTCTCCCTACTGGAATATGAATGGAAAGGGGAAATCTGCAAAATCCTCTAATATTGGCTTTAAAATAGTTATATGTGTTTTATCATACCTTCCTTCAAAGCATATTAGAGGATTTTGCAGACTTCCCTGCCCAGGGGCTATAACTGTGGCCAGGAATATATATAATATATTATATATATACAATATATATATATTTGCTTTTATAATACAGAAACCCCAAGGAATCAAAAAACCTGAGTTCTGGTTGCTCCCTGTTGACTAGTGGGGTGACCCTGGACTTTAGTTTGTGTATCTGGCTCATTCAGTCTGTCATTACTGAGTAGGATGTTCAAGCACCACTCTGCACAGAGGATTCCTCAGATAGAGAGAGACCCAGTTCTCTTGGAACTTCTAGTCACTAGACTATCAGAGAGAGAGTAAGAAGATATATACTAAGTCAGATTGTAGAGTGGTAAAACCAAGTACAATAGGAGTTTGGAAGTTTGAACGAAGCTACCTTGTAAGGTCTTTCTTTCTTTCTTTTTTTTTTTTAAAGATTTTATTTATTTATTTGACAGAGACAGAGACAGCGAGAGCAGAAACACAAGCAGGGGGAGTGGGAGAGGGAGAAGCAGGCTTCCTGCTGAGCAGGGAGCCCGATGTGGGACTCGATCCCAGGACCCTGGGATCATGACCTGAGCCGAAGGCAGTCACTCAACCAACTGAGCCACCCAGGCGCCCTACCTTGTAAGGTCTTTCTGAACTCTGTGATGCTATAACAACATTGTCTTGACTAGAAAGACAATTTTACTCTTTCTGACTAGGGTGTGTTTTAAGAAATGATTGACTAATGAATAGATTGATCATATTGGGAACATGGTGATATTGCTGGTGTGGGTTAACAGGAACCAGCCCTGGGCCTCCACGTGGGGCTGGAATTTGAAGCTCACCATCAAGGCAAGTAACAGGGGGTGGGGTGGGGAATCCAAAATGGTGGCAAAGCATCCCAGTTATTGGCCAACTCTGTGTGAAACATTCAGGGTGGGAGATGCAAACAAGCAAGACAGAGCAGACAGAAGAGTCTTCGAGCTGGTTCTTGCCTCTGAATTCTTTCTCCTCCCTTGCCCCCCCCCCCCCCACTATCTCTCACTTCAGAATCTGCACTTCTCAAGAGCAATCGTTGCTTGGGTGGAGTCTTAAATTTTCCGACAAACAGCCTAGTGTTTAATATCACAACACATTTGCTTCCACTTGAAACATGGATTTGTTTCTCTTTTTTTTACAACCAGGCTAATCCTCTGATCCTTGTTCCTGACTTCCTGTTGTGGTAAGCTCTCTAGGATTCTCCTTGCCCCAGGACTGTGACTTTTTGCTACTTCCCTGCCCAGGGGCTATAACTGTGGCCAGGAACTTCCTCTCAGAAACTGTAAGCCTTTCTTTTTTTTTTCTGGTGACCTTCATCCATGTCCATTTGTCCTAAATGTGGTGGATTAAAGTTCTCCAGAAAAATAGAAACAGCTTATTCTGCGGTACACACACACACACACACACACACAGGGGTGGGGGTAGAGATTGAGAGAGATTATAGGAATTGGCAAACTGGAGAACCAGGAAAGCTAGTGGTGTAGTTCAGTCTAAGCCCAAAGAGAACCAGGAGAGCCAATGTCTGAGGGCAGGAGAAAATGGATGTCCTAGCTCAGGTGGAGAGGGCAAATTTGCTCTTATTATTATTTTTTTAATTTCATTTATTTATTTTGAGAGGGACCATGCATGCATGCACAATCATGGGTAGGGGCAGAGGGAGAGGGAGAGGGAATCTCAAGCAGACTCCCCGATGAGCACGATGTGGGGCTTGATCCCATGACCCTGAGATCAAGACCTGAGCCGAAACCAAGAGTAGGATGCTTAACCAACTGAGCCACCCAGGTGCCCCCAAATTTGCCCTTCTTTCACCGTTTTATTCTTCTGGGGCTCTCAGTGGATCGGATGATGCCCATTCCCATGGTTGAAGGCAATGCTCTTTCCTCAATCTACCAGTTCAAACGTTAATGTCTTCTAGAAATACTCTCACAGACAAACTCAGAATTAATATTCTCCCAGCTATCTGGACATCCGTTAGCCCATTCAAGCTGACAATAAATGAACCATCACACATGGGAAGAGGAAGTTTATTAGGGGCTTCAGGTAAGTTTCCCTGTCCCTAACAGAGATACACAGAAAGAGATACCCTTCCCTTCCTCTGATCTTGTAGAGCACTGATATGAGGACTGGGACTATTATAACCATTTCACTGCCTGCTTGAGAATAAGCAACAGGGAGCAGGGCAGAGCCATGGGATCACAAGAAGACAGGCTACGAGCTGCCACAAGTCATATGTAAGACCTGACTTACCTCGGAACTTCCAGTTAAGCGAGACAAAAAAAGTCTTTATTAAGCCAGTTAGCTTGGATTTTCTGTTGCTTGCAGCCAAAAGCATTTTACCTAATATAGTGCTTTAAGTGGGGGCCATTTAATCATTTACAAGCTAGTCTACAAATCACATCTGATCCTATATGATTCTAAAAGCAGAACCAAGTTATTAAAAGAGAGTCAATTTTAAACTCTTGAGCCTGCTTCAATTTTGAGGCTGTGTGGAGGAGAGCAGCGGACCAGAAGTGGCTTCTAGCTGTGGCTCTACCACTCACTACCTGAATATCCACAGACAATCCATCTAGTTCTTCTGCTTCTCTTCTGTAGAATGAGGGGTTTGAGTTACATCCTCTGTAGATTCTCTCCAGCTCTCCAATTTCTTTTTAAAAATGCATCAAATTCAACAGTACTGGTAAAAGCACTTCTGTTTCAGGCATTTTCTTGGGCACCAGGAATAGAATTTTGTCACATGGTTCCCATGGCCTTGGAACTTGGAGTTTATGGCGGTTCCACTCTGCCCAGGGCCACTAAACTGACTGATGGTTAAGAGAATGGGGACTGAGCTAGAGGATGTTCTTGATGTTTCTGTGTGAGGCAGACTAAGACCATCAGGACTTTTTGGTCTGAACAGATGAAGTCAGGGCGAAACAAGATTTACATAAGGAAAGTAAACACAGACCAGTTGCTCATCTTCCCCCCCCACCACCTTAAAAACAATTCTTGAAGCTCAAAATAGGAAAACCCAGGACAAATAAACAGAAAAGAAATTTAACTTTCTCTAAATTTAACTTTCTCCTGTAGCTGAGAATCTGAGAGCTAGGGCACTTTGGAGGACTTTGTAATTTGCTCCAGCTTAAAATCAAGGTTTCTGGATTTTGGGTTATGGGTTTTCTGGGGAGAAAGTCTTAACCTCTTTGCACCTTCTCTGTACAAGATAGAGAATAAATAGACTGTGGTCACTGAACACTTACCCCACTATCCCTGAAGGGTACAGCACGGTGGGAGGTCTCTGAGAATGTCCCTAGCAAGTTCTGAGCAGGGCTCCAAGGGTCCATGGGGTTGGAGTGACCCTGCATGTCTGTGCACAGCAATGTCCAATAGGGAGGGTTCTCTACAGCATCCCTTATTCGCGATGGTTCTGACCAGGGGGATTCCACTAGGCAGCTTCCAGATGGAGTGCCTTTCTTTCTTGAGTTCTTTACAGTTCTTGCTGCTGTTGACCACCCAAAGATTGCCTGTGGACAAAGCCCAGTGTAGTAGAGAGTACAAATCTTGGAATTAAACAGACTGGAGTTTGGATTCCCTGTCTATGACTTACATGTTATGTGAACTTGAGCAAGTTATTTCACCTCTTTGAGCCTCAATTTCTGCATCTGTAAATTAGGAATAATATCCTATACTGTTGTGAGAACTACCCTGACAGGTGCCTGACAAAGAAGATGTTCAAGAGATGCTACCTCACTTCTCCTTCCTGGAATCTATCATTAGCTGGTCAACCAGAAATTATCGGGCACCACTGGGAGTCAGGAAAGAAAGCTAACAGCAAGAGCCCCAGTGCCTACCTTGGTAGCTCTTCTGGGGCCGCCCACCTCTTTTAAGAAATAGGTCTTCGGAAGACGCCATTAAAACTTAATCCTGAGAGCTTCAGTTAGAAAGCAAACCTGGGTGACATCTCATGGTGTTCCATTCCTTCTGTGTCCTCTTCTTTTTTTCTGATCCTAATGTATTGAGTAACTCTTTCCAAGTCTTCTCTAAAGTGTCTTGCCCCCAGAGGAGACATGGACGTGCCTATAGATCACCTCTGAGGGGCGGCCCTTGTTCCCAAGACAGGTACAAACTCAACAGCATTTGAATAGTGGATGCTTGTCTGGAATTTGCAAGGATGAATGTCCTGAGAACAAGCCTCTAAAATAGGGGTATGGGGTGGGGGGCCTGGGTAGTCAGTGGAGTCTCGAACTCTTGGTTTTGACTCAGGTCATGAGCTCAGTGGGGTGAGATCAAGCCCCACCTCCAACTCTGCTCTCAGCAGGGAGTCTGCTTGAGATCCTCTCTGCCCCTCCCCTCACTCTCTCACTCTCTTTCTCTCAAATAAATAAATAAATCTTAAAAAAAAAAACAATAAAACAAAAATGGGGTATATTCAAAGGAGTAATGATGGGCTTGGGAGATATTAGCTTCTGAAGGCACAGTATAAACTTCATGGTATTTGTCTTGCCAATTTACTCAAAGATTTGATTGACAGAATATTTTAATTTTAATACATAGAGGGGAGTGTCTCTGTGTGTGTCTGCCTATGTGATAAAAATCTTGTAGCAATTTTGAAGATAAAAGAAGAAACTTAAAAACTTTTCAGGCTTGTCTGTGCCTGTTTCAAGCTCTGACCTCAGACCCTAAGATGTATTCTTTCATTTTTCTTTGCCATTAGGGAATCATTTGGTAGAAATATTTAAAAACCACTTCCCGAAAGGATATAATTTCCTTTTCCCCACCACACCAGTCCTCTGTTATACCCTCAAACACTCGACTCACCCCAATATTAATAAGTGGAGAGTTGTTGCTGAGCTGTTTTGAGAACCACAAGGTGAAAAATGAGTTTTTTATGGTGTACGGAGGTGGGGAGGGAAGGCAGGGAGAGAATATGAAATAATGGAGGGAAGTGTGCCCTCTGAGCAGGGAGAATAAAAACTGACCTCCTCACATCATTACAGTGAATAAAATGACATCTCCACTCCAATGGGAAGAACTTTTGAGGTAGGGGATGGCATTTTCCGATTCCAGGGAATCAAATTAGCTCAAGTTTGAAACTTCCTAGAAATCACTGCAGTGAGTAGGGAAGATGGAAGAGTGCAATGGGGAGACTTTTATGCCCTTGATTTATCTGTTCTTTGTTTTGGTTCCTAACTGGGTCATTGTATTGGCAGGGGGCCTTGGGCTTCACAGAGTCTTTTCACTGTTTCCAGTCATTTTCATTGAAGGGGAAACCTTCCTCTTTAATGAAGGCTCCCAACAACCTGTTATCTCGAAGAAATCTTAGTTAGAAATGGGTCATCCTTAGAAAGAATCTGAAGGAAGGGTGGGTGGGAGGAGGGAAGGGCTTCGTGAAAGGAGGTCAGATCACACTGGTAAAACTAGCAGTATATGGAGATGAGTTGTCTCTCCGAATCTTTCTTTGCTCCCTAACGCAACTCTCATCACGCGGGTCCCAGTAAATGTCATGGGGAGAACTGCAAGGCCACCATTTGTTCAATCCATTTACACCAGAAACACTTATTGAGCACCTACTCATGTTGGCATGCATGCTGGAGATAAGCAGATGAATGGATTATTTTTTCAAAAAAGCTCATTGTCTGGATAAACAGATCATTATAAGGGGATAAAAAGGCAGTGAAAGAGGTCGACTCATGGTTACTGTGGGAGCTCCAAAACTGGTCACCCAACTGAGCTGGTAGTGATCATGGTGAATGTTTGAGATGGCGGCTTGCAGGAGGTGATGAAGGCTAAGAATGATCTGACTCCTGTTAATTACTTCAGCTCACTTAATTCCATTCTTTCCCTATTTACTACACTGAGGCTGTACTGGCTTCTTTTTTTGTTCTTCGAACATGCTATGCTCTTTCTCGGCTCAGAGCCTTTACTCTTGCTGTTCCCTCTGCCAGGAGTGTTCCTGCTCTTGGCTTGGCTGTTTTATTCTCATTCTTTATTCACATCCAGCACCAGCTCCTTGGACAGACATTTCCTGGGCACTGTAGCGAAAGCATTTTGCATTTGCTCAGAGTGGTTAGGCTATGGTCACAGATAAACTCCGATGTGTAGAGTGGCTGAAGTACAGTGATTTTTGTCACTTCTGCAAAGGTCCTGGGTGGGCATTCCTAGTTGGAAAGTGGCTCTCTTGATGCAAGGATTCAAACAAAGATCTATCAGGTAGCCATGCCATCTCCTTGAACCTCAATGTTGCTTACATCCAGCTGATAGAATGGAGGGGACATAGCCATGTCTTAAAAACTTTGACCCGGAAATGACACATATAGTTCCACTTATATTCCATTGGCTAGAATGGCCATACCTGGATGGAAAAAGAGGCTGGGAAAGGTAGTCTAGTTTTGTGCCTAAAAAGAAGAGGAAAAAGACATGTGAAGACCTGCTAGTGTATCTGTGTGAATGCCACCATGAGCCCCCTCCCCATTAATCTACCTCACATCATTCCACCATTCCCTTTGTGGCAATTACTACAGACCTGCCATCATCTTGTTTATTGATTTCCCATCTTGTTACGTTGGTTCCCTCCATCAGAATATGTTTTGTGAAGGTAGGGATCTTGCCTTCTTAATTTAACGCTGTATCACCACTCTTAGCAGAGATTTGATGCCCAGTAGATAGTGAAAAACTGTTAGCTGAATTAACAATTGGCCAAGACCGGACAGATAAATAGGAGAGGAAAGTTTGGGAGCTTTGTATGTGCTTGCAGGGGAAGGAGGAAAGAAGTGCCTTCCAGAGAGAGGGGATAGTTTTAGCAATATCATGGAGGCAGGAAATAGCACAATGTGTGCAGACAATTACCTGCATTGGATAATACCTGACTTAAAGAGTGGTTGTGGATGGTGCTAGAGACATAGGGAGGAACCCACCTTCTGCTCCTCTCCTTCTTCAAGGGCCTTTAATACTTGACTTTAGTTCTATAATTTCCATATGTCACAAGCCTCAAAAGTTTCCTCTTTTCTGTAATAAGCTCCAAAGTTTGCCTTCTGTTATTGATTTCTTGTTTCCATTTCTAATTTCATTCCATTGTGGTTGGAGTAGATACTTTGTGTTTTTTGTCAATCTTTTAAAATTTATTAAGACTAGTTTTATGGCCTCAGATATGGTCTATACTGTAGAATGTTCCATGGGCACTTGAGAAAAATATGTATTCTCCTGTTTGGGGATGGAGTGTTCTATAAATGTCTGTTAACTCGAATTGGCTTTTACTGTTATTTATGTCTGTTATCTCACTCTTTTTTTAAAAATTTATTTTATTTTATTATGTTATGTTAGTCACCATACAGTACATCATTAGTTTTTGATGTAGTGATCCATGATTCATTGTTTTCGTATAACACCCAGTGCTCCTGCAGTACATGCCTGCCTTAATACCCATCACCAGGATAAACCATCCCCCTACCCCTGTCCCCTCTAAAACTCTCAGTTTGTTTCTCGGAGTCCATAGTCTCTCATGGTTCGTCTCCTCCTCCGATTTCCCCCCCTTCATTTTTCCCTTCCTTCTCCTAATGTCCTCTATGCTATTCCTTATGTTCCTCAAGTAAGTGAAACCATATGATAATTGACTTTCTCTGCTTGACTTATTTCACTTAGCATAATCTCCTCCAATCCCATCCAAGTTGATGTAAAAGTTGGGTATTCATCCTTTCTGATGGCTGAGTAATATTCCATCGTATATGGACCACATCTTCTTTATCCATTCATCTGTTGAAAGGCATCTAGGCTCTTTCCACAGTTTGGCTATTACGGACATTGCTGTTATGAACATTGGAGTGCATAGGGCCCTTCTTCTCACTACATCTGTGTCTTTGTGGTAAATACCCAGTAGTGCAATTGCTGGGTCATAGGGTAGCTCTATTTTTAATTTTTTGAGGAGCCTCCTCACTGTTTTCCAAAGTGGCTGTACCAACTTGCATTCCCACCAACAGTGTAAGAGGGTTCCCCTTTCTCCACAACCTCTCCAACATTTGTTGTTCCTTGCCTTGTCAATTTTTGCCTTTCTAACTGGTGTAAGGTGGTATCTCAATGTGGTTTTGATTTGCATTTCCCTGATGGCTAATGATGATGAACATATTTTCATGTGTCTGTTAGCCATTTGTATGTCTTCTTCAGAGAAGTGTCTGTTTATGTTCTGCCCATTTTTTGACTTGATTATTTGTTTTTTGGGTGTTGAGTTTGAGAAGTTCTTTATAGATCTTGGAAATCAGCACTTTGTCTGTAGTGTCATTTGCAAATATCTTCTCCCATTCTGTGGGTTGCCTCTTTGTTTTGTTGACTCTTTCCTTTGCTGTGCAGAAGCTTTTTATCTTGATGTCATTTTTGCTTTTGTTTCACTAGCTTTTGGAGATGTATCTTGAAAGAAGTTGCTGAGACCAATGTCGAAGAGGTTACTGCCTATGTTCTCCTCTAGGATTTTGATGGATTCCTATCTCACATTGAGGTCTTTCATCCATTTTGAGTTTATCTTTGTGTGTGGTGTTAGAGAATGGTCGAGTTTCATTCTTCTGCATGTGGCTGTCCAATTTTCCCAGCACCATTTATTGAAGACACTGTCTTTTTTCCATTGCATATTTTCCTGCTTTGTCAAAGATTATTTGACCATAGAGTTAAGGGTCCATATCTGGGCTCTCTGTTCTGTTCCATTGATCTGTATGTCTGTTTTGTGCCAGTACCATGCTGTCTTGGTGATCACTGCTTTGTAATATAGCTTGAAATTGGGCAACGTGATGCCCCCAGCTTTGTTTTTCTTTTTCAACATCTCCTTGGCGATTCGGGGTCTTTTCTGATTCCATACAAATTTTAGGATTGTTTGTTCCAGCACTTTGAAAAATGTCATTGGAATTTTGATCAGGATGGCGTTGAAGGTACAGATTGCTCTGGGTAGCATAGATATTTTGGCAACGTTTATTCTTCTGATCCATGAGCATGGAATGTTTTTCCATCTTTTTGTGTCTTCTTCAATTTCTTTCATGAGTGTTTTGTAGTTCCTAGAGTATAGATCTTTACCTCTTTGGTTAGGTTTATTCCAAGGTATCTTATGGTTTTTGGTGCTATTGTAAATGGAATCGTTTCTTTAATTTCTCTTTCTACAGTTGCGTTGTTAGTGTATAAGAAAGCAACTTATTTCTGTGACATTGATTTTGTATCCTGCCACATTACTGAATTGCTGTATGAGTTCTAGTAATTTGGGGGTGGAGTCTTTTGGGTTTTTCACATAAAGTATCATGTCATCTGTGAAGAGAGAGAGTTTGACTTCTTCTTTGCCAATTTAAATACCTTTTATTTCTTTTTGTTGTCTCATTGTTGTTGCTAGGACCTCCAGTACTATGTTGAACAACAGTGGTGAGAGTGGGCACCCTTGACGTGTTCCTGATCTTAAGGGAAAGGCTCTCAGCTTTTCCCCATTGAGGATGATATTCGCTGTGGGTTTTTCATAGATGGATTTTATGAACTTGAGGAATGTTCCCTCTATCCCTATATTCTGAAGAGTTTTAATCAGGAAAGGATGTTGTATTTTGTCAAATGCTTTTTCTGCATCAATTGAGAGGACCATATGGTTCTTCTCTCTCCTCTTATTAATGTGTTCTATCACATTGATTTGTGAATGTTGAACAACCCTTACATCCCAGGGATAAATCCCACTTGGTTGTGTTTGGATGATCCTTTTAATGTATTGTTGGATCCTATTAGCTATGATTTTGTTGAGGATTTTGGAATCCATATTCTTCAGGGATATTGGTCTGAAATTCTCCTTTTTGATGGGGTCTTTGCCTGGTTTGGGGATTAAGGTAATGCTGGCCTCATAGAATGAGTTTGGAAGTTTTCCTTCTGTTTCTAGTTTTTGAAACAGCTTCAGTAGAATATGTATTATTTCTTCTTTGAATGTTTGGTAGAATTCCCCAGGGAATCTATCAGGCCCTGGACTCTTGTTTTTTGGGAGGTTTTTGATCACTGCTTCAATCTTGTTACTGGTTGTTGCCCATTCAGGTTGTCAATTTCTTCCTGTTTCAGTCTTGGCAGTATATAGGTTTCCAGGAAGGCCTCCATTTCATCCAGATTGGTCAGTTTATTGGCATATAGTTGTTGATAATAATTTCTAATAATTGTTTCTATTTCCTTGGTGTTAGTCGTGATCTCTCCCCTTTCATTCATAATTTTATTAATTTGGGTCCTTTCTTTTTTCTTTTGGATGAGTCTGGCCAGTGGTTTATCGATCTCATTAATTCTTTCAAAGAACCAGCTTCTAGTTTCATTGATCTGATCTACTGTGTTTCTGGTTTCTAATTCATTCTAATTCATATATATCTATGAAGTCCATCTGGTCCAGTGTGTCATTCAAAGCTCTTGTTTCTTTGTGATTTTCTGCTTAGATGATCTGTCTATTGCTGAGAGTGGAGTATTGAGGTCTCCTACAATTAACGTGTTGTTATCAATATGACTCTTTATTTTGGTTAACAGTTGGCTTATGTATATGGCTGCTCCCATGTTGAGGGCTTGGATATTTACAATTGTTAGATCTTCTTGTTGGATAGACCCTTTAAGAATGATATAGTGTCCTTTTGTGTCTCTAACTACAGTTTTTAACTTAAAATCTAATTTGTCTGATATAAGAATTGCTACCCCAGCTTTCTTTTGAGGTCCGTTGGCATGGAAGATGGATCTCCATCCTTTCACTTTCAGTCTGGATGTATCTTTAGTTCAAAATGAGTCTCTTGTAGACAGCATATGGATGGGTCCTGTCTTTTTATCCAATCTGCAACCCTCTCCCATTTAATGGAGCATTTAGGCTGTTCACGTTGAGAGTGATTATTGAAAGATATAAATTTATTGTCATCGTGTTGCCTGTGAAGTCCTTGTTTCTATAGACTTCTCTGTAAATTTCTGTTCAATATCACTCTTGGGGTCTTTCTCCTTTTATAGAACCCCCCTTAATAATTATTGCAGGGCCGGTTTAGTGGTCACATATTCTTTCAGTTTCTGCCGGTCTTGGAAGTTCTGCATCTCTCCAACCATTCTAAATGACAGCCTTGCTGGATAAAGTATTCTTGGCTGCCTGTTCTTCTTATTTAGTACCCTGAATATGTCTTGCCAGCCCTTTCTGGCTTGCCAGGTCTCTGTGGATGGGTCTGACGTTATTCTGATATTCCGCCCTCTATACGTAGGAATCTCTTCCCCCTAACTGCCCTTAAGATGGTTTCCTTGGTTCTAAGATTTGCGAGTTTTACTATTACATGCTGGAGCATTGGTCTGTCTTCCTTGATCTTGGGAGGGGTCCTCTCTGCCTCTAGGACACGAATGTTTGTTTCATTCCCCAGATTAGGGAAGTTCTCAGCTACAGTTTGCTCAAATATATCTTCTAGTCCTCTCTCTCTCTCCACCCCCTCAGGGATTCCAATAATTCTGACACAAACATTTCATGCTGTCACTTATTTCTCTGATTTTGTTTTCATGGATTTTGAGTTGTTTCTCCCTGGCCTCCTCTTTATCCTTCTTTTCTATCAATTGGTCTTCTAGATCACTAATTGGTTCTTCTGCCTTGCTTATCCTAGCTGTTATATTATCTAGATTAGATTGGATCTCATTGATAGCATTTTTAAGTTCTTCCAGTTCAGCTTTCATTTCTGCCCTTAGAGACTCTTATGTTGCCATTAATCGATTTCTCCATTTTAGCTATTGTCTTCACAACTGCTACCCTGAATTCCATTTTCGACATTTTGGTTATCTGTATCCATTTGTAAATCTGTGGCAGAAGTCACCGTCTCTGAGTCTTTCCTATTTTGGGGGTTCCTCCCCCTAGTCATTCTGTTGAGGGGTGGTTGAGGGAATTTACAGAGTCTAAATTATTGACCACAACCCAAGCAAGATGCACCTGTTTTATAGGGACCTTAGGGTTGTTGGCCTCTTGTTCTCCCAGCCTGTCTTCTGGGGGAGGGGCCTGCTGCACTGTTACTCAGGCAACCCTGTTTGGGCGGAGTTGCCCTGCCCCCTGTGGGGGGGAGGATAGGCTCAGTGAAAACAGTTTTTTAGGGCTTTTGTTCTCTGGCGGCTTTCCTTGGCAGCTTTTCGCGTCTCTTCCGAGAGTCAGAACAGAAGAGATTGTTTCCAACCCTCTGCCTCAGAGCGAAGAGATCGCAGTCTGTTCTTCAGTGAGCTCTTCAGGCCACACTATCTCCATTTCTTCCTATGCTGCTATAAACTGCAGCATCTTGGGTTGTGCGGCCCTCAGCAGGGCACCAAGTCCTTGCCTCCAGGTTGGGGCACAGGGGCACGTGTCTGTCCTTTGTGCTTCTAAAACCACCAGCCACCCCCAGTTCCCATCCGTGGTCCCACCGCTCCAGGTTTCAGTCTGGGAGGCTGCCCTAAAGTCCTTTCCCCGTCACTACCAGTCTGTGAGTCTGTGCCCAGTCCCAAGCGTGGGAGGCTATTGCTCACTGGCAGTGCAGGATCCCTATGCCTCCCTCCCCCTTCTGTTTATCTTTGGATATGTGCCCATGGACAGGGCCAGTGGTGCAATGGATATGTGCCCATGGAATCTGCTCCCTGCTTCATACGTTGAAACCAACCGCCTGCGATATTCTGTTTGTAGAGAGCCAGATCTATCTTCTTACATCTCAGGCTGATTTCGTGGGTGTTCAGAGTGGTCTGGTAGATATCCAGCTCAATTCCAGGGACTGGTTGGAATAGGGTCCACACTCCTCCACCATCTTTTCCTCCCCCCTGTTATCTCTTTATTGACCGTCTGCCCGGTTGTTCTATCCATTATTGAAGGCAGGGTATTGAAGTTTTCAACTATTACTGTAGAACTGTCTTCCTCCCTTCAAGTCAATTAGTTTGCTTCATATATTTGTGGGCTCTCTTGTGATGTACTGATATGTTTATAATTGTTATCTCTTCTTGATGGATTGAACTTTTTACCAATATATAATATCTTTTTTTGGCTCTTGTAACAGTTTTTCTCAAAAAATTAAAGCCCATTTTGTCAGACATTAGTATAGCCATCCCAGGTCTCTTTTGGTTACTATTTTCATGGACACCTTTTTCTATCCTTCATTTTTAATCTATTTGTATCTTTTTTATAAAAGATTTATTTATTTATTTATTTTAGAGACAAACAGAGAGAGTGAGATAGAGCTTGCCCAAGTGGGGGGAGGGGCAAAAGGAGAGAATCTCCAAATAGATTCCCTGCTGAGCACAGAGCCTGACTTGGGCTCAATCTCATGACCCTGAGACCATGACCTGAGCCAAAACCAGCAGGCAGAAGCTTAACAGACTGAGCCACCAGGCACACCTATTTGTATCTTTGAATTTAAATTGTGTTTCCTGTAAATTATATATAGTTTTATCTTGTATTTTCATCCAGCCTGACAATCTCTGCCTTTGGATTACATTATTTAATTAATTCACATTGAATATTATCATCTGTCCTTTTCCTCTTTATTTACTATGTTTCCAAAAATTTGTCAGTTTGTCACCAAGTTCCTCTGTTTCTCCTTTCCTGTTTTCTCTTGTATTAAGTGATTATTTTCTAATGTACCATTAATTCCTGTAATGATTTTTTTTTACTGAAGTTTTTGAGTTATTTCCTTGTGATTGCTCTAGGATAACTTACTATATGCATCTTAACTTATCAGGATGTTTCAGATTTGTACTAAATTCCAGTGAGATATACAAATATTACTCCTATATAGCTCTTTTCTCTTCCCCACTTTTATGGTATTATTGTTATACATATTACATATATTAATGTTATGAATGTAAAATACATTATTATAATGATTACTTTTTATAAATTTATATCTTTTTTTTTAAATTAAAGATTTTTATTTATTTATTTGACAGAGAGAGAGCTCAAGCGGGGGGAACAGCAGGCAGAGGGAGAAGCAGGCTCCCCACCGGTCAGGGAGCCTCATGAGGGGCTCAGTCCCAGGACACTGGGATCATGACCTGAGCCAAAGCCAGATGCTTAACTGATGGAGCCACCCAGTGCCCCTAATTTTATATCTTTTAAAAAAGAATTATGCAGCCATCAAAAGGAATGAGATCTTGCCATTTGCAATGACGTGGATGGAACTGGAGGGTGTTATGCTGAGTGAAATAAGTCAGTCAGAGAAAGACATGTATCATATGACCTCACTGATATGAGGAACTCTTAATCTCAGGAAACAAACTGAGGGTTGTTGGAATGGTGGGGGGTGGGAGGGATGGGGTGGCTGGGTGATAGACATTGGGGAGGGTATGTGCTATGGTGAGCGCTGTGAATTGTGCAAGACTGTTGAATCACAGATCTGTACCTCTGAAACAAATAATACAATATATGTTAAAAAAAAAAAAAGAAGAAGAAGATAGCAGGAGGGAAAGAATGAAGGGGGGTAAATCAGAGGGAGAGACGAACCATGAGAGATGATGGACTCTGAAAAACAAACTGAGGGTTCTAGAGTGGAGGGGGTTGGGAGGATGGGTTAGCCTGGTGATGGGTATTAAAGAGGGCATGTTCTGCATGGAGCACTGGGTATTATACACAAACAGTGAATCATGGAACACTACATCAAAAACTAATGATATAATGTATGGTGATTAACATAACAATAAAAATTTAAAAAATAAAAAAGAAACTAAAGGAGAGCAAATTACATAGTTATAGCTTTTAAAAATATTGGCCTTCTTATTTATTATTTCTGATTCTCTTCATTTGTTCTTGTGAATTCAAATTACCATCTGGACTCACTTCCTTAGTTCAACACAGCTTTGTTTCCACCCACTTCCTTTGTGCTTTTATTGGCAAAAATATTACATTTCTATGTGTTATAGGGCAACACTACATTATACACATATTATGTATAAACCAAAAAATTGCTTTTAAAATCAGTACAGAGATGAAAGAAGACACTTATAGTCATTGGAAAGGAGAAGACTGTCTTTTATAATTACATAATGATATTTACTGGTGCTTTTTGTTTATTTGTGTGGATTCAAATTACCATCTGGGGTTACTTGCTTTCAGCCTGAATAATTTGTTTTAGGGTTTTTGTTTTTTGTTTTTAGTATTAATGAAATACTCAATTTCCCTTCATTGTTTGTCTTCTGGCAAAAATTTCTGGTTTTGTTTATCAGAGAATTCCTTTATTTCATATTCATTTTTGAAAGATAGCTTTGCTAGATATTAGATTCTCGGTTGACAATTTTTTTCTTTGAGCACTTTGCATATATTATGTCATTAACTTTTAACCTCTGTTGTTTCTGGTGAGAAGTTAATTATAAATCTTGTTGAAGTTCCCTTGCAAGTGACAATACATTTTTCTCTTGCTGCTTTCAAGATTTTGTATTTGGCTTTTGGTTTTCAGTGTTTTTACAATAACATAATGTGTCTGTCTGTGAATCTCTTTCTATTTGTCCTACGTGGAGTTTATTGAATTTCCTTGATGTATAGATTAATGCTTTTCAATAAATTTGGGGTTTGGGATCATTATTTTTCCAGACATTCTTCTTTTTTTTCCTTCTATCTTTCTCTAGTACTCCTATTGCATGTATGTTGGTGCACTTCATGGTGTCCCACGTTTCTCAGAGGCTCTATTCCTTTTTCTTCATTTTTTTCCTCTCTGTTCTTTGAATTGCATAGTGTCTATTGATCTCTCTTCAAGTTAGCTAATTCTTTCTTCTGCCAGATCAAATCTACTGTTGAGTCCCTCTAGTGAAATTTTCACTTCAGTCAATTGTACTTTTCAACTTCCATCATTTTTCCTTGGTTCCTTTTTAGAATTTCTATCTTTTTACTAATATTCTCTCTAATATTCTCTATTTGATGTGACATTGTCCTCAGGCCTTCCTTTACTTCTTTAACTTTGGTTTCCTTTAGTTCTTTGAACACATTTATAATGGTTACTTTGAGGCCTTTGTTAAATCCAACATCTGGTTCTCTCTTAGGCAGTTTCTGTTGCCTGGTTGTTTTTCCAGTGCGTAATTTATACTTTCCTGTTTCTCTACAGGTCTCATAATCTTTTATTAGAAACTGGACATTTTAGGCAATATATTATGACAACTCTGGATATTGCACTCCTCATCCCCCAGGCTTGTTATTTCTTGTCTATTTGTTTAGTAACTGCTGGATTATTTTGGTGAAGCCTATTTTCCTCTCTCTCCCCAATGTTAAGCTTCTGATGTTATTCTTCACAGGATATAGCTTTGGGTAAGACTACAGTCACTTTGAAATGACAGTGGTTTTGGCTGAGTGGCAGGACTTTCTGTAACTATCTCTTTGCCTAACCACACTCCACCAGTTTCCAGGATTCTTTCCCTGGTTCTGTTCAGCCAACTAACTGGTCAGGAGTTAACTATCTCTAAGGAAACTAACAATCTCCTCTCAACTATCTTTCACCACCAATCCATGTGTTTGAGAGTGTCCTTAGGCTTAAATTTCTCCACCCTCTGTTGCAAATGAAGTCAGTTCCTTTAGGAAGTGATTTGGAGCTCTTTGCTTTGTGGTCTGCTTCTCCACTGGTTAAAATTTCTGGTCTGGAAATGGGAAGAATGGTGTGCTTCTTTTTGAGTAACACCTCACTCATTTTTGGAGTTGAGTGCTTGGCGAAGGGGGTTGGGGGTAGAAGCCTTAGGTCTTTTTAGCTTTCTTTTCTTGGCATAGATCACCTTATGAGTTGTTACAAGAGTAATCAGGGATGCAGTATACTCACTAACACTGTACCCAAGGTGGGCCCTCCATCCCCAAAGTGCAGGCTAGCTGGAAGAGAGGACCCTCCCACCTCTTGGCTACAATCAACTCTTAGCCTCAGCAACAGGAAGCTGGAGACAGGATGAGAGATGCTGGCGTCACCCTCTGACTGAGAGCTTCAGGGAGAAGGATCCTTGTGTTCTTAACTGCACCTGTCTACAGCATGGTTTTCATCTCACTGAGCTGGGCAGAAGGAAGGAGGGAGTGGTGTTGGTTCAGATATCAGGCTGTCTCTGTTCTTACTGAGATTAGTAGATTTTCCTGTATAAATGTTTCTTGATTTGCTGTACACCCTGAGAACCCTTCCCAGAGACTTTAAATGTTTCTTTTGTTTTTCTTTTGTGGTTTAAAATAACTTTGACCAGTTTCACTGGGGAGCAGTTTCATGGAGCTCTGTGTGCTCTCATGTCAAAAAAGGATCCCACCTTATTTCTTTTTGTGTCCCTAGTCCCTAGCCCTGAATTTGGCATATAGTATGTGCTCACACTGTATATTGAACAAATGGATGGGTGAATGAGTGATGGTAACCAGGAAGTATGATGGTTAATTTCATAAGTCAACCTGCCTGAGCCATGGGGCACCAAGATATTTGGTCAAACTTTATTCTTTGTGTGTCTGTGAGTGTGTTTCTGGATGAGATTAACATTTGAGTCAGTCAACTGAGTAAAGCAGATTGCTCTAGCTAATGTGGGTGGGCCTCATCCATTCAGTTGAAGTCCTGAACAGAACAAAAAAATTAGTAAGAGGGAATTCTCCCTGTCTATCTGTCTTTGAACTGGGACTTTGTTTTTTCCTGCCTTCAAACTTGAACTGAAATATTGGCTCTTCCTGGGTCTTGAACCTACCAGTCTTTAGAGTAGAACTACGCCTTTGGCTATCTGGTCTTCAGGCCTTTAGAATCAAGCTGTTGATGGTGGTTGGCTTTTCTAGATCTCCAGCTTGTTGATTTCAAATCTGAGGACTAGTGGTCCTTCATAATTGCATGGGCCAATGCTTTATAATAAACTTATCTATCTGTCTCTCTATTATCTCTCTCTCTCGCTCCTATTAATCTGTATCTCTGGAGAACCCTGACTAATTTGGGAAGGAACATGCCAAGAACTAACATTTTTGACATACTTGGATATGCCAAGATTAACATTCTTGGCATTTATGGGATTTCATGACACAGTCTCTTCTGGTTATCATAGTACTTCATGCATTATTTCCTTTGGATCATTAAGTTAGGATATTTAATTATATTTCTCTTAAAAAAAAAGAAGACCCCCTTTCAAATCAATTACTCCTTGACTAGCCAAATGAAATCAATTGATAATCATATCCATATCCAGTATTGTTTATTTCAAGGGTTACCTTCAAGGCATGTGCAATTTAAAATATAAATGGTGTAGACAAGTATTTGTGGGAAACATATACTAAGTTCTGTTTTTCAACCTGACTTCTTGAGAGTTAAACTGGTTTTGTTTTAAAAATAATCTTCCCCAAAGCTTTTGAGAAATCACAATAAAATGGCAGTTGAGAGAGTGGCATTCTTATATTATGTGCCTCAGTAAATGAAAGTCTCAGCTGAATAATTTCTAATCTGCATTAGCATGAGCCTCTCTCTCTCTTTTGTATTACATTCACACAGATCCTATTATCTGATCCTACAGAGATCTTGTTTAGAGTACACAAAACTTCCCTGGAGGGTTTTCCATTTAAAGCAAAAGAACCAGATCAACAGAGCTCTAGTGCAATGCCCCAGAAAGATGCAAAGCCTACAATTGATTTCCATTGTGGGAAATTGTATGGCATTTTTCTGCTCACCAGCCTCTGTTCAAACCCGGCACTAAGGCTAAGCCAAGAACTGAGAACTGGCTTCTGAGAACATCAGGGAAACAACAGCCTTTGCTCAACCATCTATTTTTTGCCCAGTTTTAACACTGAGGGGCTTAGGAAGAGAACTGACAACATTTTCAATGTGAAGCTTATTCAATGTTTCTGTGTTGCTACAATTAAGCATTTCAGAAGCATATGTGGTGCCTTTCGGTTCAGACCCAATCGTCCGCTCTGACAGGTCACAGACAAAAACCAGGATAATGAAAATCTATCTTGATCACAGGATCCAGACACACCAGTCTGGTATATATCTGAAAAGAAAACAACCACCCAAATGCTGATTTAATTTCCTTTTCCTCAAATATTGAGTTCATATTGAAACTGAGCATACCAAGTGTGAATTTTGCTAAGAATAGCCCTCTTAGTGTTATATGAAAACTGCAGAAATTTCTCCAGGTAATTGTGAAGTCCTAACACATTATGGCCCGTGTTCATTTCTTTCTCTCTACATTCAGATCCTAGCTTGTACATTATCCTATTGATCTAAACAAAATGAAGGGGATAGTTGAGGAGATTATCCAGGTAATGTAGATATTTAAGGAAAAATGACTTTCAAAGATCCAGAAAATGGAGGGGGGGAGTGATATAAATTATTCTAAGTCCACAATCTCAATTTAGCTGGACCATCTCCTTGTTCTCTGTTTTCTTTTTGTGCTGTTACCTTAAAATTACCATTCATCTAGTTTGCATAGTTTCATTTAAGACAGAGTGAGCCTAGGTGATTTTCTCTGGAGCTATGGTTTGAAAGAGAATCTTGCTTTTTCAAGCACAGTGGTATAATAATTTCCTCCCATTGCTCAGATTTGGCTCCCATTTAGCAACTTTCCTGAGATAGAACCTTGGAAAAAAACATAATAGTTGCATGCTTATTTTCGATTTCTGGTTACCTTTTCTGCCCTGAAGCCTGAACCTCAAATGGTCGTGTGCAAAGTAAAACACTGGAAGCACCCTGTGGTGGGCCAAATAACAGTCCCCAAAGCTGTCCATTCTCTAAACCAGGGAACCTGTGAATATGTGACCTTCTATGGCAAGAGGGACTTCACAGATAGGATTCAGTTAAAGATTTTGAGATGAGATTATTTTGGATTATCCCAGTGGGTCTACTGCAATCCCAGGGTCTTTATAAGAGGTGGTTTTGGGGGAGCATTAGAGTCAGAGAAGGAGATATAGTGGTGAAAGATGATGTAGGAGTGAAGTGTGGCTGTGAGTCAAGGGATTCTAAGCAAGCTCTAAAAGCTGGAATAGTCAAGGAAATAGATCCTCCCCTAGAGCCTCCAGAAGGATCACACCCTGCTGAGCCATTTTAGGGCTCTGATCTCCAGATAATTAATTTGTGTTGTTTTAAGGCACCACGTTTGTGATGATTTGTTCCAGCAGCAATAAGGAAGTACTAGACACTCCTTCCCCATGTTGGCCCTATAGAAAGAATTGGCCTAATAAATCATCACTCCTTGTTATCTTCCCCTTGATTCTTCAGAGTGGAGTTCTGAAACTGGGTTAGAAGTGGCAATCAGCCTTCTAAAATTGTATTCACAATTTGTGTCACATGCATGTTTCTGGGAAAGAAATCCATAGATTTCATCAGATTTAGCAAAGCAATGTGTGAGCTCAAAATTTCAAATGTTACTCTTGATTGGGCATTCCCAACTTCACCTCGTAACCCCCAGCAGTCTGTGGGTGGAGTAAAAGAAAAACCTGAGAATGAGAACTTTTAAAATACTTTTGTTCCTTCGTAAGGGGTCCTTCCTCCACTGGGGGGGGGGGCGCGCTGATGTGGATGAGGCTGGATGGGGCTTTTCTCTGGGATGGTGCTCTTGTGTATTGCTCCTGTTTTGTACACATGCTTTTAGTATTGCTCCTGTTTTGTACACATGCCAAACTCTACCCCTCAGCAGGAAACCCCAGCTACAGGTGATGTCACTGAGCATGGGGCTGGGTGATTCTGCAGCGCCCCTCAGTGCTCTGCTCAGCACGGTGGCAATGGTGGTGTGGACAGGGGAGTCAATAGGAACATAGCCTCACTGAATGATTCTGTGTGCTCTTTCGATAATGTCTTGGTTGTAACATAGAGGTTAAGGGCATCTCTGTGATGTGTAGCTCTTTTCCATGCCTGTAAGGATGTGGGCAGGGAGCAGAAGAAAAAGTTTCTCCTCTCCAGCCTTCAAATGATGTATTACTAGTATAATCTCAGGCACCAAGTGGGAGAAACAAATCATACCGAAATAGAGACAAAGCATTATCTGACAAGGATTCTGTCTACTGTCCGTGTAAAGCCAAGCAGAGATGAAGTTTCCACTCTTCCTTGTGTAGCAGTTGTTACTTTGGATATAATGAGTGTAACTCTATTTTATCGTTATTCATTGGTGCCTGCCAGGACATTCAGGCTTTGCTCACTGTACATCTGCTACACCTTTAAGTAGTGACATGTGGGGAAATTGCTTCCTTGTTTGTGTCAGACAGCGATTTGCCCCAAAAATATGAACTGTTATTCCAAATTTAATAAATGCCCACTGGGTATTGGGCCATGTCCAAGACACACTGATGGTCCCTGCCCACACACGTGCATGTGCCAAAGCCAGTTGGCAATTGGCACTGTGAGATGCTTCTCTGACCATTGTGGATGGAGTTCTTCTGAAACAAAGAGTGTCAACAGCAACTCAGCTGTAGATTTCTTCCAAGAAAGCTGTAAAAGAGACTGAATGCATTTTGTTTGCTTAGCATCAGATTATGAAAGAACCCATAACAATGACTTGACAGTACATGCAAAAACATTACAGTTGCCAAGGACTTTTACACTGAGTCTTGTGTCTTGACTCTTGCCATTTTTTTTTTTTGAGGTACTCATGGCAGATGCTATTATCTTCCTAAGGATCTGGATCTCCCAGAGATTCAGGGACTCACCCTAGGAGAATATGTCAGCAAATGGCAAAGTCAGGACCCAAACCCACCCAGCTCTTCTGACTCTGATCTCAGCAATTCCCCACCCTCACCCCAGATATCACAATGTCTCTGGTCACCCAAGGAGCTTCCGAGTAGAAATGGTGAGATCTTGTCTTTTAATCTTGTTGCCTTTCCTGCAATGGAAGAGGCCGGGGAAGAATCACTTATGTCGTCTCTTTCATCAGTAAAAAGTTGATTCCACACACTCTTTGTGTGTACGTCAGTAACTGCTGAAGTTTTGGGACACATAAGGCAACTAGATAAATACTCAGTTAAATAGAATTAAAATTCTCTTTGGCTGTGCATATCTTGGAAAATGGCAACATTTTGAAAAATAGAGTTTTGCTGGTAGGTATTAATTTGATTTCAACATTTAGAATCACCTTTAGTTATACAGTGTGTGTGTGTGTGTGTGTGTGTGTGTAAAAATCACTGAGTTCCCTAGAGCTCTACAGAACATGAATAAACATATGGACTGTTCTCTTACACCTAACCCACAAGTCTGAGTATTGAGGATTTATATAGTTAGAGACTATGTGGTGTAAATATGTATAAATTTATATTGTGTTAATTTATGGCATGCAGTACAGAAGGCTGTTTGCAAGTTGCAGTGTACTTCTTCCCACATTTCTGCTGAAATATTCATCTCTGGGTTCCTTCCCCATGTTTTCCTTTGTCTCCCCACAGATGTTTAGGCAGCTTGTTTTCAGGGGAGCGAATATGTCTTGGAAGTATGCTTCCTGAATGCACTTCAGGTGAGGAATATCCTAGCTCTGTCAGGTTTTGGCCAAAGGATACTCATTTTCCCTTCAGTCCTGCTCACTCCTCTTATGAAGGCCATTACTCCAGAGCAGCCACACTCTGGATGAATCTTGTCCCCTGGCCTGATGTCCTCCCATGTCCGAAGAGCCCTAAGGAGCGAGTAGCATTTCGTTATATGTAAAAGGAAAAAAGAAAACAAAAAACCATATACGCAACTCCCCCCAACCATGCCTATGCTTTGTGGCTCTTTGCCAAAGAAGTTGAATTTCTATCAGAGGGTCTCCAGTATAGTCCACCTCTAGTGATTTGTGGTTATGTTAAGAGGAAAGAATGGCTGTAGATGAATGAAGCTCACAGAGTGCTCACAAACCACATCTTATTTGACCCTCTCCTTCACCCGCTTAACCTGTTAAAAAGTATGCATATTGACTTATTTGAGTTAATCAATGGTTTCTTTCCTGGTCCTCCCATGGGGAGGTGTGCTAATGGGTAGGGGATGATTGAGAAGGAGGCAGTGGGCAGGAAGAGGAAGAAAAACAAAGCCCCAAACTGAGCGAACAGTCCCCAAATGATCAAAAGCTGGCTGTAAATGGAAAGAGGTTTGAATGACCCGTGAGTGCTCTGAGGCAAGGCAACTGCCTGTGCAGATAATATCTGTTTCTCTAAGTTTAGGAAAAATTAGTATTTTTAGATTGTTTAGCTGCTTTTCCTCTGCCCTTAGAATGGCACTGCTTACGGAATTTGAGGATGGACCTCTTGAGGGAATAATGGAATTATCTACCCCAGGGATTACAAGAAGATTTGTTGATTAAAGAACTTCTCTGCAGGTGTCTGTCAAGCACTAAGAATTCACCAGTCCTCAAACTGACCCATTAATGGCAAACCAACATTTGCATAATCCTTTACCATTTGGAAACTTTCTTTCTCTTTCTTTCTTCCTTCCTTCCTTCCTTCCTTTCTTTCTTCCATCCTTTCTTTCTTCTTAACATATATTACCTCACCCACTCGTCCCAACAATCTAGTAAGGTTCAAACTTTTTTCAAAAGAAAGGAAATCTGAGGAAGTTCAAATAAGTTTCCTAAGGCCAAGCACTTGGAAAATATCATAGCCAGAAATCAAACCCTGCTCATTTTTGCCAAGTTAAGGACACTGGGTTGCTGCACTCTCCCATCCCGATTTGGGTGGAAAAAAAAAAAATCTATGTCTAAAATGTTTATTTAAATCTAAGTATTGCCAGCTCATCTGGTGTTTCTGTCATGTTTCCTCAATGTTCTGAATTTCTCCAGACTTGATTATTCCACATCAGGCACACTGAGTGAGAACTTGGGTACACATGACTAGCATGGAAAGAAGATTCATATCTGAGAGTAATAGAAAGTAAAAACAATAAAAAGGTGTTTGGGTAGATTTGGGTCTTAGAGTTGTTTAAATGCCAAGATAGAGTTTGAACGTTAGGTAATGAGAAGCCATAAAAAATTTTTGAGAAAAAATGAATACCTGCTAAAACTCTGATTCACGAAGCTCTTCATGTACAGTCTCTCAGCGAATGCTCCCAACAACACTTCAATGAGGTACAACATTATTATCCCTTTGTTTCATTTCAGAAAGGTGAGGCTCAGAGAAGAGGTGATGCTACTAGATTGGGTAGCCAGTCAATGATGAAATTGGGTCTCTAGGCTAAATAGCAAATGGTACTTTTAGCAGTATGATCAGATCAAAGAGTACATTGTAGAATGTAGAATATGTTAAAAGGAGGGAAACATTTAGAAACTGTTGCAGAGACTCAGGCAGTAACCATGTAGGCAAAGGAGTGGTCTCCAGATCTAAAAGCAGGTTCTACTCATCCATGTGTCTTTCTCTTCATCTGACAGATATATGAGTAATTGACTTCATTTACCAAACAGTCTGAGCAACGTAAAATCATGCTACTCATCTGAGCTGAAAAATATTCTCTATTTTCCAGAAAAGTCTCTGAACACCATGTGTGAGGGAACACGACAGAATAGAAACTGATTATGCAAAATGTGAGAGAGAGAAATGCAGGCTTGGTGACATGTGGCAGCTTTGCTGGGAAGGCAGAGCCGTGGAACATGGTGCTCTCAAATCCACTGCTGTGTGTCAGAAGCTGAATGGCAGGAAAGGGTTAAAATATGAGTTTGTGGGCTCTTGGCTCATAGCCCTCTGAGGCATTCACATGCTGCACATACATACAGGAA
This sequence comes from Mirounga leonina, assembly GCF_011800145.1. NCBI lineage: Eukaryota > Metazoa > Chordata > Mammalia > Carnivora > Phocidae > Mirounga > Mirounga leonina. The sequence continues at coordinate 18,629,845 of NW_023270709.1, forward strand.
GATATCCCAAGAGACTACACTCAGCTGCCACGTTCACATAGAGGTAAAAGGGAAATGCTATTAATTTTGTTTGTTTGTTTAATGCTGTGTTCCAGAGTCTTTATTCTGGCTTTTGTAGATCTAAAGATATGAATATTCCATTAGAGTCCCTCCACTCAATGTAAAAATTGCAAAAACTCTTAAGAGGATTGCATTAGTTTATGATCTCCAGAGAAATAGAATCAATAGTCTATCTATCTACTATCTATCTATCTATCTATCTATCTATCTATCTATCTATCTATCTATCTATC